>NC_091753.1:12204460-12507960 GCF_043380555.1 Nothobranchius furzeri | reverse complement strand
CGCTCAGTCAGACCGAGTGCTGACATGTGGCAAGACGCTCCTCGGGGCGCGTCTTGCTTGGGTTTCTCCCCTGGAGGCCCTCAGTCAGACCCATTGTTGACATGTGGCAAGACGCTCCGCGGGGCGCGTCTTGCTTGGGCCTCTCTCCTGGAGGCGCTCAGTCAGACCGAGTGCTGACATAAGGCAAGACGCTCCTCGGGGCGCGTCTTGCTGGGGCCTCTCTCCTGGAGGCGCTCAGTCAGACCCAGTGCTTACATGTGGCAAGACGCTCCTCGGGGCGTGTCTTGCTGGGGCTTCTCTTCTGGAGGCGTTCAGTCAGACCGAGTGCTGACATGTGGCAAGACGCTCCTCGGGGCGTGTCTTGCTTGGGCTTCTCTCCTGGAGGCGTTCAGTCAGACCGAGTGCTGACATGTGGTAAGACGCTCCTCGGGGCGCGTCTTGCTGGGGCTTCTCTCCTGGAGGCGCTCAGTCAGACCCAGTGCTTACATGTGGCAAGACGCTCCTCGGGGCGCGTCTTGCTTGGGCCTCTCTCCTGGAGGCGCTCAGTCAGACCCAGTGCTGACATGTGGCAAGACGCTCCTCGGGGCGCGTCTTGCTTGGGCCTCTCTCCTGGAGACGCTCTGTCAGACCCAGTGTTGACACGTGGCAACACGCTCCTCGGGGCACGTCTTGCTTGGGCCTCTCTCCTGGAGGCGCTCAGTCAGACCCAGTGGTGACATGTGGCAAGACGCTCCTCGGGGCGCGTCTTGCTTGGGCTTCTCTCATGGAGGCCCTCAGTCAGACCCATTGCTGATATGTGGCAAGACGCTCCTCGGGGCGCGTCTTGCTTGGGCCTCTCTCCTGGAGGCGCTCAGTCAGACCGAGTGCTGACATGTGGCAAGACGCTCCTCGGGGCGTGTCTTGCTTGGGCTTCTCTCCTGGAGGCCCTCAGTCAGACTAATTGTTTACATGTGGCAAGACGCTCCTTTGGGCGCATCTTGCTTGGGCTTCTCTCCTGGAGGCCCTCAGTCAGACCCATTGTTGACATGTGGCAAGACGCTCCTCGGGGCGCGTCTTACTTGGGCCTCTCTCCTGGAGGCGCTCAGTCAGACCGAGTGCTGACATAAGGCAAGACGCTCCTCGGGGCGCGTCTTGCTGGGGCCTCTCTCCTGGAGGCGCTCAGTCAGACCCAGTGCTTACATGTGGCAAGACGCTCCTCGGGGCGCGTCTTGCTGGGGCTTCTCTTCTGGAGGCGTTCAGTCAGACCGAGTGCTGACATGTGGCAAGACGCTCCTCGGGACGCGTCTTGCTTGGGCTTCTCTCCTGGAGGCCCTCAGTCAGACTCATTGTTGACATGTGGCAAGACGCTCCTCGGCGCGCGTCTTGCTTGGGCCTCTCTCCTGGAGGCGCTCAGTCAGACCCAGTGGTGACATGTGGCAAGACGCTCCTCGGGGCGCGTCTTGCTTGGGCCTCTCTCCTGGAGGCGCTCAGTCAGACCCAGTGGTGACATGTGACAAGACGCTCCTCGGGGCGCGTCTTGCTTGGGCTTCTCTCATGGAGGCCCTCAGTCAGATCCATTGTTGATATGTGGCAAGACGCACCTCGGGGCGCGTCTTGCTTGGGCCTCTCTCCTGGAGGAGCTCAGTCAGACCGAGTGCTGACATGTGGCAAGACGCTCCTCGGGGCGCGTCTTGCTGGGGCTTCTCTCCTATAGGCGTTCAGTCAGACCGAGTGCTGACACGTGGCAAGACGCTCCTCGGGGCGCGTCTTGCTTGGGCTTCTCTCCTGGAGGCCCTCAGTCAGACTCATTGTTGACATGTGGCAAGATGCTCCTCGGGGCGCGTCTTGCTTGGGGCCTCTCTCCTGGAGGCGCACAGTCAGACAGAGTGCTGACATGTGGCCAGACGCTCCTCGGTGCGCGTCTTGCTTGGGCTTCTCTCCTGGAGGCCCTCAGTCAGACCCATTGTTTACATGTGGCAAGAAACTCCTCGGGGCGCATCTTGCTTGGGCCTCTCTCCTGGAGGCCCTCTGTCAGCCCCAGTGTTGACATGTGTCAAGACGCTCCTCGGGGCGAGTCTTGCTTGGGCCTCTCTCCTGGAGGTGGTCAGTCAGACCCAGTGCTGACATGTGGCAAGGAGCTCCTCGGGGCGCGTCTTGCTTGGGCTTCTCTCTTGGAGGCGTTCAGTCAGACCCATTGTTGACATGTGGTAAGACGCTCCTCGGGGCGCGTCTTGCTTGGGCCTCTCTCCTGGAGGCCCTCTGTCAGACCCATTGTTGACATGTGGCAAGACGCTCCTCGGGGCGCGTCTTGCTTGGGCCTCTCTCCTGGAGGCGCTCAGTCAGACCCAGTGGTGACATGTGGCAACATGCTCCTCGGGGCGCGTATTGCTTGGGCCTCTCTCCTGGAGGCCCTCTGATTTAACCTATTGTTGACATGTGGCAAGACGCTCCTCGGGGCGCGTCTTGCTTGGGCTTCTCTCCTGGAGTTCCTCAGTCAGACCCATTGTTGACATGTGGCAAGACGCTCCTCGGGGCGCGTCTTGCTTTGGCCTCTCTCCTGGAGGCGCTCAGTCAGACCGAGTGCTGACATAAGGCAAGATGCTCCTCGGGGCGCGTCTTGCTGGGGCCTCTCTCCTGGAGGCGCTCAGTCAGACCCAGTGCTTACATGTGGCAAGACGCTCCTCGGGGTGTGTCTTGCTGGGGCTTCTCTCCTGGAGGCGTTCAGTCAGACCGAGTGCTGACATGTGGCAAGGAGCTCCTCGGGGCGCGTCTTGCTTGGGCTTCTCTCCTGGAGGCGCACAGTCAGACAGAGTGCTGACATGTGGCCAGACGCTCCTCGGGGCGCGTCTTGCTGGGGCTTCTCTCCTGGAGGCGCTCAGTCAGACCCAGTGTTGACATGTGACAAGACGCTCCTCGGGGTGCGTCTTGCTGGGGCTTCTCTCCTGGAGGCGTTCAGTCAGACCGAGTGCTGACATGTGGCAAGACGCTCCTCAGGGCGCGTCTTGCTTGGGCTTCTCTCCTGGAGGCCCTCAGTCAGACTCATTGTTGACATGTGGCAAGACGCTCCTCGGGGCGCGTCTTGCTTGGGCCTCTCTCCTGGAGGCGCACAGACAGACAGAGTGCTGACATGTGGCAAGACGCTCCTCGGGGCGCGTCTTGCTTGGGCTTCTCTCCTGGAGGCCCTCAGTCAGACCCATTGTTGACATGTGGCAAGACGCTCATCGGGGCGCATCTTGCTTGGGCCTCTCTCCTGGAGGCGCTCAGTCAGACCGAGTGCTGACATGTGGCAAGACACTCCTCGGGGCGCGTCTTGCTTGGGCTTCTCTCCTGGAGGCCCTCAGTCAGACTCATTGTTGACATGTGGCAAGACGCTCCTCGGGGCGCGTCTTGCTTGGGCCTCTCTCCTGGAGGCCCTCTGTCAGACCCAGTGTTGACATGTGGCAAGATGCTCCTCGGGGCGCGTCTTGCTTGGGCCTCTCTCCTGGAGGTGCTCAGTCAGACCCAGTGTTGACATGTGGCAAGACTCTCCTCGGGGTGCGTCTTGCTTGGGCCTCTCTCCTGGAGGTGCTCAGTCAGACCCAGTGTTGACATGTGGCAAGACGCTCCTCGGGGCGCGTCTTGCTTGGGCTTCTCTCCTGGAGGCCCTCAGTCAGACCCATTGTTGACATGTGGCAAGACGCTCCTTGGGGTGCGTCTTGCTTGGGCCTCTCTCCTGGAGGCGATCAGTCAGACCGAGTGCTGACATTTGGCAAGACGCTCCTCGGGGCGCGTCTTGCTTGGCCTTCTCTCCTGGAGGCCCTCAGTCAGACCCAGTGTTGACATGTGACAAGACGCGCCCCGAGGAGCGTCTTGCTTGGGCCTCTCTCCTGGAGGCCCTCTGTCAGACCCATTGTTGACATGTGGCAAGACGCTCCTCGGGGCGCGTCTTGCTTGGGCCTCTCTCCTGGAGGCGCTCAGTCAGACCGAGTGCTGACATAAGGCAAGATGCTCCTCGGGGCGCGTCTTGCTGTGGACTCTCTCCTGGAGGCGCTCAATCAGACCCAGTGGTGACACGTGGCAAGACGCTCCTCGGGGCGCGTCTTGCTTGGGCCTCTCTCCTGGAGGCGCTCAGTCAGACCCAGTGGTGACATGTGGCAACATGCTCCTCGGGTGGCGTATTGCTTGGGCCTCTCTCCTGGAGGCCCTCTGTCAGACCCATTGTTGACATGTGGCAAGACGCTCCTCGGGGTGCGTCTTGCTTGGGCCTCTCTCCTGGAGGCGCTCAGTCAGACTGAGTAGTGACATGTGGCATGACGCTCCTCGGGGCGCGTCTTGCTTGGGCCTCTCTCCTGGTGGCGCTCAGTCAGACCCAGTGGTGACATGTGGCAAGACACTCCTCGGGGAGCGTCTTGCTTGGGCCTCTCTCCTGGAGGCCCTCAGTCAGACCCATTGTTTACATGTGGCAAGACGCTCCTCGGGGCGCATCTTGCTTGGGGCCTCTCTCCTGGAGGCGCTCAGTCAGACCCAGTGGTGACATGTGGCAAGACGCTCCACGGGGCGCATCTTGCTTGGGCCTCTCTCCTGGAGGCGCTCAGTCAGAACCAGTGGTGACATGTGACAAGACGCTCCTCGGGGCGCGTCTTGCTTGGGCTTCTCTCATGGAGGCCCTCAGTCAGACCCATTGTTGATATGTGGCAAGACGCTCCTCGGGGCGCGTCTTTCTTGGGCCTCTCTCCTGGAGGCGCTCAGTCAGACCGAGTGCTGACATGTGGCAAGACGCTCCTCGGGGCGCGTCTTGCTTGGGCTTCTCTCATGGAGGCCCTCAGTCAGACCCATTGTTGATATGTGGCAAGACGCTCCACGGGGCGATTCTTGCTTGGGCCTCTCTCCTGGAGGTGCTCAGTCAGACCCAGTGTTGACATGGTGCAAGACGCTCCTCGGGGCGTGTCTTGCTTGGGCTTCTCTCTTGGAGGCCCTCAGTCAGACCCATTGTTGACATGTGGCAAGACGCTCCCCGGGCCGCGTCTTGCTTGGGCTTCACTCCTGGAGGCCCTCAGTCAGACCCATTCTTGACATGTGGCAAGACGCTCCTCGGGGCGCGTCTTGCCTGGGCCTCTCTCCTGGAGGCGCTCAGTCAGACCGAGTGCTGACATAAGGCAAGACGCTCCTCGGGGCGCGTCTTGCTGGGGCCTCTCTCCTGGAGGCGCTCAGTCAGACCCAGTGCTTACATGTGGCAAGACGCTCCTCGGGGCGCGTCTTGCTTGGGCCTCTCTCCTGGAGGCGCTCAGTCAGACCCAGTGGTGACATGTGGCAAGACGCTCCTCGGGGCGCGTCTTGCTTGGGCCTCTCTCCTGGAGACGCTCAGTCAGAACCAGTGTTGACACGTGACAAGACGCTCCTCCGGGCGCGTCTTGCTTGGGCTTCTCTCATGGAGGCCCTCAGTCAGACCCATTGTTGATATGTGGCAAGACGCTCCTCGGGGCGCGTCTTGCTTGGGCCTCTCTCCTGGAGGCGCTCAGTCAGACCGAGTGCTGACATGTGGCAAGACGCTCCTCGGGGCGCGTCTTGCTTGGGCTTCTCTCATGGATGCCCTCAGTCAGAGCCATTGTTGATATGTGGCAAGACGCTCCTCGGGGCGAGTCTTGCTTGGGCCTCTCTCCTGGAGGTGCTCAGTTAGACCCAGTGTTGACATGGTGCAAGACGCTCCTCAGGGCGCATCTTGCTTGGGCTTCTCTCTTGGAGGATCTCAGTCAGACCCATTGTTGACATGTGGCAAGACGCTCCTCGGGGCGCGTCTTGCTTGGGCCTCTTTCCTGGAGGCGCTCAGTCAGACCGAGTGCTGACATAAGGCAAGACGCTCCTCGGGGCGCGTCTTGCTGGGGCATCTCTCCTGGAGGCACTCAGTCAGACCCAGTGCTTACATGTGGCAAGACGCTCCTCGGGGCGCGTCTTGCTGGGGCTTCTCTCCTGGAGGCGTTCAGTCAGACCGAGTGCTGACATCTCCTGGAGGCGTTCAGTCAGACCGAGTGCTGACATGTGGCCAGACGCGCCCCGAGGAGCGTCTTGCCACCTGTCAACACTGGGTCTGACTGAGCGCCTCCAGGAGAGAGGCCCAAGCAAGACGCGCCCCGAGGAGAGTCTTGCCACATGTCAACACTCGGTCTGACAGAGGGCATCCAGGAGAGAGCCCCAAGCAATACGCGCCCCGAGGAGCGTCTTGCCACATGTCACCACTGGGTCTGACTGAGCGCCTCCAGGAGAGAGACCCAACCAAGACGCGCCCTGAGGAGCGTCTTGCCACATGCCAACACTGGGTCTGACAGAGGGCCTCCAGGAGAGAGGCCCAAGCAAGACGCGCCCCGAGGAGTGTCTTGCCACTTGTCAGCACTGGGTCTGACTGAGCGCATCCAGGAGAGATGCCCAAGCAAGACGCGCCCCGAGGAGCGTCTTGTCACATGTCAACACTGGGTCTTTCTGAGCGCCTCCAGGAGAGAAGCCCAAGCAAGATGCACCCCGAGGAGCGTCTTGCCACATGTCAGCACTCGGTCTGACTGAGCGCCTCCAGGAGAGATGCCCAAGCAAGACGCGCCCCGAGGAGCGTCTTGCCACATGTCAACACTGGGTCTGACTGAGCGCCTCCAGGAGAGAGGCCCAAGCAAGACGCGCCCCGAGGAGAGTCTTGCCACATGTGAACACTGGGTCTGACTGAGCGCCTCAAGGAGAGAGGCCCAAGCAAGACGCGCCCCGAGGAGCGTCTTGCCACATGTCAACACTGGGTCTGACTGAGCGCCTCCAGGAGAGAGGCCCAAGCAAGACGCGCCCCGAGGAGCGTCTTGCCACATGTAAACACTGGGTCTGACTGAGTGCCTCCATGAGAGAAGCCCCAGCAAGACGCGCCCCGAGGAGCGTCTTGCCACATGTCAACACTGGGTCTGACTGAGCACCTCCAGGAGAGAGGCCCAAGCAAGACGCGCCCCGAGGAGCGTCTTGCCACATGTCAACACTGGGTCTGACTGAGCGCCTCCAGGAGAGAGGCCCGAGGAGCGTTTTGCCACATGTGACCTCTGGGTCTGACTGAGCGCCTCCAGGAGAGAGGCCCAAGCAAGACGCGGCCCGAGGAGCATCTTGTCACATGTCAACACTGGGTCTGACTGAGCGCCTCCAGGAGTGAGGCCCAAGCAAGAAACGCCCGAGGAGCGTCTTGACAACTGTCAACACTGGGTCTGACTGAGCGCCTCCAGGAGAGAGGTCCAAGCAACACGCGCCCCGAGGAGCGTCTTGCCACATGTCAACACTGGGTCTGACCGAGTGCCTCCATGAGAGAGGCCCAAGCAAGACGTGCCCCGAGGAGCGTCTTGCCACATGTCAACAATGGGTCTGACTGAGGGCCTCCAGGAGAGAAGCCCAAGCAAGAAGCGCCCCGAGGAGCGTCTTGCCACATGTCAACACTGGGTCTGACTGAGCGCCTCCAGGAGAGAGGCCCAAGCAAGACACGGCCCGAGGAGCGTCTTGACACATGTTAACACTGGGTCTGACTGAGGGCCTCCATGTGAGAAGCCCAAGCAAGACGCGCCCCGAGGAGAGTCTTGCCACATGTCAACACTGGGTCTGACAGAGGGCATCCAGGAGAGAGGCCCAAGCAATACGCGCCCCGAGGAGCGTCTTGCCACATGTCAACAATGGGTCTGACTGAGGGCCTCCAGGAGAGAAGCCAAAGGAAGACGCGCCCCGAGGAGCTTCTTGCCACATGTCAGCACTCGGTCTGACTGAGCGCCTCCAGGAGAGAGGCCAAAGCAAGATGCGCCCCGAGGAGCGTCTTGACACATGTCAACACTGGGTCTGACAGAGGGCCTCCATGAGAGAGGCCCAAGCAAGACGCGCCCCGAGGAGTGTCTTGCCACATGTCAACACTGGGTCTGACTGAGCGCCTCCAGGAGAGAGGCCCAAGCAAGACGCGCCCCGAGGAGCGTCTTGCCACGTGTCAACACTGCGTCTGACTTAGCGCCTCCAGGAGAGAGGCCCAAGCAAGATGCGCCCCGAGGAGCGTCTAACCACGTGTCACCACTGGGTCTGACTGAGCTCCTCCAGGAGAGAGGCCCAAGCAAGACGCGCCCCGAGGAGCGTCTTGCCACGTGTCACCACTGGGTCTGATTGAGCACCTCCAGGAGAGAGGCCCCAGCAAGACGCGCCCCGAGGAGCATCTTGCCTTATGTCAGCACTCGGTCCTAGAGAGATCAGGTGTGTTTTAATGTACTCCAATCAACAGCCCCTACAACCACAAAAAGGAATGGAGTCATTAGCATTTATGGTTTGTAAATGGCACCCAGAATTATGTTGCACGAAGCACAATTTCACATCATTCTGGGTTCATTTGTGTGAAAACAAGGTCCAATCAGGCTGAAATGTTACAGGAAGGTAGAATCTATTTAGTTGTAAGTGATCTGAACGTTTCATGATGATAGCGCTTTCCTAAGGGGATCAAACCATGTCCCAAAGGTCACCGGATCTGGTGTCAATTTAAAGAAGTAGTCCAGTTACACATTTGTAGGCTTATAACTTGGCTTCTGAATGTCCTAGAGAGATCAGGTTTGTTTTAATGTACTCCAATCAAGAGCCCCTACAAACACAAAAAGGAATGGAGTCATTAGCACTTATGGTTTGTAAATGGCACCCAGAATTATGTTGCACGATGCACAATTTCACATCATTCTGGGTCCATTTGTGTGAAAACAAGGTCCAATCAGGCTGAAACGCTACAAGAAGGTAGAATCTATTGAGTTGTAAGTGATCTGAACGTTTCAAGATGATCGCACATTCCTATAGGGGGTAAAACCATTTCCCAAAGGTCACCGGGCCTGGTGTCACTTTAAAGAAGTAGTCCAGTTACACCTTTGTGGGCTTATAACTTGGCTTCTGAATGTCCTAGAGAGATCAGGTTTGTTTTAATGTACTCCAATCAACAGCCCCTACAACCACAAAAAGGAATGGAGTCATTAGCACTTATGGTTTGTAAATGGCCCCCAGAATTATGTTGCACGAAGCACAATTTCACATCATTCTGGGTTCATTTGTGTGAAAACAAGGTCCAATCAGGCTGAAACGTTACAGGAAGGTAGAATCTACTGAGTTGTAAGTGATCTGAACGTTTCATGATGATAGCACTTTCCTAATGGGGTCAAACCATGTCCCAAAGGTCACCGGAACTGGTGTCAATTTAAAGAAGTAGTCCACTTACACATTTGTGGGCTTATAACTTGGCTTCTGAATGTCAGAAGCCCCCTTCAGACAGGCCATGAAAAACGGAAATGTTCCGGAATCTGTCCGTAAGACCTTTCTGTCTGAATACAAACATCCGGATAATGTGTTCCGGAATTTATCCGGACGAAGCCCCTAGTAACAGGTCCGGACTTGTTACGGACAGGGTGGCTGCTTCAGACTGGTGAGGTAAAGTTCCGGACAAGAGGGAGGGGGAGGAGGAGGGGACCGGGGGATGCCGTGCGCACCTATAGCTCGCTGCTGTAGCATGCGGCGAACCACGGCAGCTCGCCTCCTACGGTACCGCCTAGACGCGCGACGGAGCGCTTCACACCGCTTCAGTGATTCCTTTAACCATTGAGCTTCATCATCCAGGTCTCTTATGCATCTTCGTGTGCGCAGAATTATGCTTAAGCGCCTCGTGATTTTTATCTTGAGAGGCGCTATAGAAAGGATGTTTTCTTCTTCTTCTTCTTCTTAACATGAGTCCAATTCTCTCTCCCCCCACCACCACCCCGCCGCCGTCAGACATCTGGAACTTTTCCCTGCTGTGTGAACGCAGCCGAAAGGACAAGTTCCGGTACAAAAGTGGTGTGTCTGAAAACACAGTTCCAGTTAAAAACCGGATTGAATTGTCCACAAATGTTCCAGAATGTCAGTCTTAAAAGGGCTCTAGAGAGATCAGGTTTGTTTTAGCGTACTCCAATTAACAGCCCCCATTACCCCAAAAAAGGAATGGAGTCATTAGCGCTTATGGTTTTTAAATGGCACCCAGAATTATGTTGCACGAAGCACAATTTCACATCATTCTGGGTCCATTTGTGTGAAAACAAGGTCCAATCAGGCTGAAACGCTACAAGAAGGTAGAATCTATTGAGTTGTAAGTGATCTGAACGTTTCAAGATGATCGCACATTCCTATAGGGGGTAAAACCATGTCCCAAAGGTCACCGGGCCTGGTGTCAATTTAAAGTAGTAGTCCAGTTACACATTTGTGGGCTTATAACTTGGCTTCTGAATGTCCTAGAGAGTTTAGTTTGTTTTAGTGTACTCCAATCAACAGCCCCTAAAACCACAAAAAGGAATGGAGTCATTAGCACTTATGGTTTGTAAATGGCACCCAGAATTATGTTGCACGAAGCACAATTTCACATCATTCTCGGTTCATTTGTGTGAAAACAAGGTCCAATCAGGCTGAAACGTTACAGGAAGGTAGAATCTATTGAGTTGTTAGGGATCTGAACGTTTCATGATGATAGCACTTTCCTAAGGGGGTCAAACCATGTCCCAAAGGTCACCGGATCTGGTGTCAATTTAAAGAAGTAGTCCAGTTACACATTTGTGGGCTTATAACTTGGCTTCTGAATGTCCTAGAGAGATCAGGTTTGTTTTAGTGTACTCCAATCAACAGCCCCTACAACCACAAAAAGGAATGGAGTCATTAGCACTTAAGGTTTGTAAATGGCACCCAGAATTATGTTGCACGAAGCACAATTTCACATCATTCTGGGTCCATTTCTGTGAAAACAAGGTCCAATCAGGCTGAAACGCTACAAGAAGGTAGAATCTCTTGAGTTGTAAGTGATCTGAACGTTTCAAGATGATCGCTCATTCCTATAGGGGGTAAAACCATGTCCCAAAGGTCACCGGGCCTGGAGTCACTTTAAAGAAGTAGTCCAGTTACACCTTTGTGGGCTTATAACTTGGCTTCTGAATGTCCTAGAGAGGTTAGGTTTGTTTTAGTGTTCTCCAATCAACAGCCCCTACAACCACAAAAAGGAATGGAGTCATTAGCACTTATGGTTTGTAAATGGCACCCAGAATTATGTTGCACGAAGCACAATTTCACATCATTCTGGGTCCATTTGTGTGAAAACAAGGTCCAATCTTGCTGAAACGTTACAGGAAGGTAGAATCTATTGAGTTGTAAGTGATCTGAACGTTTCATGATGATAACACTTTCCTAAGGCGGTCAAACCATGTCCCAAAGGTCACCGGATCTGGTGTCAATTTAAAGAAGTAGTCCAGTTACACATTTGTGGGCTTATAACTTGGCTTCTGAATGTCCTAGAGAGATCAGGTTTGTTTTAATGTACTCCAACCAACAGCCCCTACAACCACAAAAAGGAATTGAGTCATTAGCACTTATGGTTTTTAAATGGCACCCAGAATTATGTTGCACGAAGCACAATTTCACATCATTCTGGGTCCATTTGTGTGAAAACAAGGTCCAATCAGGCTGAAACATTACAGGAAGGTAGAATCTATTGAGTTGTAAGTGATCTGAACGTTTCAAGATGATCGCACATTCCTATAGGGGGTCAAACCATGTCCCAAAGGTCACCGGATCTGGTGTCAATTTAAAGAAGTAGTCCAGTTACACATTTGTGGGCTTATAACTTGGCTTCTGAATGTCCTAGGGAGATCAGGTTTGTTTTAATATACTCCAATCAACAGCCCCTACAACCACAAAAAGGAATGGAGTCATTAGCACTTATGGTTTGTAAATGGCACCCGGAAATATGTTGCACGAAGCACAATTTCACATCATTCTGGGTCCATTTGTGTGAAAACAAGGTCCAATCAGGCTGAAACGTTACAGGAAGGTAGAATCTATTGAGTTGTAAAAGATCTGAACGTTTCATGATGATAGCACTTTCCTAAGGGGGTCAAACCATGTCCAGAAGGTCACCGGATCTGGTGTCAATTTAAAGAAGTAGTCAAGTTACACATTTGTGGGCTTATAACTTGGCTTCTGAATGTCCTAGAGAGATCAGGTTTGTTTTAATGTACTCCATTCAACAGCCCCTACAACCACAAAAAGGAATGGAGTCATTAGCACTTATGGTTTGTAAATGGCACCCAGAATTATGTTGCACGAAGCAAAATTTCACATCATTCTGGGTCCATTTGTGTGAAAACAAGGTCCAATCAGGCTGAAACGTTACAGAAAGGTAGAATCTATTGAGTTGTAAGTGATCTGAATGTTTCATGATGATAGCACTTTCCTAAGGGGGTCAAACCATGTCCCAAAGGTCACCGGATCTTGTGTCACTTTAAAGAAGTAGTCCAGTTACACATTTGTGGGCTTATAACTTGGCTTCTGAATGTCCTAGAGAGGTCAGGTTTGTTTTAGTGTACTCCAATCAACAGCCCCTACAACCTCAAAAAGGAATGGAGTCATTAGCACTTATGGTTTTTAAATGACACCCAGAATTATGTTGCATGAAGCACAATTTCACATCATTCTGGGTCCATTTGTGTGAAAACAAGGTCCAATCAGGCTGAAACTTTACAGGAAGGTAGAATCTATTAAGTTGTAAGTGATCTGAACGTTTCATGATGATAGCACTTCCCTAAGGGGGTCAAACCATGTCCCAAAGGTCACCGGATCTGGTGTCTAAAGAAGTAGTCCAGTTACAAATTTGTGGGCTTATAACTTGGCTTCTGAATGTCCTAGAGGGATCAGGTTTGTTTTAGTATACTCCAATCAACAGCCCCTACAACAACAAAAAGGAATGGAGTCATTAGACTTATGGTTTTTAAATGACACCCAGAATTATGTTGCACAAAGCACAATTTCACATCATTCTGGGTTCATTTGTGTGAAAACAAGGTCCAATCAGGCTGAAACGTTACAGGAAGGTAGAATCTATTGCGTTGTAAGTGATCTGAACGTTTCATGATGATAGCACATTCCTAAGGGGGTCAAACCATGTCCCAAAGGTCACCGGATCTGGTGTCAATTTAAAGAAGTAGTCCAGTTACACATTTGTGGGCTTAAACCTTGGCTTCTGAATGTCCTAGAGCGATCAGGTTTGTTTTAGTGTACTCCAATCAACAGCCCCTACAACCACAAAAAGGAATGGAGACATTAGCACTTATGGTTTTTAAATGGCACCCAGAATTATGTTGCACGAAGCACAATTTTACATCATTCTGGGTCCATTTGTGTAAAAACAAGGTCCAATCAGGCTGAAACAATACAGGAAGGTAGAATCTATTGAGTTGTAAGTGATCTGAACGTTTCAAGATGATCGCACATTCCTATAGGGGGTCAAACCATGTCCCAAATGTCACCGGGCCTGGTGTCACTTTAAAGAAGTAGTCCAGTTACACCTTTGTGGGCTTATAACTTGGCTTCTGAATGTCCTAGAGAGGTTAGGTTTGTTTTAGTGTACTCCAATCAAAAGCCCCTACAACCAGAAAAAGGAATGGAGTCATTAGCACTTATGGTTTGTAAATGGCACCCAGAATTACGTTGCACGAAGCACAATTTCACATCATTCTGGGTTCATTTGTATGAAAAAAAGGTCCAATCAGGCTGAAATGTTACAGGAAGGTAGAATCTATTGAGTTGTAAGTGATCTGAACGTTTCATGATGATAGCACTTCCCTAAGGGGGTCAAACCATGTCCCAAAGGTCACCGGATCTGGTGTCTAAAGAAGTAGTCCAGTTACACATTTGTGGGCTTATAACTTGGCTTCTGAATGTCCTAGAGAGATCAGGTTTGTTTTAGTATACTCCAATCAACAGCCCCTACAACCACAAAAAGGAATGGAGTCATTAGCACTTATGGTTTTTAAATGGCACCCAAAATTATGTTGCACGAAGCACAATTTCACATCATTCTGGGTTCATTTGTGTGAAAACAAGGTCCAATCAGGCTGAAACAAGGTCCAATCAGGCTGAAACGTTACAGGAAGGTAGAATCTATTGAGTTGTAAGTGATCTGAACGTTTCATGATGATAGCACTTTCCTAAGGGGGTCAAACCATGTCCCAAATGTCACCGGATCTGGTGTCAATTTAAAGTAGTAGTCCAGTTACTTATTTGTGGGCTTATAACTTGGCTTCTGAATGTCCTAGAGAGGTCAGGTTTGTTTTAATGTACTCCAATCAACAGCCCCTACAACCACAAAAAGGAATGGAGTCATTAGCACTTATGGTTTGTAAATGGCACCCAGAATTATGTTGCACGAAGCAAAATTTCACATCATTCTGGGTTCAATTGTGTGAAAACAAGGTCCAATAAGGCAGAAACGTTACAGGAAGGTAGAATCTATTGAGTTGTAAGTGATCTGAACGTTTCATGATGATAGCACTTTCCTATAGGGGGTCAAACCATGTCCCAAAGGTCACCGGGCCTGGTGTCACTTTAAAGATCTGTGGTTCGGACCAGTGCTGGGATGCACCAAAAAAATTTTCGTGCGCCTCGGACCAACGTGGGCCGAACGGCGGCCAAAAAGGGGCTCAGGTGGCAGAAGGCCGCAAATGAAGCCTGAGCTAAATTTTCACACTTTTGGGCCGCCGTTTGAATTCGGTTTGGCGTAGCCGCACGAAATTTGGGTTGGTGCATCCCGGCTACCATCTCATCGACGCACGTTGAAATCGATGCCGTCGGACCTTTTCGAGCGCCCTTACGGGACGCTTGTCCAAGCAGATATAGTCAGGTGTCTGGTTACACCTTTGTGGGCTTATAACTTGGCTTCTGAATATCCTAGAGAGGTCAGGCTGGTTTTAAAATACTCCAATGAATGGTTTGTATCTAGAACAGAATGAATGGAGTGGATAGGATGTACAGTTTTTAAATGGCACCCAGACCTATGTTGCACCAAGCACAAGTTCACATTATTATGAGTCCAGTTCTCTGAAAAAAGCTTCAATCAGGCTGAAACATCACAGGAAGGTACAATCTATTGAGTTGTAAATGAATCATGTGTTTCATGATGAGAGCACATTCCTTAGGGGGTCAAATGTTGTCACAAAGGTCATTGGATCACTTCTTCTTTAAAGGTGTGGTTCGTAACACACCTTTGTGGGCTTATAACTTGGCTTCTGAATATCCTAGAGAGGTCATGTTGGTTTTAAAATGCTCCAATTAACAGCCCCTACTACCAGAAAAAGTAATGGAGTCATAAGCACTTATGGTCTTTAAATGGCACCCAGAATTATGTTGCACAAAGCACAATTTCACATATTTCTCGGTCCATTTGTGCGAAAACAAGTTCCAATAAGGCTGAAACATCACATGAACGTATAGTCTATGGAGTTGTAAGTGATCTGAAAGTTACCCTAACAGGGTCAAATGAAGTCACAAAGGTCACCAGACCTGAAATAGAGTCTCAATTTTGGTGCTTCTTCAAAAGTAACCCAAAATGGAGGCCTCCAATTTGGGTCTTCTTCTAAAGTAACCCAAAATGGAGGAAATGGAGGCCTCCATTTTGGGGCTTCTTCAAAAGTAACCCAAGATGGAGGCCTCCATTTAGGGTCTTCTTCTAAAGTAACCCAAACTGAATTTTTCAATTAAGGAAGCCTTCAATTTGGGTTACTTTCAACTACATGCAGAAGAAGCCCGAAATGTAGGCCTCCATTTTGGTGCTTCTTCAAAAGTAACCCAAAATGGAGGCCTCCAATTTGGGTCTTCTTCTAAAGTAACCCAAAATGGAGGAAATGGAGGCCTCCATTTTGGGGCTTCTTCAAAAGTAACCCAAATTTGAGGCCTCCAATTTGGGTCTTCTTCTAAAGTAACCCAAAATGGAGGAAATGGAGGCCTCCATTTTGGGGCTTCTTCAAAAGTAACCCAAAATGGAGGCCTCCAATTTGGGTCTTCTTCTAAAGTAACCCAAAATGGAGGAAATGGAGGCCTCCATTTTGGGGCTTCTTCAAAAGTAACCCAAAATGGAGGCCTCCAATTTGGGTCTTCTTCTAAAGTAACCCAAAATGGAGGAAATGGAGGCCTCCATTTTGGGGCTTCTTCAAAAGTAACCCAAAATGGAGGCCGCCAATTTGGGTCTTCTTCTAAAGTAACCCAAAATGGAGGAAATGGAGGCCTCCATTTTGGGGCTTCTTCAAAAGTAACCCAAAATGGAGGCCTCCAAATTTGGGTTTTCTTCTAAAGTAACACAAAATGGAGGAAATGGAGGCCTCCATTTTGGGGCTTCTTCAAAAGTAACCCAAAATGGAGGCCTCCAATTTGGGTCTTCTACTAAAGTAACCCAAACTGAATTCTTCAATTAATGAAGCATTCATTTTGGGCTACTTTTGAATGTTGTAAAAGTAGCCCGAAAGGAATTCATTTTGGTCTTTTTTTACAACATACAAAAGTAGCCAAAAATGAGCCATTCATTTTGGGCTACTTTTACAACATTCAAAAGTAGCCCAAAATGAGCCATTTATTTTGGGCTATTTTTCCATACATGCAAAAGTAGCCCAAACGTAATTCTTCAATTAATGAAGCCTTCAATTTGGGTTACTTTCAACTACATGCAAAAGAAGCCCGAAATGGAGTCTCCAATTTGGGCTTCTTGTCTTAATAGAAAATGAAGTAGCACAACATAGAAACAACATAGAAGAGCCACCTCCACGGGACAGGACTCAGCAGTTCATCTGCATCAAAAGGACAAAGGTCACCCCAGGATGACAATGTTCACAGTTTGGACAGAGAAGACAGATGGTTTGAAAGAGGAGTGAAAGAAGCCATTTACATCCACTGTGAGCAACCATCTTTTAAAAGAGGCGGTGGTTTACGACACCAACTCTCTGCCATCTATAATCCAGTTTTGAGATGCCTTCCCAGATGACTTAACGCCCACTCACATCTTTACCCATCTGACCTCAGGAAATCACATGATAGGGTGGGGCCAGGTTTCACAATGAGCTCACCCGTAACTATGGCTGAATAGGTTCCACACCTGGGCTCATGTGATTATGCAGAAGATCATAGGGGGTCCTTTGTTCTGCGACCCAGGGGCCTCCTGTTGGCAGGGCACACCTGAAACTCCTCCTCCGGAAGGCATTCTTACCAAGTGCCTGAACCTCCTCAGTGGAGCAGCTCCACTGCCAGTTCCTCCTAGATGTCTGAACTCCTCAAAAAACCTCTTTAAATATTCTCCTGCTTTGGTTAACCACTCCTGTTTGGAGGATTGGATTTGTGTGTGTGTGTGCGTGTGTGTGTGTGTGTGTGTGTGTGTGTGTGTGTGTGTGTGTGTGTGTGTGTGTGTGTGTGTGTGTGTGTGTGTGTGTGTGTGTGTGTGTGTGTGTGTGTTTGTGTGTGTGTGTGTGTGTGTGTGTGTGTCCCTCTTGGGGGGGAAACCGGAGTCTCCATTTTGGGGCTTCTTCTAAAGTAACCCGAAATGTAGGCTCATTTTTGGTGCTTCTTCTAAAGTAACCCAAAATGTAGGCTCATTTTTGGTGCTTCTTCTAAAGTAACCCAAAATGTAGGCCTCCATTTTGGGGTTTCTTCTAAAGTAACCCGAAATGTAGGCTCATTTTTGGTGCTTCTTCTAAAGTAACCCAAAATGTAGGCTCATTTTTGGTGCTTCTTCTAAAGTAACCCAAAATGGAGGCCTCAATTTTGGGGTTTCTTCTAAAGTAACCCAAAATGGAGTCTCCATTTTGGGTCTTCTTCTAAAGTAACCAGAACTGAATTTTTCAATTAAGGAAGCCTTCAATTTGGGTTACTTTCAACTACATGCAAAAGAAGCCCGAAATGGAGGCCTCCATTTTGGGACTTTTTCCAAAGTAACCCAAAATGGAGACTCCATTTTGGGGCTTCTTGTAAAGTAACCCAAGATGGAGGCCTCCATTTTGGGTCTTCTTCTAAAGTAACCCAAACGTTTCATGATGATAGCACATTCCTAAGGGGGTCAAACCATGTCCCAAAGGTCACCGGATCTGGTGTCAATTTAAAGAAGTAGTCCAGTTACATATTTGTGGGCTTATAACTTGGCTTCTGAATGTCCTAGAGAGGTCAAGTTTATTTTACCTTCTTGTAACGTTTCAGCCTGATTGGACCTTGTTTTCACACAAATGGACCCAGAATGATGTGAAATTGTGCTTCGTGCAACATAATTCTGGGTGCCATTTAAAAACCATAAGTGCTAATGACTCCATTCCTTTTTGAGGTTGTAGGGGCTGTTGATTGGAGTACATTAAAACAAACTTGATCTCTCTAGGACATTCAGAAGCCAAGTTATAAGCCCTCAAAGGTGTAATTGGACTACTTCTTTAAAGTGACACCAGGCCCGGTAACCTTTGGGACATGGTTTGACCCCCATAGGAATGTGCGATCATCATGAAACGTTCAGATCACTTACAATTCAATAGATTCTACCTTCCTGTAACATTTCAGCCTGATTGTCCCTTGTTTTCACACAAATGTACCCAGAATGATGTCAAATTGTGCTTCGTGCAACATAATTCTGGGTGCCATTTAAAAACCATAAGTGCTAATGACTCCATTCCTTTTGTGGTTGTAGGGGCTGTTGATTGGAGTATACTAAAACAAACCTGATCTCTCAAGGACATTCAGAAGCCAATTTATAAGCCCACAAATGTGTAACTGGATTACTTCTTTAAATTGACACCAGATCCGGTGACCTTTGGGACATGGTTTGACCCCCTTAGGAAAGTGCGATCATCTTGAAACGTTCAGATCACTTACAACTCAATAGATTCTACCTTCTTGTAACGTTTCAGCCTGATTGGACCTTGTTTTCACACAAATGTACCCAGAATGATGTGAAATTGTGCTTCATGCAACATAATTCTGTGTGCCATTTACAAACCATAAGTGCTAATGACTCCATTCCTTTTTGTGGTTGTAGGGGCTGTTGATTGGAGTACATTAAAACAAACCTGATCTCTCTAGGACATTCAGAAGCCAAGTTATAAGCCCACAAATGTGTAACTGGACTACTTCTTTAAAGTGACACCAGGCGCGGTGACCTTTGGGACATGGTTTTACCCCCTATAGGAATGTGCGATCATCATGAAACGTTCAGATCACTTACAACTCAATAGTTTCTACCTTCTTGTAACGTTTCAGCCTGATTGGACCTTGTTTTCACACAAATGGACCCAGAATGATGTGAAATTGTGCTTCGTGCAACATAATTCTGGGTGCCATTTACAAACCATAAGTGCTAATGACTCCATTCCTTTTTGTGGTTGTAGGGGCTGTTGATTGGAGTAAATTAAAACAAACCTGATCTCTCTAGGACATTCAGAAGCCAAGTTATAAGCCCACAAATGTGTAACTGGACTACTTCTTTAAATTGACATCAGATCCGGTGACCTTTGGGACATGGTTTGACCCCCTTAGGAAAGTGCTATCATCATGAAACGTTCAGATCACTTACAACTCAATAGATTCTACCTTCCTGTAACGTTTCATTCTTATTGGACCTTGTTTTCACACAAATGAACCCAGAAGTATGTGAAATTGTGCTTCATGCAACATAATTCTGGGTGCCATTTAAAAACCATAAGTGCTAATGACTCCATTCCTTTTAGATGTAATGGGGGCTGCTAACTGGAGTACTCTAAAACAAACCTGACCTCTCTAGGATATTCAGAAGCCAAGTTATAAGCCCACAAAGGTGTAACTGGACTACTTCTTTAAAGTGACACCAGGCCCGGTGACCTTTGGGACATGGTTTGACCCCCAATAGGAATGTGCGATCATCATGAAACGTTCAGATCACTTACAACTCAATAGATTCTACCTTCTTGTAACGTTTCAGCCTGATTGGACCTTGTTTTCACACAAATGGACCCAGAATGATGTGAAATTGTGCTTCGTGCAACATAATTCTGGGTGCCATTTAAAAACCATAAGTGCTAATGACTCCATTCCTTTTTGAGGTTGTAGGAGCTGTTGATTGGAGTACACAAAAAAACCTGATCTCTCTAGGACTCAGAAACCAAGTTATAAGCCCTCAAAGGTGTAATTGGACTACTTCTTTAAAGTGACACCAGGCCCGGTGACCTTTGGGACATGGTTTGACCCCCTATAGGAATTTGCGATCATCATGAAACGTTCAGATCACTTACAACTCAATAGATTCTACCTTCTTGTAACGTTTCAGCCTGATTGGACCTTGTTTTCACACAAATGAACCCAGAATGATGTGAAATTGTGCTTCGTGCAACATAATTCTGGGTGCCATTTAAAAACCATAAGTGCTAATTACTCCATTCCTTTTTGTGGTTGTAGGGGCTGTTGATTGGAGTATACTAAAACAAACCTGATCTCTCTAGGACATTCAGAAGCCAAGTTATAAGCCCACAAATGTGTAACTGGACTACTTCTTTAAATTGACACCAGATCTGGTGACCTTTGGGACATGGTTTGACCCCCTTAGGAAAGTGTGATCATCTTGAAACGTTCAGATCACTTACAACTCAATAGATTCTACCTTCTTGTAACGTTTCAGCCTGATTGGACCTTGTTTTCACACAAATGGACCCAGAATGATGTGAAATTGTGCTTCGTGCAACATAATTCTGGGTGCCATTTAAAAACCATAAGTGCTAATGACTCCATTCCTCTTAGTGGTAATGGGGGCTGTTAATTGGAGTACTCTAAAACAAACCTGACCTCTCTAGGATATTCAGAAGCCAAGTTATAAGCCCACAAAGTTGTAACTGGACTACTTTTTTAAAGTGACACCAGGCCCGGTGACCTTTGGGAATTGGTTTGACCCCCTATAGGAATGTGCGATCATCATGAAACGTTCAGATCACTTACAACTCAATAGATTCTACCTTCTTGTAACATTTCTGCCTGATTGGACCTTGTTTTCACACAAATGAACCCAGAATGATGTGAAATTGTGCTTTGTGCAACATAATTCTGGGTGCCATTTAAAAACCATAAGTGCTAATGACTCCATTCCTTTTTGTGGTTGTAGGGGGTGTTGATTGGAGTATACTAAAACAAACCTGATCTCTCTAGGACATTCAGAAGCTAAGTTATGAGCCAACAAATGTGTAACTGGACTACTTCTTTAAATTGACACCAGATCCGGTGACCTTTGGGACATGGTTTGACCCCCTTAGGAAAGTGCTATCGTCATGAAACGTTCAGATCACTTACAACTCAATAGATTCTACCTTCTTGTAACGTTTCAGCCTGATTGGACCTTGTTTTCACACAAATGGACCCAGAATGATGTGAAATTGTTTTTCGTGCAACATAATTCTGGGTGCCATTTAAAAACCATAAGTGCTAATGACTCCATTCCTTTTTGAGGATTGTAGGGGCTGTTGATTGGAGTACACTAAAACAAACCTGATCTCTCTAGGACATTCAGAAGCCATGTTATAAGCCCACAAATGTGTAACTGGACTACTTTAAATTGACACCAGATCCGGTGACCTTTGGGACATGGTTTGACCCCCTTAGGAAAGTGCTATCATCATGAAACGTTCAGACCACTTACAATTCAATAGATTCTACCTTCCTGTAACGTTTCAGCCTGATTCTACCTTGTTTTCACACAAATGAACCCAGAATGATGTGAAATTGTCCTTCGTGCAACATAATTCTGGGTGCCATTTAAAAACCATAAGTGCTAATGACTCCATTCCTTTTTGTGGTTGTAGGGGCTGTTGATTGGAGTACATTAAAACAAACCTGATCTCTCTAGGACATTCAGAAGCGAAGTTAAAAGCCCACAAATTTGTAACTGGACTACTTCTTTAAATTGACACCAGATCCGGTGACCTTTGGGACATGGTTTGACGATCTTTGGAAAGTGCTATCATCATGAAACGTTCAGATCACTTACAATTCAATAGATTCTACCTTCCTGTAACATTTCAGCCTGATTGTCTCTTGTTTTCACACAAATGAACCCAGAATGATGTGAAATTGTGCTTCGTGCAACATAATTCTGGGTGCCATTTAAATACCATAAGTGCTAATGACTCCGTTCCTTTTTGTGGTTGTAGGGGCTGTTGATTGGAGTATACTAAAACAAACCTGATCTCTCTAGGACATTCAGAAGCCAAGCTATAAGCCCACAAATGTGTAACTGGACTACTTCTTTAAATTGACACCAGATCCGGTGACCTTTGGGACATGGTTTGACCCCCTTAGGAAAGTGCAATCATTTTGAAACGTTCAGATCACTTACAACTCAATAGATTCTACCTTCCTGTAACGTTTCAGCCTGATTGGACCTTGTTTTCACACAAAAGAACCCAGAATGATGTGAAATTGTGCTTCGTGCAACATAATTCTGGGTGCCATTTAAAAACCATAAGTGCTAATGATTCCATTCCTTTTTGAGGTTGTAGGGGCTGTTGATTGGAGTACACTAAAACAAACCTGATCTCTCTAGAACATTCAGAAGCCAAGTTATAAGCCCTCAAAGGTGTAATTGGACTACTTCTTTAAAGTGACACCAGGCCCGGTGACCGTTGGGACATGGTTTGACCCCCTATAGGAATGTGCGATCATCTTGAAACGTTCAGATCACTTACAACTCAATAGATTCTACCTTCTTGGAACGTTTCAGCCTGATTGGACCTTGTTTTCACACAAATGGACCCAGAATGATGTGAAATTGTGCTTCGTGCAACATAATTCTGGGTGCCATTTACAAACCATAAGTGCTAATGACTCCATTCCTTTTTGTGGTTGTAGGGCCTGTTGATTGGAGTACACTAAAACAAACCTGATCTCTCTAGGACATTCAGAAGCCAAGTTATAAGCCCACAAAGGTGTAACTGGACTACTTCTTTAAAGTGACACCAGGCCCGGTGACCTTTGCGACATGGTTTTACCCCCTATAGTAATGTGCGATCATCATGAAACGTTCAGATCACTTACAACTCAATAGATTCTACCTTCCTGTAACGTTTCAGCCTGATTGGACCTTGTTTTCACACAAATGAACCCAGAATGATGTGAAATTGTGCTTCATGCAACATAATTCTGGGTGCCATTTAAAAACCATAAGTGCTAATGACTCCATTCCTTTTTGTGGTTGTAGGGGCTGTTGATTGGAGTATACTAAAACAAACCTGATCTCTCTAGGACATTCAGAAGCCAAGTTATAAGCCCACAAATGTGTAACTGGACTACTTTAAATTGACACCAGATCCGGTGACCTTTGGGACATGGTTTGACCCCCTTAGGAAAGTGCTATCATCATGAAACGTTCAGATCACTTACAACTCAATAGATTCTACCTTCCTGTAACGTTTCAGCCTGATTGGACCTTGTTTTCACACAAATGAACCCAGAATGTTGTGAAATTGTGCTTCGTGCAACATAATTCTGGGTGCCATTTAAAAACCATAAGTGCTAATGACTCCATTCCTTTTAGTGGTAATGGGGGCTGCTAATTGGAGTGCTCTAAAACAACCCTGACCTCTCTAGGATATTCAGAAGCCAAGTTATAAGCCCACAAAGGTGTAACTGGACTACTTATTTAAAGTGACACCAGGCCCGGTGACCTTTGGGACATGGTTTGACCCTCTTTGGAAAGTGTGATCATCTTGAAACGTTCAGATCAATTACAACTCAATAGCTTCTACCTTCTTGTAACGTTTCAGCCTGATTGGACCTTGTTTTCACACAAATGGACCCAGAATGATGTGAAATTGTGCTTCATGCAACATAATTCTGGGTGTCATTTAAAAACCATAAGTGCTAATGACTCCATTCCTTTTAGTGGTAATGGGGGCTGCTAATTGGAGTACTCTAAAACAAACCTGACCTCTCTAGGATATTCAGAAGCCAAGTTATAAGCCCACAAAGGTGTAACTGGACTACTTCTTTAAAGTGACACCAGGCCCGGTGACCTTTGGGACATGGTTTGACCCCCAATAGGAATGTGCGATCATCATGAAACGTTCAGATCACTTACAACTCAATAGATTCTACCTTCTTGTAACGTTTCAGCCTGATTGGACCTTGTTTTCACACAAATGGACCCAGAATGATGGGAAATTGTGCTTCGTGCAACATAATTCTGGGTGCCATTTAAAAACCATAAGTGCTAATGACTCCATTCCTTTTTGAGGTTTTAGGGGCTGTTGATTGGAGTACACTAAAACAAACCTGATCTCTCTAGGACATTCAGAAACCAAGTTATAAGCCCTCAAAGGTGTAATTGGACTACTTCTTTAAAGTGACACCAGGCCCGGTGACCTTTGGGACATGGTTTGACCCCCTATAGGAATGTGCGATCATCATGAAACGTTCAGATCACTTACAATTCAATAGATTCTACCGTCTTGTAACGTTTCAGCCTGATTGGACCTTGTTTTCACACAAATGGACCGAGAATGATGTGAAATTGTGCTTCGTGCAACATAATTCTGGGTGCCATTTACAAACCATAAGTGCTAATGACTCCATTACATTTTGTGGTTGTAGGGGCTGTTGATTGGAGTACATTAAAACAAACCTGATCTCTCTAGGACATTCAGAAGCCAAGTTATAAGCCCACAAATGTGTAACTGGACTACTTCTTTAAATTGACACCAGATCCGGTGACCTTTGGGACATGGTTTGACCCCCTTAGGAAAGTGCTATCATCATGAAACGTTCAGATCACTTACAATTCAATAGATTCTACCTTCCTGTAACATTTCAGCCTGATTGTCTCTTGTTTTCACACAAATGAACCCAGAATGATGTGAAATTGTGCTTCGTGCAACATAATTCTGGGTGCCATTTAAAAACCATAAGTGCTAATGACTCCATTCCTTTTTGTGGTTGTAGGGGCTGTTGATTGGAGTACATTAAAACAAACCTGATCTCTCTAGGACATTCAGAAGCCAAGTTATAAGCCTACAAATGTGTAACTGGACTACTTCTTTAAATTGACACCAGATCCGGTGACCTTTGGGACATGGTTTGACCCCCTTAGGAAAGTGCGATCATCTTGAAACGTTCAGATCACTTACAACTCAATAGATTCTACCTTCTTGTAACGTTTCAGCCTGATTGGACCTTGTTTTCACACAAATGGACCCAGAATGATGTGAAATTGTGCTTCATGCAACATAATTCTGGGTGCCATTTAAAAACCATAAGTGCTAATGACTCCATTCCTTTTTGTGGTTGTAGGGGCTGTTGATTGGAGTACATTAAAACAAACCTGATCTCTCTAGGACATTCAGAAGCCAAGTTATAAGCCCACAAATGTGTAACTGGACTACTTCTTTAAATTGACACCAGATCCGGTGACATTTGGGACATGGTTTGACCCCCTTAGGAAAGTGCGATTATCTTGAAACGTTCAGATCACTTACAACTCAATAGATTCTACCTTCTTGTAACGTTTCAGCCTGATTGGACCTTGTTTTAACACAAATGGACCCAGAATGATGTGAAATTGTGCTTCATGCAACATAATTCTGGGTGCCATTTAAAAACCATAAGTGCTAATGACCACATTCCTTTTTGTGGTTGTAGGGGCTGTTGATTGGAGTACATTAAAACAAACCTGATCTCTCTAGGACATTCAGAAGCCAAGTTATAAGCCCACAAATGTATAACTGGACTACTTCTTTAAATTGACCCCAGATCCGGTGACCTTTGGGACATGGTTTGATCCCCTTAGGAAAGTTCTATCATCATGAAACGTTCAGATCCCTTACAACTCAATAGATCCTACCTTCCTGTAACGTTTCAGCCTGATTGGACCTTGTTTTCACACAAATGAACCCAGAATGATGTGAAATTGTGCTTCGTGCCACATAATTCTGGGTGCCATTTAAATACCATAAGTGCTAATGACTCCATTCCTTTTTGTGGTTGTAGGGGCTGTTGATTGGAGTATACTAAAACAAACCTGATCTCTCTAGGACATTCAGAAGCCAAGCTATAAGCCCACAAATGTGTAACTGGACTACTTCTTTAAATTGACACCAGATCCGGTGACCTTTGGGACATGGTTTGACCCCCTTAGGAAAGTGCAATCATTTTGAAACGTTCAGATCACTTACAACTCAATAGATTCTACCTTCCTGTAACGTTTCAGCCTGATTGGACCTTGTTTTCACACAAATGAACCCAGAATTATGTGAAATTGTGCTTCGTGCAACATAATTCTGGGTGCCATTTAAAAACCATAAGTGCTAATGATTCCATTCCTTTTTGAGGTTGTAGGGGCTGTTGATTGGAGTACACTAAAACAAACCTGATCTCTCTAGGACATTCAGAAGCCAAGTTATAAGCCCACAAATGTGTAACTTGACTACTTCTTTAAAGTGACACCAGGCCCGGTGACCTTTGGGACATGGTTTTACCCCCTATAGGAATGTGTGATCAACATGAAACGTTCAGATCACTTACAACTCAATAGATTCTACCATCCTGTAACGTTTCAGCCTGATTGGACCTTGTTTTCACACAAATGAACCCAGAATGATGTGAAATTGTGCTTCATGCAACATAATTCTGGGTGCCATTTAAAAACCATAAGTGCTAATGACTCCATTCCTTTTTGTGGTTGTAGGGGCTGTTGATTGGAGTATACTAAAACAAACCTGATCTCTCTAGGACATTCAGAAGCCAAGTTATAAGCCCACAAATGTGTAACTGGACTACTTTAAATTGACACCAGATCCGGTGACCTCTGGGACATGGTTTGACCCCCTTAGGAAAGTGCTATCATCTTGAAACGTTCAGATCACTTACAACTCAATAGATTCTACCTTCCTGTAACGTTTCAGCCTGATTGGACCTTGTTTTCACACAAATGAACCCAGAATGTTGTGAAATTGTGCTTCGTGCAACATAATTCTGGGTGCCATTTAAAAACCATAAGTGCTAATGACTCCATTCCTTTTAGTGGTAATGGGGGCTGCTAATTGGAGTGCTCTAAAACAAACCTGACCTCTCTAGGATATTCAGAAGCCAAGTTATAAGCCCACAAAGGTGTAACTAGACTACTTCTTTAAAGTGACACCAGGCCCGGTGACCTTTGGGACATGGTTTGACCCCCTATAGGAATGTGCGATCATCATGAAACGTTCTGATCACTTACAACTCAATAGATTCTACCTTCTTGTAACGTTTCAGCCTGATTGGACCTTGTTTTCACACAAATGGACCCAGAATGATGTGAAATTGTGCTTCGTGCAACATAATTCTGGGTGCCATTTACAAACCATAAGTGCTAATGACTCCATTCCTTTTTGTGGTTGTAGGGGCTGTTGGTTGGAGTACATTAAAACAAACCTGATCTCTCTCGGACATTCAGAAGCCAAGTTATAAGCCCACAAATGTGTAACTGGACTACTTCTTTAAATTGACACCAGATCCGGTGACCTTTGGGACATGGTTTGACCCCCTTAGGAAAGTGCTATCATCATGAAACGTTCAGATCACTTACAACTCAATAGATTCTACCTTCCTGTAACGTTTCAGCCTGATTGGACCTTGTTTTCACACAAATGGACCCAGAATGATGTGAAATTGTGCTTCATGCAACATAATTCTGGGTGTCATTTAAAAACCATAAGTGCTAATGACTCCATTCCTTTTTGTGGTAATGGGGGCTGCTAATTGGAGTACTCTAAAACAAACCTGACCTCTCTAGGATATTCAGAAGCCAAGTTATAAGCCCACAAAGGTGTAACTGGACTACTTCTTTAAAGTGACACCAGGCCCGGTGACCTTTGGGACATGGTTTGACCCCCAATAGGAATGTGCGATCATCATGAAACGTTCAGATCACTTACAACTCAATAGATTCTACCTTTTTGTAACGTTTCAGCCTTATTGGACCTTGTTTTCACACAAATGGACCCAGAATGATGTGAAATTGTGCTTCGTGCAACATAATTCTGGGTGCCATTTACAAACCATAAGTGCTAATGACTCCATTCCTTTTTGTGGTTGTAGGGGCTGTTGATTGGAGTACACTAAAACAAACCTGACCTCTCTAGGACATTCAGAAGCCAGGTTATAAGCCCACAAATGTGTAACTGGACTACTTCTTTAAAGTGACACAAGATCCGGTGACCTTTGGGACATGGTTTGACCCCCTTAGGAAAGTGCTATCATCATGAAACATTCAGATCACTTACAACTCAATAGATTCTACCTTTCTGTAACGTTTCAGCCTGATTGGACCTTGTTTTCACACAAATGGACCCAGAATGATGTGAAATTTTGCTTCGTGCAACATAATTCTGGGTGCCATTTACAAACCATAAGTGCTAATGACTCCATTCCTTTTTGTGGTTGTAGGGGCTGTTGAATGGAGTATACTAAAACAAACCTGATCTCTCTAGGACATTCAGAAGCCAAGTTATAAGCCCACAAATGTGTAACTGGACTACTTTAAATTGACACCAGATCCGGTGACCTCTGGGACATGGTTTGACCCCCTTAGGAAAGTGCTATCATCTTGAAACGTTCAGATCACTTACAACTCAATAGATTCTACCTTCCTGTAACGTTTCAGCCTGATTGGACCTTGTTTTCACACAAATGAACCCAGAATGATGTGAAATTGTGCTTCATGCAACATAATTCTGGGTGCCATTTAAAAACCATAAGTGCTAATGACTCCATTCCTTTTTGTGGTTGTAGGGGCTGTTGATTGGAGTATACTAAAACAAACCTGATCTCTCTAGGACATTCAGAAGCCAAGTTATAAGTCCACAAATGTGTAACTGGACTACTTTAAATTGACACCAGATCCGGTGACCTCTGGGACATGGTTTGACCCCCTTAGGAAAGTGCTATCATCTTGAAACGTTCAGATCACTTACAACTCAATAGATTCTACCTTCCTGTAACGTTTCAGCCTGATTGGACCTTGTTTTCACACAAATGAACCCAGAATGTTGTGAAATTGTGCTTCGTGCAACATAATTCTGGGTGCCATTTAAAAACCATAAGTGCTAATGACTCCATTCCTTTTAGTGGTAATGGGGGCTGCTAATTGGAGTGCTCTAAAACAAACCTGACCTCTCTAGGATATTCAGAAGCCAAGTTATAAGCCCACAAAGGTGTAACTGGACTACTTCTTTAAAGTGACACCAGGCCCGGTGACCTTTGGGACATGGTTTGACCCCCTATAGGAATGTGCGATCATCATGAAACGTTCTGATCACTTACAACTCAATAGATTCTACCTTCTTGTAACGTTTCAGCCTGATTGGACCTTGTTTTCACACAAATGGACCCAGAATGATGTGAAATTGTGCTTCGTGCAACATAATTCTGGGTGCCATTTACAAACCATAAGTGCTAATGACTCCATTCCTTTTTGTGGTTGTAGGGGCTGTTGGTTGGAGTACATTAAAACAAACCTGATCTCTCTCGGACATTCAGAAGCCAAGTTATAAGCCCACAAATGTGTAACTGGACTACTTCTTTAAATTGACACCAGATCCGGTGACCTTTGGGACATGGTTTGACCCCCTTAGGAAAGTGCTATCATCATGAAACGTTCAGATCACTTACAACTCAATAGATTCTACCTTCCTGTAACGTTTCAGCCTGATTGGACCTTGTTTTCACACAAATGGACCCAGAATGATGTGAAATTGTGCTTCATGCAACATAATTCTGGGTGTCATTTAAAAACCATAAGTGCTAATGACTCCATTCCTTTTAGTGGTAATGGGGGCTGCTAATTGGAGTACTCTAAAACAAACCTGACCTCTCTAGGATATTCAGAAGCCAAGTTATAAGCCCACAAAGGTGTAACTGGACTACTTCTTTAAAGTGACACCAGGCCCGGTGACCTTTGGGACATGGTTTGACCCCCAATAGGAATGTGCGATCATCATGAAACGTTCAGATCACTTACAACTCAATAGATTCTACCTTTTTGTAACGTTTCAGCCTGATTGGACCTTGTTTTCACACAAATGGACCCAGAATGATGGGAAATTGTGCTTCGTGCAACATAATTCTGGGTGCCATTTAAAAACCATAAGTGCTAATGACTCCATTCCTTTTTGAGGTTGTAGGGGCTGTTGATTGGAGTACACTAAAACAAACCTGATCTCTCTAGGACATTCAGAAACCAAGTTATAAGCCCTCAAAGGTGTAATTGGACTACTTCTTTAAAGTGACACCAGGCCCGGTGACCTTTGGGACATGGTTTGACCCCCTATAGGAATGTGCGATCATCATGAAACGTTCAGATCACTTACAATTCAATAGATTCTACCGTCTTGTAACGTTTCAGCCTGATTGGTCCTTGTTTTCACACAAATGGACCGAGAATGATGTGAAATTGTGCTTCGTGCAACATAGTTCTGGGTGCCATTTACAAACCATAAGTGCTAATGACTACATTACATTTTGTGGTTGTAGGGGCTGTTGATTGGAGTACATTAAAACAAACCTGATCTCTCTAGGACATTCAGAAGCCAAGTTATAAGCCCACAAATGTGTAACTGGACTACTTCTTTAAATTGACACCAGATCCGGTGACCTTTGGGACATGGTTTGACCCACTTAGGAAAGTGCTATCATCATGAAACGTTCAGATCACTTACAATTCAATAGATTCTACCTTCCTGTAACATTTCAGCCTGATTGTCTCTTGTTTTCACACAAATGAACCCAGAATGATGTGAAATTGTGCTTCGTGCAACATAATTCTGGGTGCCATTTAAAAACCATAAGTGCTAATGACTCCATTCCTTTTTGTGGTTGTAGGGGCTGTTGATTGGAGTACATTAAAACAAACCTGATCTCTCTAGGACATTCAGAAGCCAAGTTATAAGCCTACAAATGTGTAACTGGACTACTTCTTTAAATTGACACCAGATCCGGTGACCTTTGGGACATGGTTTGACCCCCTTAGGAAAGTGCGATCATCTTGAAACGTTCAGATCACTTACAACTCAATAGATTCTACCTTCTTGTAACGTTTCAGCCTGATTGGACCTTGTTTTCACACAAATGGACCCAGAATGATGGGAAATTGTGCTTCGTGCAACATAATTCTGGGTGCCATTTAAAAACCATAAGTGCTAATGACTCCATTCCTTTTTGAGGTTGTAGGGGCTGTTGATTGGAGTACACTAAAACAAACCTGATCTCTCTAGGACATTCAGAAACCAAGTTATAAGCCCTCAAAGGTGTAATTGGACTACTTCTTTAAAGTGACACCAGGCTCGGTGACCTTTGGGACATGGTTTGACCCCCTATAGGAATGTGCGATCATCATGAAACGTTCAGATCACTTACAATTCAATAGATTCTACCGTCTTGTCACGTTTCAGCCTGATTGGACCTTGTTTTCACACAAATGGACCGAGAATGATGTGAAATTGTGCTTCGTGCAACATAATTCTGGGTGCCATTTACAAACCATAAGTGCTAATGACTCCATTACATTTTGTGGTTGTAGGGGCTGTTGATTGGAGTACATTAAAACAAACCTGATCTCTCTAGGACATTCAGAAGCCAAGTTATAAGCCCACAAATGTGTAACTGGACTACTTCTTTAAATTGACACCAGATCTGGTGACCTTTGGGACATGGTTTGACCCCCTTAGGAAAGTGCTATCATCATGAAACGTTCAGATCACTTACAGTTCAATAGATTCTACCTTCCTGTAACATTTCAGCCTGATTGTCTCTTGTTTTCACACAAATGAACCCAGAATGATGTGAAATTGTGCTTCGTGCAACATAATTCTGGGTGCCATTTAAAAACCATAAGTGCTAATGACTCCATTCCTTTTTGTGGTTGTAGGGGCTGTTGATTGGAGTACATTAAAACAAACCTGATCTCTCTAGGATATTCAGAAGCCAAGTTATAAGCCTACAAATGTGTAACTGGACTACTTCTTTAAATTGACACCAGATCTGGTGACCTTTGGGACATGGTTTGACCCCCTTAGGAAAGTGCGATCATCTTGAAACGTTCAGATCACTTACAACTCAATAGATTCTACCTTCTTGTAACGTTTCAGCCTGATTGGACCTTGTTTTCACACAAATGGACCCAGAATGATGTGAAATTGTGCTTTGTGCAACATAATTCTGGGTGCCATTTAAAAACCATAAGTGCTAATGACTCCATTCCTTTTTGTGGTTGTAGGGGCTGTTGATTGGAGTACACTAAAACAAACCTGATCTCTCTAGGACATTCAGAAGCCAAGTTATAAGCCCACACATGTGTAACTGGACTACTTCTTTAAATTGACACCAGATCCGGTGACCTTTGGGACATGGTGTGACCCCCTTAGGAAAGTGCTATCATCATGAAACGTTCAGATCACTTACAACTCAATAGATTCTACCTTCCTGTAACGTTTCAGCCTGATTGGACCTTGTTTTCACACAAATGGACCCAGAATGATGTGAAATTGTGCTTCGTGCAACATAATTCTGGGTGCCATTTACAAACCATAAGTGCTAATGACTCCATTCCTTTTTGTGGTTGTAGGGGCTGTTGATTGGAGTACACTAAAACAACCCTGACCTCTCTAGGACATTCAGAAGCCAAGTTATAAGCCCACAAATGTGTAACTGGACTACTTCTTTAAAGTGACACCAGATCCGGTGACCTTTGGGACATGGTTTGACCCCCTTAGGAAAGTGCGATCATCATGAAACGTTCAGATCACTTACAACTCAATAGATTCTACCTTACTGTATTGTTTCAGCCTGATTGGACCTTGTTTTCACAAAAATGAACCCAGAATGATGTGAAATTGTGCTTCGTGTAACATAATTCTGGGTGCCATTTAAAAACCATAAGTGCTAATGTCTCCATTCCCTGTTTGTGGTTGTAGGGGCTGCTGATTGGAGTACACTAAAGCAAACCTGATCGCTCTAGGACATTCAGAAGCCAAGTTATAAGCCCACAAATGTGTAACTGGACTACTTCTTTAAATTGACACCAGATCTGGTGACCTTTGGGACATTGTTTGACCCCCTTAGGAAAGTGCTATCATCATGAAACGTTCAGATCACTTACAACTCAATAGATTCTACCTTCCTGTAACGTTTCAGCCTGATTGGACCTTGTTTTCACACAAATGAACCCAGAATGATGTGAAATTGTGCTGCGTGCAACATAATTCTGGGTGCCATTTAAAAACCATAAGTGCTAATGTCTCCATTCCTTTTTGTGGTTGTAGGGGCTGTTGATTGGAGTACACTAAAACAAACCTGATCGCTCTAGGACATTCAGAAGCCAAGTTATAAGCCCACAAATGTGTAACTGGACTACTTCTTTAAATTGACACCAGATCCGGTGACCTTTGGGACATGGTTTGACCCCCTTAGGAAAGTGCTATACATCATGAAATGTTCAGATCACTTACAACTCAATAGATTCTACCTTCTTGTAACGTTTCAGCCTTATTGGACCTTGTTTTCACACAAATGGACCCAGAATGATGTGAAATAGTGCTTCGTGCAACATAATTCTGGGTGCCATTTACAAACCATAAGTGCTAATGACTCCATTCCTTTTTGTGGTTGTAGGGGCTGTTGATTGGAGTACACTAAAATGAACTTGATCTCTCTAGGACATTCAGAAGCCAAGTTATAAGCCCACACATGTGTAACTGGACTACTTCTTTAAATTGACACCAGATCCGGTGACCTTTGGGACATGGTTTGACCCCATTAGGAAAGTGCTATCATCATGAAACGTTCAGATCACTTACAACTCAATAGATTCTACCTTCCTGTAACGTTTCAGCCTGATTGGACCTTGTTTTCACACAAATGGACCCAGAATGATGTGAAATAGTGCTTCGTGCAACATAATTCTGGGTGCCATTTACAAACCATAAGTGATAATGACTCCATTCCTGTTTGTGGTTGTAGGGGCTGCTGATTGGAGTACACTAAAGCAAACCTGATTGCTCTAGGACATTCAGAAGCCAAGTTATAAGCCCACAAATGTGTAACTGGACTACTTCTTTAAATTGACACCAGATCTGGTGACCTTTGGGACATTGTTTGACCCCCTTAGGAAAGTGCTACCATCATGAAACGTTCAGATCACTTACAACTCAATAGATTCTACCTTCCTGTAACGTTTCAGCCTGATTGGACCTTGTTTTCACACAAATGAACCCAGAATGATGTGAAATTGTGCTTCGTGCAACATAATTCTGGGTGCCATTTAAAAACCATAAGTGCTAATGTCTCCATTCCTTTTTGTGGTTGTAGGGGCTGTTGATTGGAGTACACTAAAACAAACCTGATCGCTCTAGGACATTCAGAAGCCAAGTTATAAGCCCACAAATGTGTAACTGGACTACTTCTTTAAATTGACACCAGATCCGGTGACCTTTGGGACATGGTTTGACCCCCTTAGGAAAGTGCTATACATCATGAAATGTTCAGATCACTTACAACTCAATAGATTCTACCTTCTTGTAACGTTTCAGCCTTATTGGACCTTGTTTTCACACAAATGGACCCAGAATGATGTGAAATAGTGCTTCGTGCAACATAATTCTGGGTGCCATTTACAAACCATAAGTGCTAATGACTCCATTCCTTTTTGTGGTTGTAGGGGCTGTTGATTGGAGTACACTAAAATAAACTTGATCTCTCTAGGACATTCAGAAGCCAAGTTATAAGCCCACACATGTGTAACTGGACTACTTCTTTAAATTGACACCAGATCCGGTGACCTTTGGGACATGGTTTGACCCCATTAGGAAAGTGCTATCATCATGAAACGTTCAGATCACTTACAACTCAATAGATTCTACCTTCCTGTAACGTTTCAGCCTGATTGGACCTTGTTTTCACACAAATGGACCCAGAATGATGTGAAATATTGCTTCGTGCAACATAATTCTGGGTGCCATTTACAAACCATAAGTGATAATGACTCCATTCCTTTTTGTGGTTGTAGGGGCTGTTGATTGGAGTACACTAAAACAAACCTGATCTCTCTAGGACATTCAGAAGCCAAGTTATAAGCCCACACATGTGTAACTGGACTACTTCTTTAAATTGACACCAGATCCGGTGACCTTTGGGACATGGTGTGACCCCCTTAGGAAAGTGCTATCATCATGAAACGTTCATATCACTTACAACTCAATAGATTCTACCTTCCTTAACGTTTCAGCCTGATTGGACCTTGTTTTCACACAAATGGACCCAGAATGATGTGAAATTGTGCTTCGTGCAACATAATTCTGGGTGCCATTTACAAACCATAAGTGCTAATGACTCCATTCCTTTTTGTGGTTGTAGGGGCTGTTGATTGGAGTACACTAAAACAACCCTGACCTCTCTAGGACATTCAGAAGCCAAGTTATAAGCCCACAAATGTGTAACTGGACTACTTCTTTAAATTGACACCAGATCCGGTGACCTTTGGGACATTGTTTGACCCCCTTAGGAAAGTGCTATCATCATGAAACGTTCAGATCACTTACAACTCAATAGATTCTACCTTCCTGTAACGTTTCAGCCTGATTGGACCTTGTTTTCACACAAATGAACCCAGAATGATGTGAAATTGTGCTTCGTGCAACATAATTCTGGGTGCCATTTAAAAGCCATAAGTGCTAATGACGCCATTCCTTTTTGTGGTTGTAGGGGCTGTTGATTGGAGTACACTAAAACAAACCTGATCGCTCTAGGACCTTCAGAAGCCAAGTTATAAGCCCATAAATGTGTAACTGGACTACTTCTTTAAATTGACACCAGATCCGGTGACCTTTGGGACATGGTTTGACCCCCTTAGGAAAGTGCTATCATCATTAAACGTTCAGATCACTTACAACTCAATAGATTCTACCTTCCTGTAACGTTTCAGCCTGATTGGACCTTGTTTTCACACAAATGGACCCAGAATGATGTGAAATAGTGCTTCGTGCAACATAATTCTGGGTGCCATTTACAAACCATAAGTGCTAATGACTCCATTCCTTTTTGTGGTTGTAGGGGCTGTTGATTGGAGTACACTAAAACAAACCTGACCTCTCTAGGACATTCAGAAGCCAAGTTATAAGCCCACAAAGGTGTAAATGGACTACTTCTTTAAAGTGACACCAGGCCCGGTGACCTTTGGGACGTGGTTTGACCCCCTATGGGAATGTGAGATCATCATGAAACGTTCAGATCACTTACAACTCAATAGATTCTACCTTCTTGTAATGTTTCAGCCTGATTGGACTTTGTTTTCACACAAATGGACCCAGAATGATGTGAAATTGTGCTTCGTGCAACATAATTCTGGGTGCCATTTACAAACCATGAGTGCTAATGACTCCATTCCTTTTGTGGTTGTAGGGGCTGTTGATTGGAGTACACTAAAACAAACCTGATCTCTCTAGGACATTCAGAAGCCAAGTTATAAGCCCACAAATGTGTAACTGGACTACTTCTTTAAATTTACACCAGATCCGGTGACCTTTGGGACATGGTTTGATCCCCTTAGGAAAGCGCTATCATCATGAAACGTTCAGATCACTTACAACTAAATAGATTCTACCTTCCTGTAACGTTTCAGCCTGATTGGACCTTGTTTTCACACAAATGAACCCAGAATGATGTGAAATTGTGCTTCGTGCAACATAATTCTGGGTGCCATTTAAAAACCATAAGTGCTAATGACTCCATTCCTTTTTGTAGTTGTAGGGACTGTTTATTGGAGTACACTAAAACAAACCTAACCTCTCTAGGACATTCAGAAGCCAAGTTATAAGCCCACAAAGGTGTAACTGGACTACTTCTTTAAAGTGACACCAGGCCCGGTGACCTTTGGGACATGGTTTTACTCCCTATAGGAATGTGCGATCATCTTGAAATGTTCAGATCACTTACAACTCAATAGATTCTACCTTCTTGTAATGTTTCAGCCTGATTGGACCTTGTTTTCACACAAATGGACCCAGAATGATGTGAAATTGTGCTTCGTGCAAGATAATTCTGGGTGCCATTTACAAACCATAAGGCTAATGACTCCATTCCTTTTGTGGTTGTAGGGGCTGTTGATTGGAGTACACTAAAACAAACCTGATCTCTCTAGGACATTCAGAAGCCAAGTTATAAGCCCACAAATGTGTAACTGGACTACTTCTTTAAATTGACACATGATCCGGTGACCTTTGGGACATGGTTTGATCCGCTTAGGAAAGCGCTATAATCATGAAACGTTCAGATCACTTGCAACTAAATAGATTCTACCTTCCTGTAACGTTTCAGCCTGATTTGACCTTGTTTTCACACAAATGAACCCAGAATGATGTGAAATTGTGCTTCGTGCAACATAATTCTGGGTGCCATTTACAAACCATAAATGCTAATGACTCCATTCCTTTTTGTGGTTGTAGGGGCTGTTGATTGGAGTACATTAAAACAAACCTGATCTCTCTAGGACATTCAGAAGCCAAGTTATAAGCCCACAAATGTGTAACTGGACTACTTCTTTTAATTGACACCAGATCCGGTGACCTTTGGGACATGGTTTGACCCCCTTAGGAAAGTGCTATCATCATGAAACGTTCAGATCACTTACAACTCAATAGATTCTACCTACTTGTAACGTATCAGCCTGATTGGACCTTGTTTTCACACAAATGGACGCAGAATGATGTGAAATTGTGCTTCGTGCAACATAATTCTGGGTGCCATTTACAAACCATAAGTGCTAATGACTCCATTCCTTTTTGTGGTTGTAGGGGCTGTTGATTGGAGTATACTAAAACAAACCTGATCTCTCTAGGACATTCAGAAGCCAAGTTATAAGACCACAAATGTGTAACTGGACTACTTCTTTAAATTGACACCAGATCCGGTGACCTTTGGGACATGGTTTGACCCCCTTAGGAAAGCGCTATCATCATGAAACGTTCAAATCACTTACAACTCAATAGATTTTAGCTTCCAGTAACGTTTCAGCCTGATTGGACCTTGTTTTCACACAAATGAACCCAGAATGATGTGAAATTGTGCTTCGTGCAAAATAATTCTGGGTGCCATTTACAAACCATAAGTGCTAATATCTCCATTCCTTTTTGTGGTTGTAGGGTATGTTGATTGGAGTATACTAAAACAAACCTGATCTCTCTAGGACATTCAGAAGCCAAGTTATAAGCCCACAAATTTGTAACTGGACTACTTCTTTAGACACCAGATCCGGTGACCTTTGGGACATGGTTTGAACCCTTTAGGGAAGTGCTATCATCATGAAACGTTCAGATCACTTACAACTTAATAGATTCTACCTTCCTGTAATGTTTCAGCCTGATTGGACCTTGTTTTAACACAAATGGACCCAGAATGATGTGAAATTGTGCTTCGTGCAACATAATTCTGGGTGCCATTTACAAACCATAAGTGCTAATGACTCCATTCCTTTTTGTGGTTGTAGGGGCTGTTGATTGGAGTACACTAAAACAAACCTGACCTCTCTAGGACATTCAGAAGCCAAGTTATAAGCCCACAAATGTGTAACTGGACTACTTCTTTAAAGTGACACCAGATCCGGTGACCTTTGGGACATGGTTTGACCCCCTTAGGAAAGTGCTATCATCATGAAACGTTCAGATCACTTACAACTCAATAGATTCTACCTTCCTGTAACGTTTCAGCCTGATTGGACCTTGTTTTCACACAAATGGACCCAGAATCATGTGAAATTGTGCTTCGTGCAACATAATTCTGGGTGCCATTTAAAAACCATAAGTGCTAATGACTCCATTCCTTTTTGTGGTTGTAGGGGCTGTTGATTGGAGTATACTAAAACAAACCTAACCTCTCTAGGACATTCAGAAGCCAAGTTATAAGCCCACAAAGGTGTAACTGGACTACTTCTTTAAAGTGACACCTGATCCGGTGACCTTTGGGACATGGTTTGACCCCCTTAGGAAAGTGCTATCATCATGAAACGTTCAGATCACTTACAACTCAATAGATTCTACCTTCCTGTAACGTTTCAGCCTGATTGGACCTTGTTTTCACACAAATGGACCCAGAATGATGTGAAATTGTGCTTCGTGCAACATAATTCTGGGTGCCATTTAAAAACCATAAGTGCTAATGACTCCATTCCTATTTGTGGTTGTAGGGGCTGTTGATTGGAGTACACTAAAATAAACCTGATCTCTCTAGGACATTCAGAAGCCAAGTTATAAGCCCACAAATATGTAACTGGACTACTTCTTTAAATTGACACCAGATCCGGTGACCTTTGGGACATGGTTTGACCCCCTTAGGAAAGTGCTATCATCATGAAACGTTCAGATCACTTACAACTCAATAGATTCTACCTTCCTGTAACGTTTCAGCCTGATTGGACCTTGTTTTCACACAAATGGACCCAGAATGATGTGAAATTGTGCTTCGTGCAACATAATTCTGGGTGCCATTTAAAAACCATAAGTGCTAATGATTCCATTCCTTTTTGAGGTTGTAGGGGCTGTTGATTGGAGTACACTAAAACAAACCTGATCTCTCTAGAACATTCAGAAGCCAAGTTATAAGCCCTTAAAGGTGTAATTGGACTACTTCTTTAAAGTGACACCAGGCCCGGTGATCGTTGGGACATGGTTTGACCCCCTATAGGAATGTGCGATCATCTTGAAATGTTCAGATCACTTACAACTCAATAGATTCTACCTTCTTGGAACGTTTCAGCCTGATTGGACCTTGTTTTCACACAAATGGACCCAGAATGATGTGAAATTTTGCTTCGTGCAACATAATTCTGGGTGCCATTTACAAACCATAAGTGCTAATGACTCCATTCCTTTTTGTGGTTGTAGGGCCTGTTGATTGGAGTACACTAAAACAAACCTGATCTCTCTAGGACATTCAGAAGCCAAGTTATAAGCCCACAAATGTGTAACTGGACTACTTCTTTAAAGTGACACCAGGCCCGGTGACCTTTGGGACATGGTTTTACCCCCTATAGGAATGTGCGATCATCATGAAACGTTCAGATCACTTACAACTCAATAGATTCTACCTTCCTGTAACGTTTCAGCCTGATTGGACCTTGTTTTCACACAAATGAACCCAGAATGATGTGAAATTGTGCTTCATGCAACATAATTCTGGGTGCCATTTAAAAACCATAAGTGCTAATGACTCCATTCCTTTTTGTGGTTGTAGGGGCTGTTGATTGGAGTATACTAAAACAAACCTGATCTCTCTAGGACATTCAGAAGCCCAGTTATTAGCCCACAAATGTGTAACTGGACTACTTTAAATTGACACCAGATCCGGTGACCTTTGGGACATGGTTTGACCCCCTTAGGAAAGTGCTATCATCATGAAACGTTCAGATCACTTACAACTCAATAGATTCTACCTTCCTGTAACGTTTCAGCCTGATTGGACCTTGTTTTCACACAAATGAACCCAGAATGTTGTGAAATTGTGCTTCGTGCAACATAATTCTGGGTGCCATTTAAAAACCATAAGTGCTAATGACTCCATTCCTTTTAGTGGTAATGGGGGCTGCTAATTGGAGTGCTCTAAAACAAACCTGACCTCTCTAGGATATTCAGAAGCCAAGTTATAAGCCCACAAAGGTGTAACTGGACTACTTCTTTAAAGTGACACCAGGCCCGGTGACCTTTGGGACATGGTTTGACCCCCAATAGGAATGTGCGATCATCATGAAACGTTTTGATCACTTACAACTCAATAGATTCTACCTTCTTGTAACGTTTCAGCCTGATTGGACCTTGTTTTCACACAAATGGACCCAGAATGATGTGAAATTGTGCTTCGTGCAACATAATTCTGGGTGCCATTTACAAACCATAAGTGCTAATGACTCCATTCCTTTTTGTGGTTGTAGGGGCTGTTGGTTGGAGTACATTAAAACAAACCTGATCTCTCTAGGACATTCAGAAGCCAAGTTATAAGACCACAAATGTGTAACTGGACTACTTCTTTAAATTGACACCAGATCCGGTGACCTTTGGGACATGGTTTGACCCCCTTAGGAAAGCGCTATCATCATGAAACGTTCAAATCACTTACAACTCAATAGATTTTAGCTTCCAGTAACGTTTCAGCCTGATTGGACCTTGTTTTCACACAAATGAACCCAGAATGATGTGAAATTGTGCTTCGTGCAAAATAATTCTGGGTGCCATTTACAAACCATAAGTGCTAATATCTCCATTCCTTTTTGTGGTTGTAGGGTATGTTGATTGGAGTATACTAAAACAAACCTGATCTCTCTAGGACACTCAGAAGCCAAGTTATAAGCCCACAAATTTGTAACTGGACTACTTCTTTAGACACCAGATCCGGTGACCTTTGGGACATGGTTTGACCCCCTTAGGGAAGTGCTATCATCATGAAACGTTCAGATCACTTACAACTTAATAGATTCTACCTTCCTGTAATGTTTCAGCCTGATTGGACCTTGTTTTAACACAAATGGACCCAGAATGATGTGAAATTGTGCTTCGTGCAACATAATTCTGGGTGCCATTTACAAACCATAAGTGCTAATGACTCCATTCCTTTTTGTGGTTGTAGGGGCTGTTGATTGGAGTACACTAAAACAAACCTGACCTCTCTAGGACATTCAGAAGCCAAGTTATAAGCCCACAAATGTGTAACTGGACTACTTCTTTAAAGTGACACCAGATCCGGTGACCTTTGGGACATGGTTTGACCCCCTTAGGAAAGTGCTATCATCATGAAACGTTCAGATCACTTACAACTCAATAGATTCTACCTTCCTGTAACGTTTCAGCCTGATTGGACCTTGTTTTCACACAAATGGACCCAGAATCATGTGAAATTGTGCTTCGTGCAACATAATTCTGGGTGCCATTTAAAAACCATAAGTGCTAATGACTCCATTCCTTTTTGTGGTTGTAGGGGCTGTTGATTGGAGTATACTAAAACAAACCTAACCTCTCTAGGACATTCAGAAGCCAAGTTATAAGCCCACAAAGGTGTAACTGGACTACTTCTTTAAAGTGACACCTGATCCGGTGACCTTTGGGACATGGTTTGACCCCCTTAGGAAAGTGCTATCATCATGAAACGTTCAGATCACTTACAACTCAATAGATTCTACCTTCCTGTAACGTTTCAGCCTGATTGGACCTTGTTTTCACACAAATGGACCCAGAATGATGTGAAATTGTGCTTCGTGCAACATAATTCTGGGTGCCATTTAAAAACCATAAGTGCTAATGACTCCATTCCTATTTGTGGTTGTAGGGGCTGTTGATTGGAGTACACTAAAATAAACCTGATCTCTCTAGGACATTCAGAAGCCAAGTTATAAGCCCACAAATATGTAACTGGACTACTTCTTTAAATTGACACCAGATCCGGTGACCTTTGGGACATGGTTTGACCCCCTTAGGAAAGTGCTATCATCATGAAACGTTCAGATCACTTACAACTCAATAGATTCTACCTTCCTGTAACGTTTCAGCCTGATTGGACCTTGTTTTCACACAAATGGACCCAGAATGATGTGAAATTGTGCTTCGTGCAACATAATTCTGGGTGCCATTTAAAAACCATAAGTGCTAATGATTCCATTCCTTTTTGAGGTTGTAGGGGCTGTTGATTGGAGTACACTAAAACAAACCTGATCTCTCTAGAACATTCAGAAGCCAAGTTATAAGCCCTTAAAGGTGTAATTGGACTACTTCTTTAAAGTGACACCAGGCCCGGTGATCGTTGGGACATGGTTTGACCCCCTATAGGAATGTGCGATCATCTTGAAACGTTCAGATCACTTACAACTCAATAGATTCTACCTTCTTGGAACGTTTCAGCCTGATTGGACCTTGTTTTCACACAAATGGACCCAGAATGATGTGAAATTGTGCTTCGTGCAACATAATTCTGGGTGCCATTTACAAACCATAAGTGCTAATGACTCCATTCCTTTTTGTGGTTGTAGGGCCTGTTGATTGGAGTACACTAAAACAAACCTGATCTCTCTAGGACATTCAGAAGCCAAGTTATAAGCCCACAAATGTGTAACTGGACTACTTCTTTAAAGTGACACCAGGCCCGGTGACCTTTGGGACATGGTTTTACCCCCTATAGGAATGTGCGATCATCATGAAACGTTCAGATCACTTACAACTCAATAGATTCTACCTTCCTGTAACGTTTCAGCCTGATTGGACCTTGTTTTCACACAAATGAACCCAGAATGATGTGAAATTGTGCTTCATGCAACATAATTCTGGGTGCCATTTAAAAACCATAAGTGCTAATGACTCCATTCCTTTTTGTGGTTGTAGGGGCTGTTGATTGGAGTATACTAAAACAAACCTGATCTCTCTAGGACATTCAGAAGCCCAGTTATTAGCCCACAAATGTGTAACTGGACTACTTTAAATTGACACCAGATCCGGTGACCTTTGGGACATGGTTTGACCCCCTTAGGAAAGTGCTATCATCATGAAACGTTCAGATCACTTACAACTCAATAGATTCTACCTTCCTGTAACGTTTCAGCCTGATTGGACCTTGTTTTCACACAAATGAACCCAGAATGTTGTGAAATTGTGCTTCGTGCAACATAATTCTGGGTGCCATTTAAAAACCATAAGTGCTAATGACTCCATTCCTTTTAGTGGTAATGGGGGCTGCTAATTGGAGTGCTCTAAAACAAACCTGACCTCTCTAGGATATTCAGAAGCCAAGTTATAAGCCCACAAAGGTGTAACTGGACTACTTCTTTAAAGTGACACCAGGCCCGGTGACCTTTGGGACATGGTTTGACCCCCAATAGGAATGTGCGATCATCATGAAACGTTTTGATCACTTACAACTCAATAGATTCTACCTTCTTGTAACGTTTCAGCCTGATTGGACCTTGTTTTCACACAAATGGACCCAGAATGATGTGAAATTGTGCTTCGTGCAACATAATTCTGGGTGCCATTTACAAACCATAAGTGCTAATGACTCCATTCCTTTTTGTGGTTGTAGGGGCTGTTGGTTGGAGTACATTAAAACAAACCTGATCTCTCTCGGACATTCAGAAGCCAAGTTATAAGCCCACAAATGTGTAACTGGACTACTTCTTTAAATTGACACCAGATCCGGTGACCTTTGGGACATGGTTTGACCCCCTTAGGAAAGTGCTATCATCATTAAACGTTCAGATCACTTACAACTCAATAGATTCTACCTTCCTGTAACGTTTCAGCCTGATTGGACCTTGTTTTCACACAAATGGACCCAGAATGATGTGAAATAGTGCTTCGTGCAACATAATTCTGGGTGCCATTTACAAACCATAAGTGCTAATGACTCCATTCCTTTTTGTGGTTGTAGGGGCTGTTGATTGGAGTACACTACAATAAACCTGCTCTCTCTAGGACATTCAGAAGCCAAGTTATAAGCCCACAAATGTGTAATTGGACTACTTATTTAAATTGACACCAGATCCGGTGACCTTTGGGACATGGTTTGACCCCCTTAGGAAAGTGCTATCATCATGAAACGTTCAGATCACTTACAACTCAGAAGATTCTACCTTCCTGTAACGTTTCAGCCTGATTGGACCTTGTTTTCACACAAATGGACCCAGAATGATGTGAAATTGTGCTTCGTGCAACATAATTCTGGGTGCCATTTACAAACCATAAGTGCTAATGACTCCATTCCTTTTTGTGGTTGTAGGGGCTGTTGATTGGAGTACACTAAAACAAACCTAACCTCTCTAGGACATTCAGAAGCCAAGTTATAAGCCCACAAATGTGTAACTGGACTACTTCTTTAAAGTGACACCAGGCCCGGTGACCTTTGGGACATGGTTTTACCCCCTATAGGAATGTGCGATCATCATGAAACGTTCAGATCACTTACAACTCAATAGATTCTACCTTCTTGTAGCGTTTCAGCCTGATTGGACCTTGTTTTCACACAAATGGACCCAGAATGATGTGAAATTGTGCTTCGTGCAACATAATTCTGGGTGCCATTTAAAAACCGTAAGTGCTAATGACTCCATTCCTTTTTGTGGTTGTAGGGGCTGTTGATTGGAGTACACTAAAACAAGCCTGATCTCTCTAGGACATTCAGAAGCCAAGTTATAAGCCCACACATGTGTAACTGGACTACTTCTTTAAATTGACACCAGATCCGGTGACCTTTGGGACATGGTGTGACCCCCTTAGGAAAGTGCTATCATCATGAAACGTTCAGATCACTTACAACTCAATAGATTCTACCTTCCTGTAACGTTTCAGCCTGATTGGACCTTGTTTTCACACAAATGGACCCAGAATGATGTGAAATTGTGCTTCGTGCAACATAATTCTGGGTGCCATTTACAAACCATAAGTGCTAATGACTCCATTCCTTTTTGTGGTTGTAGGGGCTGTTGATTGGAGTACACTAAAACAACCCTGACCTCTCTAGGACATTCAGAAGCCAAGTTATAAGCCCACAAATGTGTAACTGGACTACTTCTTTAAAGTGACACCAGATCCGGTGACCTTTGGGACATGGTTTGACCCCCTTAGGAAAGTGCGATCATCATGAAACGTTCAGATCACTTACAACTCAATAGATTCTACCTTACTGTATTGTTTCAGCCTGATTGGACCTTGTTTTCACAAAAATGAACCCAGAATGATGTGAAATTGTGCTTCGTGTAACATAATTCTGGGTGCCATTTAAAAACCATAAGTGCTAATGTCTCCATTCCTGTTTGTGGTTGTAGGGGCTGCTGATTGGAGTACACTAAAGCAAACCTGATCGCTCTAGGACATTCAGAAGCCAAGTTATAAGCCCACAAATGTGTAACTGGACTACTTCTTTAAATTGACACCAGATCTGGTGACCTTTGGGACATTGTTTGACCCCCTTAGGAAAGTGCTATCATCATGAAACGTTCAGATCACTTACAACTCAATAGATTCTACCTTCCTGTAACGTTTCAGCCTGATTGGACCTTGTTTTCACACAAATGAACCCAGAATGATGTGAAATTGTGCTGCGTTCAACATAATTCTGGGTGCCATTTACAAACCATAAGTGCTAATGACTCCATTCCTTTTTGTGGTTGTAGGGGCTGTTGATTGGAGTACACTAAAACAAACCTGATCTCTCTAGAACATTCAGAAGCCAAGTTATAAGCCCTTAAAGGTGTAATTGGACTACTTCTTTAAAGTGACACCAGGCCCGGTGACCTTTGGGACATGGTTTGACCCCCTTAGGAAAGTGCTATACATCATGAAATGTTCAGATCACTTACAACTCAATAGATTCTACCTTCTTGTAACGTTTCAGCCTTATTGGACCTTGTTTTCACACAAATGGACCCAGAATGATGTGAAATAGTGCTTCGTGCAACATAATTCTGGGTGCCATTTACAAACCATAAGTGCTAATGACTCCATTCCTTTTTGTGGTTGTAGGGGCTGTTGATTGGAGTACACTAAAATAAACTTGATCTCTCTAGGACATTCAGAAGCCAAGTTATAAGCCCACACATGTGTAACTGGACTACTTCTTTAAATTGACACCAGATCCGGTGACCTTTGGGACATGGTTTGACCCCATTAGGAAAGTGCTATCATCATGAAACGTTCAGATCACTTACAACTCAATAGATTCTACCTTCCTGTAACGTTTCAGCCTGATTGGACCTTGTTTTCACACAAATGGACCCAGAATGATGTGAAATAGTGCTTCGTGCAACATAATTCTGGGTGCCATTTTCAAACCATAAGTGATAATGACTCCATTCCTGTTTGTGGTTGTAGGGGCTGCTGATTGGAGTACACTAAAGCAAACCTGATCGCTCTAGGACATTCAGAAGCCAAGTTATAAGCCCACAAATGTGTAACTGGACTACTTCTTTAAATTGACACCAGATCTGGTGACCTTTGGGACATTGTTTGACCCCCTTAGGAAAGTGCTATCATCATGAAACGTTCAGATCACTTACAACTCAATAGATTCTACCTTCCTGTAACGTTTCAGCCTGATTGGACCTTGTTTTCACACAAATGAACCCAGAATGATGTGAAATTGTGCTTCGTGCAACATAATTCTGGGTGCCATTTAAAAACCATAAGTGCTAATGTCTCCATTCCTTTTTGTGGTTGTAGGGGCTGTTGATTGGAGTACACTAAAACAAACCTGATCGCTCTAGGACATTCAGAAGCCAAGTTATAAGCCCACAAATGTGTAACTGGACTACTTCTTTAAATTGACACCAGATCCGGTGACCTTTGGGACATGGTTTGACCCCCTTAGGAAAGTGCTATACATCATGAAATGTTCAGATCACTTACAACTCAATAGATTCTACCTTCTTGTAACGTTTCAGCCTTATTGGACCTTGTTTTCACACAAATGGACCCAGAATGATGTGAAATAGTGCTTCGTGCAACATAATTCTGGGTGCCATTTACAAACCATAAGTGCTAATGACTCCATTCCTTTTTGTGGTTGTAGGGGCTGTTGATTGGAGTACACTAAAATAAACTTGATCTCTCTAGGATATTCAGAAGCCAAGTTATAAGCCCACACATGTGTAACTGGACTACTTCTTTAAATTGACACCAGATCCGGTGACCTTTGGGACATGGTTTGACCCCATTAGGAAAGTGCTATCATCATGAAACGTTCAGATCACTTACAACTCAATAGATTCTACCTTCCTGTAACGTTTCAGCCTGATTGGACCTTGTTTTCACACAAATGGACCCAGAATGATGTGAAATAGTGCTTCGTGCAACATAATTCTGGGTGCCATTTACAAACCATAAGTGATAATGACTCCATTCCTTTTTGTGGTTGTAGGGGCTGTTGATTGGAGTACACTAAAATAAACCTGATCTCTCTAGGACATTCAGAAGCCAAGTTATAAGCCCACAAATGTGTAACTGGACTGCTTCTTTAAATTGACACCAGATCCGGTGACCTTTGGGACATGGTTTGACCCCCTTAGGAAAGTGCTATCATCATTAAACGTTCAGATCACTTACAACTCAATAGATTCTACCTTCCTGTAACGTTTCAGCCTGATTGGACCTTGTTTTCACACAAATGAACCCAGAATGTTGTGAAATTGTGCTTCGTGCAACATAATTCTGGGTGCCATTTAAAAACCATAAGTGCTGATGACTCCATTCCTTTTAGTGGTAATGGGGGCTGCTAATTGGAGTGCTCTAAAACAAACCTGACCTCTCTAGGATATTCAGAAGCCAAGTTATAAGCCCACAAAGGTGTAACTGGACTACTTCTTTAAAGTGACACCAGGCCCGGTGACCTTTGGGACATGGTTTGACCCCCAATAGGAATGTGCGATCATCATGAAACGTTTTGATCACTTACAACTCAATAGATTCTACCTTCTTGTAACGTTTCAGCCTGATTGGACCTTGTTTTCACACAAATGGACCCAGAATGATGTGAAATTGTGCTTCGTGCAACATAATTCTGGGTGCCATTTACAAACCATAAGTGCTAATGACTCCATTCCTTTTTGTGGTTGTAGGGGCTGTTGGTTGGAGTACATTAAAACAAACCTGATCTCTCTCGGACATTCAGAAGCCAAGTTATAAGCCCACAAATGTGTAACTGGACTACTTCTTTAAATTGACACCAGATCCGGTGACCTTTGGGACATGGTTTGACCCCCTTAGGAAAGTGCTATCATCATTAAACGTTCAGATCACTTACAACTCAATAGATTCTACCTTCCTGTAACGTTTCAGCCTGATTGGACCTTGTTTTCACACAAATGGACCCAGAATGATGTGAAATAGTGCTTCGTGCAACATAATTCTGGGTGCCATTTACAAACCATAAGTGCTAATGACTCCATTCCTTTTTGTGGTTGTAGGGGCTGTTGATTGGAGTACACTACAATAAACCTGCTCTCTCTAGGACATTCAGAAGCCAAGTTATAAGCCCACAAATGTGTAATTGGACTACTTATTTAAATTGACACCAGATCCGGTGACCTTTGGGACATGGTTTGACCCCCTTAGGAAAGTGCTATCATCATGAAACGTTCAGATCACTTACAACTCAGAAGATTCTACCTTCCTGTAACGTTTCAGCCTGATTGGACCTTGTTTTCACACAAATGGACCCAGAATGATGTGAAATTGTGCTTCGTGCAACATAATTCTGGGTGCCATTTACAAACCATAAGTGCTAATGACTCCATTCCTTTTTGTGGTTGTAGGGGCTGTTGATTGGAGTACACTAAAACAAACCTAACCTCTCTAGGACATTCAGAAGCCAAGTTATAAGCCCACAAATGTGTAACTGGACTACTTCTTTAAAGTGACACCAGGCCCGGTGACCTTTGGGACATGGTTTTACCCCCTATAGGAATGTGCGATCATCATGAAACGTTCAGATCACTTACAACTCAATAGATTCTACCTTCTTGTAGCGTTTCAGCCTGATTGGACCTTGTTTTCACACAAATGGACCCAGAATGATGTGAAATTGTGCTTCGTGCAACATAATTCTGGGTGCCATTTAAAAACCATAAGTGCTAATGACTCCATTCCTTTTTGTGGTTGTAGGGGCTGTTGATTGGAGTACACTAAAACAAACCTGATCTCTCTAGGACATTCAGAAGCCAAGTTATAAGCCCACACATGTGTAACTGGACTACTTCTTTAAATTGACACCAGATCCGGTGACCTTTGGGACATGGTGTGACCCCCTTAGGAAAGTGCTATCATCATGAAACGTTCAGATCACTTACAACTCAATAGATTCTACCTTCCTGTAACGTTTCAGCCTGATTGGACCTTGTTTTCACACAAATGGACCCAGAATGATGTGAAATTGTGCTTCGTGCAACATAATTCTGGGTGCCATTTACAAACCATAAGTGCTAATGACTCCATTCCTTTTTGTGGTTGTAGGGGCTGTTGATTGGAGTACACTAAAACAACCCTGACCTCTCTAGGACATTCAGAAGCCAAGTTATAAGCCCACAAATGTGTAACTGGACTACTTCTTTAAAGTGACACCAGATCCGGTGACCTTTGGGACATGGTTTGACCCCCTTAGGAAAGTGCGATCATCATGAAACGTTCAGATCACTTACAACTCAATAGATTCTACCTTACTGTATTGTTTCAGCCTGATTGGACCTTGTTTTCACAAAAATGAACCCAGAATGATGTGAAATTGTGCTTCGTGTAACATAATTCTGGGTGCCATTTAAAAACCATAAGTGCTAATGTCTCCATTCCTGTTTGTGGTTGTAGGGGCTGCTGATTGGAGTACACTAAAGCAAACCTGATCGCTCTAGGACATTCAGAAGCCAAGTTATAAGCCCACAAATGTGTAACTGGACTACTTCTTTAAATTGACACCAGATCTGGTGACCTTTGGGACATTGTTTGACCCCCTTAGGAAAGTGCTATCATCATGAAACGTTCAGATCACTTACAACTCAATAGATTCTACCTTCCTGTAACGTTTCAGCCTGATTGGACCTTGTTTTCACACAAATGAACCCAGAATGATGTGAAATTGTGCTGCGTGCAACATAATTCTGGGTGCCATTTAAAAACCATAAGTGCTAATGTCTCCATTCCTTTTTGTGGTTGTAGGGGCTGTTGATTGGAGTACACTAAAACAAACCTGATCGCTCTAGGACATTCAGAAGCCAAGTTATAAGCCCACAAATGTGTAACTGGACTACTTCTTTAAATTGACACCAGATCCGGTGACCTTTGGGACATGGTTTGACCCCCTTAGGAAAGTGCTATACATCATGAAATGTTCAGATCACTTACAACTCAATAGATTCTACCTTCTTGTAACGTTTCAGCCTTATTGGACCTTGTTTTCACACAAATGGACCCAGAATGATGTGAAATAGTGCTTCGTGCAACATAATTCTGGGTTCCATTTACAAACCATAAGTGCTAATGACTCCATTCCTTTTTGTGGTTGTAGGGGCTGTTGATTGGAGTACACTAAAATAAACTTGATCTCTCTAGGACATTCAGAAGCCAAGTTATAAGCCCACACATGTGTAACTGGACTACTTCTTTAAATTGACACCAGATCCGGTGACCTTTGGGACATGGTTTGACCCCATTAGGAAAGTGCTATCATCATGAAACGTTCAGATCACTTACAACTCAATAGATTCTACCTTCCTGTAACGTTTCAGCCTGATTGGACCTTGTTTTCACACAAATGGACCCAGAATGATGTGAAATAGTGCTTCGTGCAACATAATTCTGGGTGCCATTTACAAACCATAAGTGATAATGACTCCATTCCTGTTTGTGGTTGTAGGGGCTGCTGATTGGAGTACACTAAAGCAAACCTGATCGCTCTAGGACATTCAGAAGCCAAGTTATAAGCCCACAAATGTGTAACTGGACTACTTCTTTAAATTGACACCAGATCTGGTGACCTTTGGGACATTGTTTGACCCCCTTAGGAAAGTGCTATCATCATGAAACGTTCAGATCACTTACAACTCAATAGATTCTACCTTCCTGTAACGTTTCAGCCTGATTGGACCTTGTTTTCACACAAATGAACCCAGAATGATGTGAAATTGTGCTTCGTGCAACATAATTCTGGGTGCCATTTAAAAACCATAAGTGCTAATGTCTCCATTCCTTTTTGTGGTTGTAGGGGCTGTTGATTGGAGTACACTAAAACAAACCTGATCGCTCTAGGACATTCAGAAGCCAAGTTATAAGCCCACAAATGTGTAACTGGACTACTTCTTTAAATTGACACCAGATCCGGTGACCTTTGGGACATGGTTTGACCCCCTTAGGAAAGTGCTATACATCATGAAATGTTCAGATCACTTACAACTCAATAGATTCTACCTTCTTGTAACGTTTCAGCCTTATTGGACCTTGTTTTCACACAAATGGACCCAGAATGATGTGAAATAGTGCTTCGTGCAACATAATTCTGGGTGCCATTTACAAACCATAAGTGCTAATGACTCCATTCCTTTTTGTGGTTGTAGGGGCTGTTGATTGGAGTACACTAAAATAAACTTGATCTCTCTAGGACATTCAGAAGCCAAGTTATAAGCCCACACATGTGTAACTGGACTACTTCTTTAAATTGACACCAGATCCGGTGACCTTTGGGACATGGTTTGACCCCATTAGGAAAGTGCTATCATCATGAAACGTTCAGATCACTTACAACTCAATAGATTCTACCTTCCTGTAACGTTTCAGCCTGATTGGACCTTGTTTTCACACAAATGGACCCAGAATGATGTGAAATAGTGCTTCGTGCAACATAATTCTGGGTGCCATTTACAAACCATAAGTGATAATGACTCCATTCCTTTTTGTGGTTGTAGGGGCTGTTGATTGGAGTACACTAAAATAAACCTGATCTCTCTAGGACATTCAGAAGCCAAGTTATAAGCCCACAAATGTGTAACTGGACTACTTCTTTAAATTGACACCAGATCCGGTGACCTTTGGGACATGGTTTGACCCCCTTAGGAAAGTGCTATCATCATTAAACGTTCAGATCACTTACAACTCAATAGATTCTACCTTCCTGTAACGTTTCAGCCTGATTGGACCTTGTTTTCACGCAAATGGACCCAGAATGATGTGAAATAGTGCTTCGTGCAACATAATTCTGGGTGCCATTTACAAACCATAAGTGCTAATGACTCCATTCCTTTTTGTGGTTGTAGGGGCTGTTGATTGGAGTACACTACAATAAACCTGATCTCTCTAGGACATTCAGAAGCCAAGTTATAAGCCCACAAATGTGTAACTGGACTACTTATTTAAATTGACACCAGATCCGGTGACCTTTGGGACATGGTTTGACCCCCTTAGGAAAGTGCTATCATCATTAAACGTTCAGATCACTTACAACTCAATAGATTCTACCTTCCTGTAACGTTTCAGCCTGATTGGACCTTGTTTTCACACAAATGAACCCAGAATGATGTGAAATTGTGCTTCGTGCAACATAATTCTGGGTGCCATTTACAAACCATAAGTGCTAATGACTCCATTCCTTTTTGTGGTTGTAGGGGCTGTAGATTGGAGTACACTAAAACAAACCTAACCTCTCTAGGACATTCAGAAGCCAAGTTATAAGCCCACAAAGGTGTAACTGGACTACTTCTTTAAATTGACACCAGATCCGGTGACCTTTGGGACATGGTTTGACCCCCTTAGGAAAGTGCTATACATCATGAAATGTTCAGATCACTTACAACTCAATAGATTCTACCTTCTTGTAACGTTTCAGCCTGATTGGACCTTGTTTTCACACAAATGGACCCAGAATGATGTGAAATAGTGCTTCGTGCAACATAATTCTGGGTGCCATTTACAAACCATAAGTGCTAATGACTCCATTCCTTTTTGTGGTTGTAGGGGCTGTTGATTGGAGTACACTAAAATAAACTTGATCTCTCTAGGACATTCAGAAGCCAAGTTATAAGCCCACACATGTGTAACTGGACTACTTCTTTAAATTGACACCAGATCCGGTGACCTTTGGGACATGGTTTGACCCCATTAGGAAAGTGCTATCATCATGAAACGTTCAGATCACTTACAACTCAATAGATTCTACCTTCCTGTAACGTTTCAGCCTGATTGGACCTTGTTTTCACACAAATGGACCCAGAATGATGTGAAATAGTGCTTCGTGCAACATAATTCTGGGTGCCATTTACAAACCATAAGTGATAATGACTCCATTCCTGTTTGTGGTTGTAGGGGCTGCTGATTGGAGTACACTAAAGCAAACCTGATCGCTCTAGGACATTCAGAAGCCAAGTTATAAGCCCACAAATGTGTAACTGGACTACTTCTTTAAATTGACACCAGATCTGGTGACCTTTGGGACATTGTTTGACCCCCTTAGGAAAGTGCTATCATCATGAAACGTTCAGATCACTTACAACTCAATAGATTCTACCTTCCTGTAACGTTTCAGCCTGATTGGACCTTGTTTTCACACAAATGAACCCAGAATGATGTGAAATTGTGCTTCGTGCAACATAATTCTGGGTGCCATTTAAAAACCATAAGTGCTAATGTCTCCATTCCTTTTTGTGGTTGTAGGGGCTGTTGATTGGAGTACACTAAAACAAACCTGATCGCTCTAGGACATTCAGAAGCCAAGTTATAAGCCCACAAATGTGTAACTGGACTACTTCTTTAAATTGACACCAGATCCGGTGACCTTTGGGACATGGTTTGACCCCCTTAGGAAAGTGCTATACATCATGAAATGTTCAGATCACTTACAACTCAATAGATTCTACCTTCTTGTAACGTTTCAGCCTTATTGGACCTTGTTTTCACACAAATGGACCCAGAATGATGTGAAATAGTGCTTCGTGCAACATAATTCTGGGTGCCATTTACAAACCATAAGTGATAATGACTCCATTCCTTTTTGTGGTTGTAGGGGCTGTTGATTGGAGTACACTAAAATAAACCTGATCTCTCTAGGACATTCAGAAGCCAAGTTATAAGCCCACAAATGTGTAACTGGACTACTTCTTTAAATTGACACCAGATCCGGTGACCTTTGGGACATGGTTTGACCCCCTTAGGAAAGTGCTATCATCATGAAACGTTCAGATCACTTACAACTCAATAGATTCTACCTTCTTGTAGCATTTCAGCCTGATTGGACCTTGTTTTCACACAAATGGACCCAGAATGATGTGAAATTGTGCTTCGTGCAACATAATTCTGGGTGCCATTTAAAAACCATAAGTGCTAATGACTCCATTCCTTTTTGTGGTTGTAGGGGCTGTTGATTGGAGTACACTAAAACAAACCTGATCTCTCTAGGACATTCAGAAGCCAAGTTATAAGCCCACACATGTGTAACTGGACTACTTCTTTAAATTGACACCAGATCCGGTGACCTTTGGGACATGGTGTGACCCCCTTAGGAAAGTGCTATCATCATGAAACGTTCAGATCACTTACAACTCAATAGATTCTACCTTCCTTAACGTTTCAGCCTGATTGGACCTTGTTTTCACACAAATGGACCCAGAATGATGTGAAATTGTGCTTCGTGCAACATAATTCTGGGTGCCATTTACAAACCATAAGTGCTAATGACTCCATTCCTTTTTGTGGTTGTAGGGGCTGTTGATTGGAGTACACTAAAACAACCCTGACCTCTCTAGGACATTCAGAAGCCAAGTTATAAGCCCACAAATGTGTAACTGGACTACTTCTTTAAATTGACACCAGATCCGGTGACCTTTGGGACATTGTTTGACCCCCTTAGGAAAGTGCTATCATCATGAAACGTTCAGATCACTTACAACTCAATAGATTCTACCTTCCTGTAACGTTTCAGCCTGATTGGACCTTGTTTTCACACAAATGAACCCAGAATGATGTGAAATTGTGCTTCGTGCAACATAATTCTGGGTGCCATTTAAAAGCCATAAGTGCTAATGACGCCATTCCTTTTTGTGGTTGTAGGGGCTGTTGATTGGAGTACACTAAAACAAACCTGATCGCTCTAGGACCTTCAGAAGCCAAGTTATAAGCCCATAAATGTGTAACTGGACTACTTCTTTAAATTGACACCAGATCCGGTGACCTTTGGGACATGGTTTGACCCCCTTAGGAAAGTGCTATCATCATTAAACGTTCAGATCACTTACAACTCAATAGATTCTACCTTCCTGTAACGTTTCAGCCTGATTGGACCTTGTTTTCACACAAATGGACCCAGAATGATGTGAAATAGTGCTTCGTGCAACATAATTCTGGGTGCCATTTACAAACCATAAGTGCTAATGACTCCATTCCTTTTTGTGGTTGTAGGGGCTGTTGATTGGAGTACACTAAAACAAACCTGACCTCTCTAGGACATTCAGAAGCCAAGTTATAAGCCCACAAAGGTGTAAATGGACTACTTCTTTAAAGTGACACCAGGCCCGGTGACCTTTGGGACATGGTTTGACCCCCTATGGGAATGTGAGATCATCATGAAACGTTCAGATCACTTACAACTCAATAGATTCTACCTTCTTGTAATGTTTCAGCCTGATTGGACTTTGTTTTCACACAAATGGACCCAGAATGATGTGAAATTGTGCTTCGTGCAACATAATTCTGGGTGCCATTTACAAACCATAAGTGCTAATGACTCCATTCCTTTTGTGGTTGTAGGGGCTGTTGATTGGAGTACACTAAAACAAACCTGATCTCTCTAGGACATTCAGAAGCCAAGTTATAAGCCCACAAATGTGTAACTGGACTACTTCTTTAAATTTACACCAGATCCGGTGACCTTTGGGACATGGTTTGATCCCCTTAGGAAAGCGCTATCATCATGAAACGTTCAGATCACTTACAACTAAATAGATTCTACCTTCCTGTAACGTTTCAGCCTGATTGGACCTTGTTTTCACACAAATGAACCCAGAATGATGTGAAATTGTGCTTCGTGCAACATAATTCTGGTTGCCATTTAAAAACCATAAGTGCTAATGACTCCATTCCTTTTTGTAGTTGTAGGGACTGTTTATTGGAGTACACTAAAATAAACCTGATCTCTCTAGGACATTCAGAAGCCAAGTTATAAGCCCACAAATGTGTAACTGGACTACTTCTTTAAATTGACACCAGATCCGGTGACCTTTGGGACATGGTTTGACCCCCTTAGGAAAGTGCTATCATCATGAAACGTTCAGATCACTTACAACTCAATAGATTCTACCTTCCTGTAACGTTTCAGCCTGATTGGACCTTGTTTTCACACAAATGGACCCAGAATGATGTGAAATTGTGCTTCGTGCAACATAATTCTGGGTGCCATTTACAAACCATAAGTGCTAATGACTCCATTCCTTTTTGTGGTTGTAGGGGCTGTTGATTGGAGTACACTAAAACAAACCTAACCTCTCTAGGACATTCAGAAGCCAAGTTATAAGCCCACAAAGGTGTAACTGGACTACTTCTTTAAAGTGACACCAGGCCCGGTGACCTTTGGGACATGGTTTTACCCCCTATAGGAATGTGCGATCATCTTGAAATGTTCAGATCACTTACAACTCAATAGATTCTACCTTCTTGTAGCGTTTCAGCCTGACTGGACCTTGTTTTCACACAAATGGACCCAGAATGATGTGAAATTGTGCTTCGTGCAACATAATTCTGGGTGCCATTTAAAAACCATAAGTGCTAATGTCTCCATTCCTTTTTGTGGTTGTAGGGGCTGTTGATTGGAGTACACTAAAGCAAACCTGATCGCTCTAGGACATTCAGAAGCCAAGTTATAAGCCCACAAATGTGTAACTGGACTACTTCTTTAAATTGACACCAGATCTGGTGACCTTTGGGACATGGTTTGACCCCCTTAGGAAAGTGCTATCATCATGAAACGTTCAGATCACTTACAACTCAATAGATTCTACCTTCCTGTAACGTTTCAGCCTGATTGGACCTTGTTTTCACACAAATGGACCCAGAATGATGTGAAATTCTGCTTCGTGCAACATAATTCTGGGTGCCATTTACAAACCATAAGTGCTAATGACTAAAATTCCTTTTTGTGGTTGTAGGGGCTGTTGATTGGAGTACACTAAAACAAACCTGACCTCTCTAGGACATTCAGAAGCCAAGTTATAAGCCCACAAAGGTGTAACTGGACTACTTCTTTAAAGTGACACCAGGCCCGGTGACCTTTGGGACATGGTTTGACCCCCTATGGGAATGTGAGATCATCATGAAACGTTCAGATCACTTACAACTCAATAGATTCTACCTTCTTGTAATGTTTCAGCCTGATTGGACCTTGTTTTCACACAAATGGACCCAGAATGATGTGAAATTGTGCTTCGTGCAAGATAATTCTGGGTGCCATTTACAAACCATAAGGCTAATGACTCCATTCCTTTTGTGGTTGTAGGGGCTGTTGATTGGAGTACACTAAAACAAACCTGATCTCTCTAGGACATTCAGAAGCCAAGTTATAAGCCCACAAATGTGTAACTGGACTACTTCTTTAAATTGACACATGATCCGGTGACCTTTGGGACATGGTTTGATCCGCTTAGGAAAGCGCTATAATCATGAAACGTTCAGATCACTTGCAACTAAATAGATTCTACCTTCCTGTAACGTTTCAGCCTGATTTGACCTTGTTTTCACACAAATGGACGCAGAATGATGTGAAATTGTGCTTCGTGCAACATAATTCTGGGTGCCATTTACAAACCATAAGTGCTAATGACTCCATTCCTTTTTGTGGTTGTAGGGGCTGTTGATTGGAGTATACTAAAACAAACCTGATCTCTCTAGGACATTCAGAAGCCAAGTTATAAGACCACAAATGTGTAACTGGACTACTTCTTTAAATTGACACCAGATCCGGTGACCTTTGGGACATGGTTTGACCCCCTTAGGAAAGCGCTATCATCATGAAACGTTCAAATCACTTACAACTCAATAGATTTTAGCTTCCAGTAACGTTTCAGCCTGATTGGACCTTGTTTTCACACAAATGAACCCAGAATGATGTGAAATTGTGCTTCGTGCAAAATAATTCTGGGTGCCATTTACAAACCATAAGTGCTAATATCTCCATTCCTTTTTGTGGTTGTAGGGTATGTTGATTGGAGTATACTAAAACAAACCTGATCTCTCTAGGACATTCAGAAGCCGAGTTATAAGCCCACAAATTTGTAACTGGACTACTTCTTTAGACACCAGATCCGGTGACCTTTGGGACATGGTTTGACCCCCTTAGGGAAGTGCTATCATCATGAAACGTTCAGATCACTTACAACTTAATAGATTCTACCTTCCTGTAATGTTTCAGCCTGATTGGACCTTGTTTTAACACAAATGGACCCAGAATGATGTGAAATTGTGCTTCGTGCAACATAATTCTGGGTGCCATTTACAAACCATAAGTGCTAATGACTCCATTCCTTTTTGTGGTTGTAGGGGCTGTTGATTGGAGTACACTAAAACAAACCTGACCTCTCTAGGACATTCAGAAGCCAAGTTATAAGCCCACAAATGTGTAACTGGACTACTTCTTTAAAGTGACACCAGATCCGGTGACCTTTGGGACATGGTTTGACCCCCTTAGGAAAGTGTTATCATCATGAAACGTTCAGATCACTTACAACTCAATAGATTCTACCTTCCTGTAACGTTTCAGCCTGATTGGACCTTGTTTTCACACAAATGGACCCAGAATCATGTGAAATTGTGCTTCGTGCAACATAATTCTGGGTGCCATTTAAAAACCATAAGTGCTAATGACTCCATTCCTTTTTGTGGTTGTAGGGGCTGTTGATTGGAGTATACTAAAACAAACCTAACCTCTCTAGGACATTCAGAAGCCAAGTTATAAGCCCACAAAGGTGTAACTGGACTACTTCTTTAAAGTGACACCTGATCCGGTGACCTTTGGGACATGGTTTGACCCCCTTAGGAAAGTGCTATCATCATGAAACGTTCAGATCACTTACAACTCAATAGATTCTACCTTCCTGTAACGTTTCAGCCTGATTGGACCTTGTTTTCACACAAATGGACCCAGAATGATGTGAAATTGTGCTTCGTGCAACATAATTCTGGGTGCCATTTAAAAACCATAAGTGCTAATGACTCCATTCCTATTTGTGGTTGTAGGGGCTGTTGATTGGAGTACACTAAAATAAACCTGATCTCTCTAGGACATTCAGAAGCCAAGTTATAAGCCCACAAATATGTAACTGGACTACTTCTTTAAATTGACACCAGATCCGGTGACCTTTGGGACATGGTTTGACCCCCTTAGGAAAGTGCTATCATCATGAAACGTTCAGATCACTTACAACTCAATAGATTCTACCTTCCTGTAACGTTTCAGCCTGATTGGACCTTGTTTTCACACAAATGGACCCAGAATGATGTGAAATTGTGCTTCGTGCAACATAATTCTGGGTGCCATTTACAAACCATAAGTGCTAATGACTCCATTCCTTTTTGTGGTAGTAGGGGCTGTTGATTGGAGTACACTAAAACAAACCTAACCTCTCTAGGACATTCAGAAGCCAAGTTATAAGCCCACAAATGTGTAACTGGACTACTTCTTTAAAGTGACACCAGGCCCGGTGACCTTTGGGACATGGTTTTACCCCCTATAGGAATGTGCGATCATCTTGAAACGTTCAGATCACTTACAACTCAATAGATTCTACCTTCTTGTAGCGTTTCAGCCTGATTGGACCTTGTTTTCACACAAATGGACCCAGAATGATGTGAAATTGTGCTTCGTGCAACATAATTCTGGGTGCCATTTAAAAACCATAAGTGCTAATGACTCCATTCCTTTTTGTGGTTGTAGGGGCTGTTGATTGGAGTACACTAAAACAAACCTGATCTCTCTAGGACATTCAGAAGCCAAGTTATAAGCCCACACATGTGTAACTGGACTACTTCTTTAAATTGACACCAGATCCGGTGACCTTTGGGACATGGGGTGACCCCCTTAGGAAAGTGCTATCATCATGAAACGTTCAGATCACTTACAACTCAATAGGTTCTACCTTCCTGTAACGTTTCAGCCTGATTGGACCTTGTTTTCACACAAATGGACCCAGAATGATGTGAAATTGTGCTTCGTGCAACATAATTCTGGGTGCCATTTACAAACCATAAGTGCTAATGACTCCATTCCTTTTTGTGGTTGTAGGGGCTGTTGATTGGAGTACACTAAAACAACCCTGACCTCTCTAGGACATTCAGAAGCCAAGTTATAAGCCCACAAATGTGTAACTGGACTACTTCTTTAAAGTGACACCAGATCCGGTGACCTTTGGGACATGGTTTGACCCCCTTAGGAAAGTGCGATCATCATGAAACGTTCAGATCACTTACAACTCAATAGATTCTACGTTACTGTATTGTTTCAGCCTGATTGGACCTTGTTTTCACAAAAATGAACCCAGAATGATGTGAAATTGTGCTTCGTGTAACATAATTCTGGGTGCCATTTAAAAACCATAAGTGCTAATGTCTCCATTCCTGTTTGTGGTTGTAGGGGCTGCTGATTGGAGTACACTAAAGCAAACCTGATCGCTCTAGGACATTCAGAAGCCAAGTTATAAGCCCACAAATGTGTAACTGGACTACTTCTTTAAAGTGACACCAGGCCCGGTGACCTTTGGGACATGGTTTTACCCCCTATAGGAATGTGCGATCATCTTGAAACGTTCAGATCACTTACAACTCAATAGATTCTACCTTCTTGTAGCGTTTCAGCCTGATTGGACCTTGTTTTCACACAAATGGACCCAGAATGATGTGAAATTGTGCTTCGTGCAACATAATTCTGGGTGCCATTTAAAAACCATAAGTGCTAATGACTCCATTCCTTTTTGTGGTTGTAGGGGCTGTTGATTGGAGTACACTAAACAAACCTGATCTCTCTAGGACATTCAGAAGCCAAGTTATAAGCCCACACATGTGTAACTGGACTACTTCTTTAAATTGACACCAGATCCGGTGACCTTTGGGACATGGTGTGACCCCCTTAGGAAAGTGCTATCATCATGAAACGTTCAGATCACTTACAACTCAATAAATTCTACCTTCCTGTAACGTTTCACCCTGATTGGACCTTGTTTTCACACAAATGGACCCAGAATGATGTGAAATTGTGCTTCGTGCAACATAATTCTGGGTGCCATTTACAAACCATAAGTGCTAATGACTCCATTCCTTTTTGTGGTTGTAGGGGCTGTTGATTGGAGTACACTAAAACAACCCTGACCTCTCTAGGACATTCAGAAGCCAAGTTATAAGCCCACAAATGTGTAACTGGACTACTTCTTTAAAGTGACACCAGATCCGGTGACCTTTGGGACATGGTTTGACCCCCTTAGGAAAGTGCGATCATCATGAAACGTTCAGATCACTTACAACTCAATAGATTCTACCTTACTGTACTGTTTCAGCCTGATTGGACCTTGTTTTCACAAAAATGAACCCAGAATGATGTGAAATTGTGCTTCGTGTAACATAATTCTGGGTGCCATTTAAAAACCATAAGTGCTAATGTCTCCATTCCTGTTTGTGGTTGTAGGGGCTGCTGATTGGAGTACACTAAAGCAAACATGATCGCTCTAGGACATTCAGAAGCCAAGTTATAAGCCCACAAATGTGTAACTGGACTACTTCTTTAAATTGACACCAGATCTGGTGACCTTTGGGACATTGTTTGACCCCCTTAGGAAAGTGCTATCATCATGAAACGCTCAGATCACTTACAACTCAATAGATTCTACCTTCCTGTAACGTTTCAGCCTGTTTGGACCTTGTTTTCACACAAATGAACCCAGAATGATGTGAAATTGTGCTTCGTGCAACATAATTCTGGGTGCCATTTAAAAACCATAAGTGCTAATGTCTCCATTCCTTTTTGTGGTTGTAGGGGCTGTTGATTGGAGTACACTAAAACAAACCTGATCGCTCTAGGACATTCAGAAGCCAAGTTATAAGCCCACAAATGTGTAACTGGACTACTTCTTTAAAATGACGCCAGATCCGCTGACCTTTGAGACATGGTTTGACCCCCTTAGGAAAGTGCTATCATCATGAAACCTTCAGATCACATACAACTCAATAGATTCTACCTTCATGTAACGTTTCAGCCTGATTGGACCTTGTTTTCACACAAATGAACCCAGAATGATGTGAAATTGTGCTTCGTGCAACATAATTCTGGGTGCCATTTAAAAGCCATAAGTGCTAATGACTCCATTCCTTTTTGTGGTTGTAGGGGCTGTTGATTGGAGTACACTAAAACAAACCTGATCGCTCTAGGACCTTCAGAAGCCAAGTTATAAGCCCATAAATGTGTAACTGGACTACTTCTTTAAATTGACACCAGATCCGGTGACCTTTGGGACATGGTTTGACCCCCTTAGGAAAGTGCTATCATCATTAAACGTTCAGATCACTTACACCTCAATAGATTCTACCTTCCTGTAACGTTTCAGCCTGATTGGACCTTGTTTTCACGCAAATGGACCCAGAATGATGTGAAATAGTGCTTCGTGCAACATAATTCTGGGTGCCATTTACAAACCATAAGTGCTAATGACTCCATTCCTTTTTGTGGTTGTAGGGGCTGTTGATTGGAGTACACTACAATAAACCTGATCTCTCTAGGACATTCAGAAGCCAAGTTATAAGCCCACAAATGTGTAACTGGACTACTTATTTAAATTGACACCAGATCCGGTGACCTTTGGGACATGGTTTGACCCCCTTAGGAAAGTGCTATCATCATTAAACGTTCAGATCACTTACAACTCAATAGATTCTACCTTCCTGTAACGTTTCAGCCTGATTGGACCTTGTTTTCACACAAATGAACCCAGAATGATGTGAAATTGTGCTTCGTGCAACATAATTCTGGGTGCCATTTACAAACCATAAGTGCTAATGACTCCATTCCTTTTTGTGGTTGTAGGGGCTGTAGATTGGAGTACACTAAAACAAACCTAACCTCTCTAGGACATTCAGAAGCCAAGTTATAAGCCCACAAAGGTGTAACTGGACTACTTCTTTAAATTGACACCAGATCCGGTGACCTTTGGGACATGGTTTGACCCCCTTAGGAAAGTGCTATACATCATGAAATGTTCAGATCACTTACAACTCAATAGATTCTACCTTCTTGTAACGTTTCAGCCTGATTGGACCTTGTTTTCACACAAATGGACCCAGAATGATGTGAAATAGTGCTTCGTGCAACATAATTCTGGGTGCCATTTACAAACCATAAGTGCTAATGACTCCATTCCTTTTTGTGGTTGTAGGGGCTGTTGATTGGAGTACACTAAAATAAACTTGATCTCTCTAGGACAATCAGAAGCCAAGTTATAAGCCCACACATGTGTAACTGGACTACTACTTTAAATTGACACCAGATCCGGTGACCTTTGGGACATGGTTTGACCCCCTTAGGAAAGTGCTATCATCATGAAACGTTCAGATCACTTACAACTCAATAGATTCTACCTTCCTGTAACGTTTCAGCCTGATTGGACCTTGTTTTCACACAAATGGACCCAGAATGATGTGAAATAGTGCTTCGTGCAACATAATTCTGGGTGCCATTTACAAACCATAAGTGATAATGACTCCATTCCTTTTTGTGGTTGTAGGGGCTGTTGATTGGAGTACACTAAAATAAACCTGATCTCTCTAGGACATTCAGAAGCCAAGTTATAAGCCCACAAATGTGTAACTGGACTACTTCTTTAAATTGACACCAGATCCGGTGACCTTTGGGACATGGTTTGACCCCCTTAGGAAAGTGCTATCATCATGAAACGTTCAGATCACTTACAACTCAATAGATTCTACCTTCTTGTAGCATTTCAGCCTGATTGGACCTTGTTTTCACACAAATGGACCCAGAATGATGTGAAATTGTGCTTCGTGCAACATAATTCTGGGTGCCATTTAAAAACCATAAGTGCTAATGACTCCATTCCTTTTTGTGGTTGTAGGGGCTGTTGATTGGAGTACACTAAAACAAACCTGATCTCTCTAGGACATTCAGAAGCCAAGTTATAAGCCCACACATGTGTAACTGGACTACTTCTTTAAATTGACACCAGATCCGGTGACCTTTGGGACATGGTGTGACCCCCTTAGGAAAGTGCTATCATCATGAAACGTTCAGATCACTTACAACTCAATATATTCTACCTTCCTGTAACGTTTCAGCCTGATTGGACCTTGTTTTCACACAAATGGACCCAGAATGATGTGAAATTGTGCTTCGTGCAACATAATTCTGGGTGCCATTTACAAACCATAAGTGCTAATGACTCCATTCCTTTTTGTGGTTGTAGGGGCTGTTGATTGGAGTACACTAAAACAACCCTGACCTCTCTAGGACATTCAGAAGCCAAGTTATAAGCCCACAAATGTGTAACTGGACTACTTCTTTAAAGTGACACCAGATCCGGTGACCTTTGGGACATGGTTTGACCCCCTTAGGAAAGTGCGATCATCATGAAACGTTCAGATCACTTACAACTCAATAGATTCTACCTTCCTGTATTGTTTCAGCCTTATTGGACCTTGTTTTCACACAAATGAACCCAGAATGATGTGAAATTGTGCTTCGTGCAACATAATTCTGGGTGCCATTTAAAAACCATAAGTGCTAATGTCTCCATTCCTGTTTGTGGTTGTAGGGGCTGTTGATTGGAGTACACTAAAGCAAACCTGATCGCTCTAGGACATTCAGAAGCCAAGTTATAAGCCCACAAATGTGTAACTGGACTACTTCTTTAAATTGACACCAGATCCGGTGACCTTTGGGACATTGTGTGACCCCCTTAGGAAAGTGCTATCATCATGAAACGTTCAGATCACTTACAACTCAATAGATTCTACCTTCCTGTAACGTTTCAGCCTGATTGGACCTTGTTTTCACACAAATGAACCCAGAATGATGTGAAATTGTGCTTCGTGCAACATAATTCTGGGTGCCATTTAAAAGCCATAAGTGCTAATGACTCCATTCCTTTTTGTGGTTGTAGGGGCTGTTGATTGGAGTACACTAAAACAAACCTGATCGCTCTAGGACCTTCAGAAGCCAAGTTATAAGCCCATAAATGTGTAACTGGACTACTTCTTTAAATTGACACCAGATCCGGTGACCTTTGGGACATGGTTTGACCCCCTTAGGAAAGTGCTATCATCATTAAACGTTCAGATCACTTACAACTCAATAGATTCTACCTTCCTGTAACGTTTCAGCCTGATTGGACCTTGTTTTCACACAAATGGACCCAGAATGATGTGAAATAGTGCTTCGTGCAACATAATTCTGGGTGCCATTTACAAACCATAAGTGCTAATGACTCCATTCCTTTTTGTGGTTGTAGGGGCTGTTGATTGGAGTACACTACAATAAACCTGATCTCTCTAGGACATTCAGAAGCCAAGTTATAAGCCAACAAAGGTGTAACTGGACTACTTCTTTAAATTGACACCAGATCCGGTGACCTTTGGGACATGGTTTGACCCCCTTAGGAAAGTGCTATACATCATGAAATGTTCAGATCACTTACAACTCAATAGATTCTACCTTCTTGTAACGTTTCAGCCTGATTGGACCATGTTTTCACACAAATGGACCCAGAATGATGTGAAATAGTGCTTCGTGCAACATAATTCTGGGTGCCATTTACAAACCCTAAGTGCTATGACTCCATTCCTTTTTGTGGTTGTAGGGGCTGTTGATTGGAGTACACTAAAATAAACTTGATCTCTCTAGGACATTCAGAAGCCAAGTTATAAGCCCACACATGTGTAACTGGACTACTTCTTTAAATTGACACCAGATCCGGTGACCTTTGGGACATGGTTTGACCCCCTTAGGAAAGTGCTATCATCATGAAACGTTCAGATCACTTACAACTCAATAGATTCTACCTTCCTGTAACGTTTCAGCCTGATTGGACCTTGTTTTCACACAAATGGACCCAGAATGATGTGAAATAGTGCTTCGTGCAACATAATTCTGGGTGCCATTTACAAACCATGAGTGATAATGACTCCATTCCTTTTTGTGGTTGTAGGGGCTGTTGATTGGAGTACACTAAAATAAACCTGATCTCTCTAGGACATTCAGAAGCCAAGTTATAAGCCCACAAATGTGTAACTGGACTACTTCTTTAAATTGACACCAGATCCGGTGACATTTGGGACATGGTTTGACCCCCTTAGGAAAGTGCTATCATCATGAAACGTTCAGATCACTTACAACTCAATAGATTCTACCTTCTTGTAGCATTTCAGCCTGATTGGACCTTGTTTTCACACAAATGGACCCAGAATGATGTGAAATTGTGCTTCGTGCAACATAATTCTGGGTGCCATTTAAAAACCATAAGTGCTAATCACTCCATTCCTTTTTGTGGTTGTAGGGGCTGTTGATTGGAGTACACTAAAACAAACCTGATCTCTCTAGGACATTCAGAAGCCAAGTTATAAGCCCACACATGTGTAACTGGACTACTTCTTTAAATTGACACCAGATCCGGTGACCTTTGGGACATGGTGTGACCCCCTTAGGAAAGTGCTATCATCATGAAACGTTCAGATCACTTACAACTCAATAGATTCTACCTTCCTGTAACGTTTCAGCCTGATTGGACCTTGTTTTCACACAAATGGACCCAGAATGATGTGAAATTGTGCTTCGTGCAACATAATTCTGGGTGCCATTTACAAACCATAAGTGCTAATGACTCCATTCCTTTTTGTGGTTGTAGGGGCTGTTGATTGGAGTACACTAAAACAACCCTGACCTCTCTAGGACATTCAGAAGCCAAGTTATAAGCCCACAAATGTGTAACTGGACTACTTCTTTAAAGTGACACCAGATCCGGTGACCTTTGGGACATTGTTTGACCCCCTTAGGAAAGTGCTATCATCATGAAACGTTCAGATCACTTACAACTCAATAGATTCTACCTTCCTGTAACGTTTCAGCCTGATTGGACCTTGTTTTCACACAAATGAACCCAGAATGATGTGAAATTGTGCTTCGTGCAACATAATTCTGGGTGCCATTTAAAAACCATAAGTGCTAATGACTCCATTCCTTTTTGTGGTTGTAGGGGCTGTTGATTGGAGTATACTAAAACAAACCTGATCTCTCTAGGACATTCAGAAGCCAAGTTATAAGCCCACAAATGTGTAACTGGACTACTTCTTTAGACACCAGATCCGGTGACCTTTGGGACGTGGTTTGACCCCCTTAGGAAAGTGCTATCATCATGAAACGTTCAGATCACTTACAACTCAATAGATTCTACCTTCCTGTAACGATTCAGCCTGATTGGACCTTGTTTTCACACAAATGAACCCAGAATGATGTGAAATTGTGCTTCGTGCAACATAATTCTGGGTGCCATTTAAAAACAATAAGTGCTAATGTCTCCATTCCTTTTTGTGGTTCTAGGGGCTGTTGATTGGAGTACACTAAAACAAACCTGATCGCTCTAGGACATTCAGAAGCCAAGTTATAAGCCCACAAATGTGTAACTGGACTACTTGTTTAAATTGACGCCAGATCCGCTGACCTTTGAGACATGGTTTGACCCCCTTAGGAAAGTGCTATCATCATGAAACCTTCAGATCACATACAACTCAATAGATTCTACCTTCAAGTAACGTTTCAGCCTGATTGGACCTTGTTTTCACACAAATGAACCCAGAATGATGTGAAATTGTGCTTCGTGCAACATAATTCTGGGTGCCATTTAAAAGCCATAAGTGCTAATGACTCCATTCCTTTTTGTGGTTGTAGGGGATGTTGATTGGAGTACACTAAAACAAACCTGATCGCTCTAGGACCTTCAGAAGCCAAGTTATAAGCCCATAAATGTGTAACTGGACTACTTCTTTAAATTGACACCAGATCCGGTGACCTTTGGGACATGGTTTGACCCCCTTAGGAAAGTGCTATCATCATGAAATGTTCAGATCACTTCAACTCAATAGATTCTACCTTCTTGTAACGTTTCAGCCTGATTGGACCTTGTTTTCACACAAATGAACCCAGAATGATGTGAAATTGTGCTTCGTGCAACATAATTCTGGGTGCCATTTAAAAGCCATAAGTGCTAATGACTCCATTCCTTTTTGTGGTTGTAGGGGCTGTTGATTGGAGTACACTAAAACAAACCTGATCGCTCTAGGACCTTCAGAAGCCAAGTTATAAGCCCATAAATGTGTAACTGGACTACTTCTTTAAAGTGACACCAGATCCGGTGACCTTTGGGACATTGTTTGACCCCCTTAGGAAAGTGCTATCATCATGAAACGTTCAGATCACTTACAACTCAATAGATTCTACCTTCCTGTAACGTTTCAGCCTGATTGGACCTTGTTTTCACACAAATGAACCCAGAATGATGTGAAATTGTGCTTCGTGCAACATAATTCTGGGTGCCATTTAAAAACCATAAGTGCTAATGACTCCATTCCTTTTTGTGGTTGTAGGGGCTGTTGATTGGAGTATACTAAAACAAACCTGATCTCTCTAGGACATTCAGAAGCCAAGTTATAAGCCCACAAATGTGTAACTGGACTACTTCTTTAGACACCAGATCCGGTGACCTTTGGACATGGTTTGACCCCCTTAGGAAAGTGCTATCATCATGAAACGTTCAGATCACTTACAACTCAATAGATTCTACCTTCCTGTAACGATTCAGCCTGATTGGACCTTGTTTTCACACAAATGAACCCAGAATGATGTGAAATTGTGCTTCGTGCAACATAAATCTGGGTGCCATTTAAAAACAATAAGTGCTAATGTCTCCATTCCTTTTTGTGGTTCTAGGGGCTGTTGATTGGAGTACACTAAAACAAACCTGATCGCTCTAGGACATTCAGAAGCCAAGTTATAAGCCCACAAATGTGTAACTGGACTACTTCTTTAAATTGACGCCAGATCCGCTGACCTTTGAGACATGGTTTGACCCCCTTAGGAAAGTGCTATCATCATGAAACCTTCAGATCACATACAACTCAATAGATTCTACCTTCATGTAACGTTTCAGCCTGATTGGACCTTGTTTTCACACAAATGAACCCAGAATGATGTGAAATTGTGCTTCGTGCAACATAATTCTGGGTGCCATTTAAAAGCCATAAGTGCTAATGACTCCATTCCTTTTTGTGGTTGTAGGGGCTGTTGATTGGAGTACACTAAAACAAACCTGATCGCTCTAGGACCTTCAGAAGCCAAGTTATAAGCCCATAAATGTGTAACTGGACTACTTCTTTAAATTGACACCAGATCCGGTGACCTTTGGGACATGGTTTGACCCCCTTAGGAAAGTGCTATCATCATGAAATGTTCAGATCACTTACAACTCAATAGATTCTACCTTCTTGTAACGTTTCAGCCTGATTGGACCTTGTTTTCACACAAATGGACACAGAATGATGTGAAATTGTGCTTCGTGCAACATAATTCTGGGTGCCATTTACAAACCATAAGTGCTAATGACTCCATTCCTTTTTGTGGTTGTAGGGGCTGTTGATTGGAGTACACTAAAATAAACTTGATCTCTCTAGGACAATCAGAAGCCAAGTTATAAGCCCACACATGTGTAACTGGACTACTTCTTTAAATTGACACCAGATCCGGTGACCTTTGGGACATGGTTTGACCCTCTTAGGAAAGTGCTATCATCATGAAACGTTCAGATCACTTACAACTCAATAGATTCTACCTTCCTGTAACGTTTCAGCCTGATTGGACCTTGTTTTCACACAAATGGACCCAGAATGATGTGAAATAGTGCTTCGTGCAACATAATTCTGGGTGCCATTTACAAACCATAAGTGATAATGACTCCATTCCTTTTTGTGGTTGTAGGGGCTGTTGATTGGAGTACACTAAAACAACCCTGACCTCTCTAGGACATTCAGAAGCCAAGTTATAAGCCCACAAATGTGTAACTGGACTACTTCTTTAAAGTGACACCAGATCCGGTGACCTTTGGGACATTGTTTGACCCCCTTAGGAAAGTGCTATCATCATGAAACGTTCAGATCACTTACAACTCAATAGATTCTACCTTCCTGTAACGTTTCAGCCTGATTGGACCTTGTTTTCACACAAATGAACCCAGAATGATGTGAAATTGTGCTTCGTGCAACATAATTCTGGGTGCCATTTAAAAACCATAAGTGCTAATGACTCCATTCCTTTTTGTGGTTGTAGGGGCTGTTGATTGGAGTATACTAAAACAAACCTGATCTCTCTAGGACATTCAGAAGCCAAGTTATAAGCCCACAAATGTGTAACTGGACTACTTCTTTAGACACCAGATCCGGTGACCTTTGGGACGTGGTTTGACCCCCTTAGGAAAGTGCTATCATCATGAAACGTTCAGATCACTTACAACTCAATAGATTCTACCTTCCTGTAACGATTCAGCCTGATTGGACCTTGTTTTCACACAAATGAACCCAGAATGATGTGAAATTGTGCTTCGTGCAACATAATTCTGGGTGCCATTTAAAAACAATAAGTGCTAATGTCTCCATTCCTTTTTGTGGTTCTAGGGGCTGTTGATTGGAGTACACTAAAACAAACCTGATCGCTCTAGGACATTCAGAAGCCAAGTTATAAGCCCACAAATGTGTAACTGGACTACTTGTTTAAATTGACGCCAGATCCGCTGACCTTTGAGACATGGTTTGACCCCCTTAGGAAAGTGCTATCATCATGAAACCTTCAGATCACATACAACTCAATAGATTCTACCTTCAAGTAACGTTTCAGCCTGATTGGACCTTGTTTTCACACAAATGAACCCAGAATGATGTGAAATTGTGCTTCGTGCAACATAATTCTGGGTGCCATTTAAAAGCCATAAGTGCTAATGACTCCATTCCTTTTTGTGGTTGTAGGGGATGTTGATTGGAGTACACTAAAACAAACCTGATCGCTCTAGGACCTTCAGAAGCCAAGTTATAAGCCCATAAATGTGTAACTGGACTACTTCTTTAAATTGACACCAGATCCGGTGACCTTTGGGACATGGTTTGACCCCCTTAGGAAAGTGCTATCATCATGAAATGTTCAGATCACTTCAACTCAATAGATTCTACCTTCTTGTAACGTTTCAGCCTGATTGGACCTTGTTTTCACACAAATGGACCCAGAATGATGTGAAATAGTGCTTCGTGCAACATAATTCTGGGTGCCATTTACAAACCATAAGTGATAATGACTCCATTCCTTTTTGTGGTTGTAGGGGCTGTTGATTGGAATACACTAAAATAAACCTGATCTCTCTAGGACATTCAGAAGCCAAGTTATAAGCCCACAAATGTGTAACTGGACTACTTCTTTAAATTGACACCAGATCCGGTGACCTTTGGGACATGGTTTGACCCCCTTAGGAAAGTGCTATCATCATGAAACGTTCAGATCACTTACAACTCAATAGATTCTACCTTCCTGTAACGTTTTAGCCTGATTGGACCTTGTTTTCACACAAATGGACCCAGAATGATGTGAAATAGTGCTTCGTGCAACATAATTCTGGGTGCCATTTAAAAACCATAAGTGCTAATGACTCCATTCCTTTTTGTGGTTGTAGGGGCTGTTGATTGGAGTACACTAAAACAAACCTGATCTCTCTAGGACATTCAGAAGCCAAGTTATAAGCCCACACATGTGTAACTGGACTACTTCTTTAAATTGACACCAGATCCGGTGACCTTTGGGACATGGTTTGACCCCCTTAGGAAAGTGCGATCATCATGAAACGTTCAGATCACTTACAACTCAATAGATTCTACCTTCCTGTATTGTTTCAGCCTGATTGGACCTTGTTTTCACACAAATGAACCCAGAATGATGTGAAATTGTGCTTCGTGCAACATAATTCTGGGTGCCATTTAAAAACCATAAGTGCTAATGACTCCATTCCTTTTTGTGGTTGTAGGGGCTGTTGATTGGAGTATACTAAAACAAACCTGATCTCTCTAGGACATTCAGAAGCCAAGTTATAAGCCCACAAATGTGTAACTGGACTACTTCTTTAGACACCAGATCCGGTGACCTTTGGGACATGGTTTGACCCCCTTAGGAAAGTGCTATCATCATGAAACGTTCAGATCACTTACAACTCAATAGATTCTACCTTCCTGTAACGATTCAGCCTGATTGGACCTTGTTTTCACACAAATGAACCCAGAATGATGTGAAATTGTGCTTCGTGCAACATAATTCTGGGTGCCATTTAAAAACAATAAGTGCTAATGTCTCCATTCCTTTTTGTGGTTGTAGGGGCTGTTGATTGGAGTACACTAAAACAAACCTGATCGCTCTAGGACATTCAGAAGCCAAGTTATAAGCCCACAAATGTGTAACTGGACTACTTCTTTAAATTGACGCCAGATCCGCTGACCTTTGAGACATGGTTTGACCCCCTTAGGAAAGTGCTATCATCATGAAACCTTCAGATCACATACAACTCAATAGATTCTACCTTCATGTAACGTTTCAGCCTGATTGGACCTTGTTTTCACACAAATGAACCCAGAATGATGTGAAATTGTGCTTCGTGCAACATAATTCTGGGTGCCATTTAAAAGCCATAAGTGCTAATGACTCCATTCCTTTTTGTGGTTGTAGGGGCTGTTGATTGGAGTACACTAAAACAAACCTGATCGCTCTAGGACCTTCAGAAGCCAAGTTATAAGCCCATAAATGTGTAACTGGACTACTTCTTTAAATTGACACCAGATCCGGTGACCTTTGGGACATGGTTTGACCCCCTTAGGAAAGTGCTATCATCATTAAACGTTCAGATCACTTACAACTCAATAGATTCTACCTTCCTGTAACGTTTCAGCCTGATTGGACCTTGTTTTCACACAAATGGACCCAGAATGATGTGAAATAGTGCTTCGTGCAACATAATTCTGGGTGTCATTTACAAACCATAAGTGCTAATGACTCCATTCCTTTTTGTGGTTGTAGGGGCTGTTGATTGGAGTACACTACAATAAACCTGATCTCTCTAGGACATTCAGAAGCCAAGTTATAAGCCCACAAATGTGTAACTGGACTACTTATTTAAATTGACACCAGATCCGGTGACCTTTGGGACATGGTTTGACCCCCTTAGGAAAGTGCTATCATCATTAAACGTTCAGATCACTTACAACTCAATAGATTCTACCTTCCTGTAACGTTTCAGCCTGATTGGACCTTGTTTTCACACAAATGAACCCAGAATGATGTGAAATTGTGCTTCGTGCAACATAATTCTGGGTGCCATTTACAAACCATAAGTGCTAATGACTCCATTCCTTTTTGTGGTTGTAGGGGCTGTAGATTGGAGTACACTAAAACAAACCTGATCTCTCTAGGACATTCAGAAGCCAAGTTATAAGCCCACAAAGGTGTAACTGGACTACTTCTTTAAATTGACACCAGATCCGGTGACCTTTGGGACATGGTTTGACCCCCTATAGGAAGGAGCGTCTGGCCACATGTCAGCACTCTGTCTGACTGTGCGCCTCCAGGTGAGAGGCCCCAAGCAAGACGCGCCCCGAGGAGCATCTTGCCACATGTCAACAATGAGTCTGACTGAGGGCCTCCAGGAGAGAAGCCCAAGCAAGACGCGCCCCGAGGAGCGTCTTGCCACATGTCAGCACTCGGTCTGACTGAACGCCTCTAGGAGAGAAGCTCCAGCAAGACGCGCCCCGAGGAGCGTCTTGCCACATGTCAGCACTCGGTCTGACTGAGCTCCTCCAGGAGAGAGGCCCAAGCAAGACGCGCCCCGAGGAGCGTCTTGCCACATATCAACAATGGATCTGACTGAGGGCCTCCATGAGAGAAGCCCAAGCAAGACGCGCCCCGAGGAGCGTCTTGTCACATGTCACCACTGGGTCTGACTGAGCGCCTCCAGGAGAGAGGCCCAAGCAAGACGCGCCCCGAGGAGCGTATTGCCACATGTCACCACTGGGTCTGACTGAGCGCCTCCAGGAGACAGGCCCAAGCAAGACGCGCCCCGAGGAGCGTCTTGCCACATGTCAGCACTGGGTCTGACTGAGCGCCTCCAGGAGAGAGGCCCCAGCAAGACGCGCCCCGAGGAGCGTCTTGCCTTATGTCAGCACTCGGTCTGACTGAGCGCCTCCAGGAGAGAGGCCCAAGCAAGACGCGCCCCGAGGAGCGTCTTGCCACATGTCAACAATGGGTCTGACTTAGGGCCTCCAGGAGAGAAGCCCAAGCAAGATGCGCCCAAAGGAGCGTCTTGCCACATGTAAACAATGGGTCTGACTGAGGGCCTCCAGGAGAGAAGCCCAAGCAAGACGCGCCCCGAGGAGCGTCTTGCCACATGTCAGCACTCGGTCTGACTGAGCGCCTCCAGGAGAGAGGCCCAAGCAAGACGCGCCCCGAGGAGCGTCTTGCCACATATCAGCAATGGGTCTGACTGAGGGCCTCCATGAGAGAAGCCCAAGCAAGACGCGCCCCGAGGAGCGTCTTGCTACATGTCACCACTGGGTCTGACTGAGCGCCTCCAGGAGAGAGGCCCAAGTAAGACGCGCCCCGAGGAGCGTCTTGCCACATGTCAACACTGGGTCTGACTGAGCGTCTCCAGGAGAGAGGCCCAAGCAAGACGCGCCCCGAGGAGCGTCTTGCCAAATGTCAGCACTGGGTCTGACTGAGCGCCTCCAGGAGAGAGGCCCAAGCAAGACGCGCCCCGAGGAGCGTCTTGCCACATGTAAGCACTGGGTCTGACTGAGCGCCTCCAGGAGAGAAGCCCCAGCAAGATGCGCCCCGAGGAGCGTCTTACCACATGTCAGCACTCGGTCTGACTGAACGCCTCCAGGAGAGAAGCACAAGCAAGACGCGCCCCGAGGAGCGTCTTGCCACATGTCAGCACTCGGTCTGACTGAACGCCTCCAGGAGAGAAGCACCAGCAAGACACGCCCCGAGGAGCGTCTTGCCACATGTAAGCACTGGGTCTGACTGAGCGCCTCCAGGAGAGAGGCCCCAGCAAGACGCGCCCCGAGGAGCGTCTTGCCACATGTCAGTACTCGGTCTGACTGAACGCCTCTAGGAGAGAAGCCCCAGCAAGACGCGCCCCGAGGAGCGTCTTGCCACATGTCAGCACTCGGTCTGACTGAGCTCCTCCAGGAGAGAGGCCCAAGCAAGACGCGCCCCGAGGAGCGTCTTGCCACATATCAACAATGGATCTGACTGAGGGCCTCCATGAGAGAAGCCCAAGCAAGACGCGCCCCGAGGAGCGTCTTGTCACATGTCACCACTGGGTCTGACTGAGCTCCTCCAGGAGAGAGGCCCAAGCAAGACGCGCCCCGAGGAGCGTCTTGCCACATGTCACCACTGGGTCTGACTGAGCGCCTCCAGGAGAGAGGCCCAAGCAAGACGCGCCCCGAGGATCGTCTTGCCACATGTCAACAATGAGTTTTACTGAGGGCCTCCAGGAGAGAAGCCCAAGCAAGACGCGTCCCGAGGAGCGTCTTGCCACATGTCAGCACTCGGTCTGACTGAACGCCTCCAGAAGAGAAGCCCCAGCAAGACGCGCCCCGAGGAGCGTCTTGCCACATGTAAGCACTGGGTCTGACTGAGCGCCTCCAGGAGAGAGGCCCCAGCAAGACGCGCCCCGAGGAGCGTCTTGCCTTATGTCAGCACTCGGTCTGACTGAGCGCCTCCAGGAGAGAGGCCGAAGCAAGACGCGCCCCGAGGAGCGTCTTGCCACATGTCAACAATGGGTCTGACTGAGGGCCTCCAGGAGAGAAGCCCAATCAAGATGCGCCCAAAGGAGCGTCTTGCCACATGTAAACAATGGGTCTGACTGAGGGCCTCCAGGAGAGAAGCCCAAGCAAGACGCGCCCCGAGGAGTGTCTTGCCACATGTCAGCACTCGGTCTGACTGAGCGCCTCCAGGAGAGAGGCCCAAGCAAGACGCGCCCCGAGGAGCGTCTTGCCACATATCAGCAATGGGTCTGACTGAGGGCCTCCATGAGAGAAGCCCAAGCAAGACGCGCCCCGAGGAGCGTCTTGCCACATGTCACCACTGGGTCTGACTGAGCGTCTCCAGGAGAGAGGCCCAAGCAAGACGCGCCCCGAGGAGCGTCTTGCCACGTGTCAACACTGGGTCTGACTGAGCGTCTCCAGGAGAGAGGCCCAAGCAAGACGCGCCCCGAGGAGCGTCTTGCCACATGTCAGCACTGGGTCTGACTGAGCGCCTCCAGGAGAGAGGCCCAAGCAAGACGCGCCCCGAGGAGCGTCTTGCCACATGTAAGCACTGGGTCTGACTGAGCGCCTCCAGGAGAGAAGCCCCAGCAAGACGCGCCCCGAGGAGCGTCTTGCCTTATGTCAGCACTCGGTCTGACTGAGCGCCTTCAGGAGAGAGGCCCAAGCAAGACGCGCCCCGCGGAGCGTCTTGCCACATGTCAACAATGGGTCTGACTGAGGGCCTCCAGGAGAGAAGCCCAAGCAAGACGCGCCCCGAGGAGCGTCTTGCCACATGTCAGCACTCGGTCTGACTGAGCAACTCCAGGAGAGAGGCCCAAGCAAGACGCACCCCGGGGAGCGTCTTGACACATGTCAACACTGGGGCTGACAGAGGGCCTCCAGGAGAGAGGCCCAAGCAAGATGCGCCCCGAGGAGCGTCTTGCCACATGTAAACAATGGGTCTGACTGAGGGCCTCCAAGAGAGAAGCCCAAGCAAGACGCGCCCCGAGGAGCGTCTTGCCACATGTCAGCACTGGGTCTGACTGAGCGCCTCCAGGAGAGAGGCCCAAGCAAGACGCGCCCCGAGGAGCGTCTTGCCACATGTAAGCACTGGGTCTGACTGAGCGCCTCCAGGAGAGAAGCCCCAGCAAGACGCGCCCCGAGGAGCGTCTTACCACATGTCAGCACTCGGTCTGACTGAACGCCTCCAGGAGAGAAGCCCCAGCAAGACACGCCCCAAGGAGCGTCTTGCCACATGTAAGCACTGGGTCTGACTGAGCGCCTCCAGGAGAGAGGCCCCAGCAAGACGCGCCCCGAGGAGCGTCTTGCCTTATGTCAGCACTCGGTCTGACTGAGCGCCTCCAGGAGAGAGGCCCAAGCAAGACGCGCCCCGCGGAGCGTCTTGCCACATGTCAACAATGGGTCTGACTGAGGGCCTCCAGGAGAGAAACCCAAGCAAGACGCGCCCCGAGGAGCGTCTTGCCACATGTCAGCACTCGGTCTGACTGAGCAACTCCAGGAGAGAGGCCCAAGCAAGACGCACCCCGGGGAGCGTCTTGACACATGTCAACACTGGGGCTGACAGAGGGCCTCCAGGAGAGAGGCCCAAGCAAGATGCGCCCCGAGGAGCGTCTTGCCACATGTAAACAATGGGTCTGACTGAGGGCCTCCAAGAGAGAAGCCCAAGCAAGACGCGCCCCGAGGAGCGTCTTGCACCATGTCAACACTGGGTCTGACTGAGCACCTCCAGGAGAGAGGCCCAAGCAAGACTCGCCCCGAGGAGCGTCTTGCCACATATCAACAATGGGTCTGACTGAGGGCCTCCATGAGAGAAGCCCAAGCAAGATGCGCCCCGAGGAGCGTCTTGCCACATGTCAGCACTCGGTCTGTCTGTGCGCCTCCAGGAGAGAGGCCCAAGCAAGACACGCCCCGAGGAGCGTCTTGCCACATATCAGCAATGGGTCTGACTGAGGGCCTCCATGAGAGAAGCCCAAGCAAGACGCGCCCCGAGGAGCGTCTTGCCACATGTCACCACTGGGTCTGACTGAGCGCCTCCAGGAGAGAGGCCCAAGCAAGACGCGCCCCGAGGAGCGTCTTACCACATGTCAGCACTCGGTCTGACTGAACGCCTCCAGGAGAGAAGCACAAGCAAGACGCGCCCCGAGGAGCGTCTTGCCACATGTCAGCACTCGGTCTGACTGAACGCCTCCAGGAGAGAAGCACCAGCAAGACACGCCCCGAGGAGCGTCTTGCCACATGTAAGCACTGGGTCTGACTGAGCGCCTCCAGGAGAGAGGACCCAGCAAGACGCGCCCCGAGGAGCGTCTTGCCACATGTCAGTACTCGGTCTGACTGAACGCCTCTAGGAGAGAAGCCCCAGCAAGACGCGCCCCGAGGAGCGTCTTGCCACATGTCAGCACTCGGTCTGACTGAGCTCCTCCAGGAGAGAGGCCCAAGCAAGACGTGCCCCGAGGAGCGTCTTGCCACATATCAACAATGGATCTGACTGAGGGCCTCCATGAGAGAAGCCCAAGCAAGACGCGCCCCGAGGAGCGTCTTGTCACATGTCACCACTGGGTCTGACTGAGCGCCTCCAGGAGAGAGGCCCAAGCAAGACGCGCCCCGCGGAGCGTCTTGCCACATGTCACCACTGGGTCTGACTGAGCGCCTCCAGGAGAGAGGCCCAAGCAAGACGCGCCCCGAGGATCGTCTTGCCACATGTCAACAATGAGTCTGACTGAGGGCCTCCAGGAGAGAAGCCCAAGCAAGACGCGTCCCGAGGAGCGTCTTGCCACATGTCAGCACTCGGTCTGACTGAACGCCTCCAGAAGAGAAGCCCCAGCAAGACGCGCCCCGAGGAGCGTCTTGCCACATGTAAGCACTGGGTCTGACTGAGCGCCTCCAGGAGAGAGGCCCCAGCAAGACGCGCCCCGAGGAGCGTCTTGCCTTATGTCAGCACTCGGTCTGACTGAGCGCCTCCAGGAGAGAGGCCGAAGCAAGACGCGCCCCGAGGAGCGTCTTGCCACATGTCAACATTGGGTCTGACTGAGGGCCTCCAGGAGAGAAGCCCAAGCAAGATGCGCCCAAAGGAGCGTCTTGCCACATGTAAACAATGGGTCTGACTGAGGGCCTCCAGGAGAGAAGCCCAAGCAAGATGCGCCCCGAGGAGCGTCTTGCCACATGTCAGCACTCGGTCTGACTGAGCGCCTCCAGGAGAGAGGCCCAAGCAAGACGCGCCCCGAGGAGCGTCTTGCCACATGTCAGCACTGGGTCTGACTGAGCGCCTCCAGGAGAGAGGCCCAAGCAAGACGCGCCCCGAGGAGCGTCTTGCCACATGTAAGCACTGGGTCTGACTGAGCGCCTCCAGGAGAGAAGCCCCAGCAAGACGCGCCCCGAGGAGCGTCTTACCACATGTCAGCACTCGGTCTGACTGAACGCCTCCAGGAGAGAAGCCCCAGCAAGACACGCCCCGAGGAGCATCTTGCCACATGTAAGCACTGGGTCTGACTGAGCGCCTCCAGGAGAGAGGCCCCAGCAAGACGCGCCCCGAGGAGCGTCTTGCCTTATGTCAGCACTCGGTCTGACTGAGCGCCTCCAGGAGAGAGGCCCAAGCAAGACGCGCCCCGCGGAGCGTCTTGCCACATGTCAACAATGGGTCTGACTGAGGGCCTCCAGGAGAGAAGCCCAAGCAAGACGCGCCCCGAGGAGCGTCTTGCCACATGTCAGCACTCGGTCTGACTGAGCAACTCCAGGAGAGAGGCCCAAGCAAGACGCACCCCGGGGGGCGTCTTGACACATGTCAACACTGGGGCTGACAGAGGGCCTCCAGGAGAGAGGCCCAAGCAAGATGCGCCCCGAGGAGCGTCTTGCCACATGTAAACAATGGGTCTGACTGAGGGCCTCCAAGAGAGAAGCCCAAGCAAGACGAGCCCCGAGGAGCGTCTTGCCACATGTCAGCACTGGGTCTGACTGAGCGCCTCCAGGAGAGAGGCCCAAGCAAGACGCGCCCCGAGGAGCGTCTTGCCACATGTAAGCACTGGGTCTGACTGAGCGCCTCCAGGAGAGAAGCCCCAGCAAGACGCGCCCCGAGGAGCGTCTTACCACATGTCAGCACTCGGTCTGACTGAACGCCTCCAGGAGAGAAGCCCCAGCAAGACACGCCCCAAGGAGCGTCTTGCCACATGTAAGCACTGGGTCTGACTGAGCGCCTCCAGGAGAGAGGCCCCAGCAAGACGCGCCCCGAGGAGCGTCTTGCCTTATGTCAGCACTCGGTCTGACTGAGCGCCTCCAGGAGAGAGGCCCAAGCAAGACGCGCCCCGCGGAGCGTCTTGCCACATGTCAACAATGGGTCTGACTGAGGGCCTCCAGGAGAGAAGCCCAAGCAAGACGCGCCCCGAGGAGCGTCTTGCCACATGTCAGCACTCGGTCTGACTGAGCAACTCCAGGAGAGAGGCCCAAGCAAGACGCACCCCGGGGAGCGTCTTGACACATGTCAACACTGGGGCTGACAGAGGGCCTCCAGGAGAGAGGCCCAAGCAAGATGCGCCCCGAGGAGCGTCTTGCCACATGTAAACAATGGGTCTGACTGAGGGCCTCCAAGAGAGAAGCCCAAGCAAGACGCGCCCCGAGGAGCGTCTTGCACCATGTCAACACTGGGTCTGACTGAGCACCTCCAGGAGAGAGGCCCAAGCAAGACTGGCCCCGAGGAGCGTCTTGCCACATATCAACAATGGGTCTGACTGAGGGCCTCCATGAGAGAAGCCCAAGCAAGACGCGCCCCGAGGAGCGTCTTGCCACATGTCAGCACTCTGTCTGTCTGTGCGCCTCCAGGAGAGAGGCCCAAGCAAGACGCGCCCCGAGGAGCGTCTTGCCACATATCAGCAATGGGTCTGACTGAGGGCCTCCATGAGAGAAGCCCAAGCAAGACGCGCCCCGAGGAGCGTCTTGCCACATGTCACCACTGGGTCTGACTGAGCGCCTCCAGGAGAGAGGCCCAAGCAAGACGCGCCCCGAGGAGCGTCTTGCCACGTGTCAACACTGGGTCTGACTGAGCGTCTCCAGGAGAGAGGCCCAAGCAAGACGCGCCCCGAGGAGCGTCTTGCCACATGTCAGCACTGGGTCTGACTGAGCGCCTCCAGGAGAGAGGCCCAAGCAAGACGCGCCCCGAGGAGCGTCTTGCCACATGTAAGCACTGGGTCTGACTGAGCGCCTCCAGGAGAGAAGCCCCAGCAAGACGCGCCCCGAGGAGCGTCTTACCACATGTCAGCACTCGGTCTGACTGAACGCCTCCAGGAGAGAAGCCCCAGCAAGACACACCCCGAGGAGCGTCTTAACACATGTAAGCACTGGGTCTGACTGAGCGCCTCCAGGAGAGAGGCCCCAGCAAGACGCGCCCCGAGGAGCGTCTTGCCTTATGTCAGCACTCGGTCTGACTGAGCGCCTCCAGGAGAGAGGCCCAAGCAAGACGCGCCCAAAGGAGCGTCTTGCCACATGTCAACAATGGGTCTGACTGAGGGCCTCCAGGAGAGAAGCCCAAGCAAAACGCGCCCCGAGGAGCGTCTTGCCACATGTCAGCACTCGGTCTGACTGAGCAACTCCAGGAGAGAGGCCCAAGCAAGACGCACCCCGGGGAGCGTCTTGACACATGTCACCACTGGGTCTGACTGAGCGCCTCCAGGAGAGAGGCCCAAGCAAGACGCGCCCCGAGGAGCGTCTTGCCACATGTCAACAATGGGTCTGACTGAGGGCCTCCAGGAGAGAAGCCCAAGCAAGACGCGCCCTGAGGAGCGTCTTGCTGCATGTCAGCACTTGGTCTGACTGAGCGCCTCCAGGAGAGAGGCCCAAGCAAGACGCGCCCCGAGGAACGTCTTGCCACATGTCAACAATGGGTCTGAACTTAGGGCCTCCAGGAGAGAAGCCCAAGCAAGACGCGCCCCGAGGAGCGTCTTGCCACATGTCAGCACTCTGTCTGTCTGTGCGCCTCCAGGAGAGAGGCCCAAGCAAGACGCGCCCCGAGGAGCGTCTTGCCACATGTCAACAATGAGTCTGACTGAGGGCCTCCAGGAGAGAAGCCCAAGCAAGACGCGCCCCGAGGAGCGTCTTGCCACATGTCAGCACTCGGTCTGACTGAACGCCTCCAGGAGAGAAGCCCCAGCAAGACGCGCCCCGAGGAGCGTCTTGTCACATGTCAACACTGGGTCTGACTGAGCGCCTCCAGGAGAGAAGCCCCAGCAAGACGCGCCCCGAGGAGCGTCTGGCCACATGTCAGCACTCTGTCTGACTGTGCGCCTCCAGGAGAGAGGCCCCAAGCAAGACGCGCCCCGAGGAGCGTCTTGCCACGTGTCAACACTGGGTCTGACTGAGCGTCTCCAGGAGAGAGGCCCAAGCAAGACGCGCCCCGAGGAGCGTCTTGCCACATGTCACCACTGGGTCTGACTGAGCGCCTCCAGGAGAGAGTTCCAAGCAAGACGCGCCCCGAGGAGCGTCTTGCCACATGTAAGCACTGGGTCTGACTGAGCGCCTCCAGGAGAGAAACCCCAGCAAGACGCGCCCCGAGGAGCGTCTTACCACATGTCAGCACTCGGTCTGACTGAACGCCTCCAGGAGAGAAGCCCAAGCAAGACGCGCCCCGAGGAGCTCCTTGCCACATGTCAGCACTCGGTCTGACTGAATACCTCCAGGAGAGAAGCCCCAGCAAGACACACCCCGAGGAGCGTCTTGCCACATGTAAGCACTGGGTCTGACTGAGCGCCTCCAGGAGAGAGGCCCCAGCAAGACGCGCCCCGAGGAGCGTCTTGCCTTATGTCAGCACTCGGTCTGACTGAGCGCCTCCAGGAGAGAGGCCCAAGCAAGATGCGCCCCGAGGAGCGTCTTGCCACATGTCAACAATGGGTCTGACTGAGGGCCTCCAGGAGAGAAGCCCAAGCAAGACGCCCCCCGAGGAGCGTCTTGCCACATGTCAACAATGGGTCTGACTGAGGTCCTCCAAGAGAGAAGCCCAAGCAAGACGCGCCCCGAGGAGCTTCTTGCACCATGTCAACACTGGGTCTGACTGAGCACCTCCAGGAGAGAGGCCCAAGCAAGACTCGCCCCGAGGAGCGTCTTGACTTATGTCAACACTGGGTCTGACTGAGCGCCTCCAGGAGAGAGGCCCCAGCAAGACGGGCCCCGAGGAGCGTCTGGCCACATGTCAGCACTCTGTCTGACTGTGCGCCTCCAGGAGTGAGGCCCCAATCAAGACGCGCCCCGAGGAGCATCTTGCCACATGTCAACAATGAGTCTGACTGAGGGCCTCCAGGAGAGAAGCCCAAGCAAGACGCGCCCCGAGGAGCGTCTTGCCACATGTCAGCACTCGGTCTGACTGAACGCCTCCAGGAGAGAAGCCCCAGCAAGACGCGCCCCGAGGAGTGTCTTGCCACATGTCAGCACTCGGTCTGACTGAGCTCCTCCAGGAGAGAGGCCCAAGCAAGACGCGCCCCGAGGAGCGTCTTGCCACATATCAACAATGGATCTGACTGAGGGCCTCCATGAGAGAAGCCCAAGCAAGACGCGCCCCGAGGAGCGTCTTGTCACATGTCACCACTGGGTCTGACTGAGCGCCTCCAGGAGAGAAGCCCCAGCAAGACGCGCCCCGAGGAGCGTCTTACCACATGTCAGCACTCGGTCTGACTGAACGCCTCCAGGAGAGAAGCCCAAGCAAGACGCGCCCCGAGGAGCTCCTTGCCACATGTCAGCACTCGGTCTGACTGAACGCCTCCAGTAGAGAAGCCCCAGCAAGACACACCCCGAGGTGCGTCTTGCCACATGTAAGCACTGGGTCTGACTGAGCGCCTCCAGGAGAGAGGCCCCAGCAAGACGCACACCGAGGAGCGTCTTGCCTTATGTCAGCACTCGGTCTGACTGAGCGCCTCCAGGAGAGAGGCCCAAGCAAGACGCGCCCCGAGGAGCGTCTTGCCACATGTCAACAATGGGTCTGACTGAGGGCCTCCAGGAGAGAAGCCCAAGCAAGACGCGCCCGAGGAGCGTCTTGCCACATGTCAACAATGGGTCTGACTGAGGGCCTCCAAGAGAGAAGCCCAAGCAAGATGCGCCCCGAAGAGCGTCTTGCAACATGTCAACACTGGGTCTGACTGAGCACCTCCAGGAGAGAGGCCCAAGCAAGACTCGCCCCGAGGAGCGTTTTGACACATGTCAACACTGGGGCTGACAGAGGGCCTCCAGGAGAGAGGCCCAAGCAAGATGCGCCCCGAGGAGCGTCTTGCCACATGTAAACAATGGGTCTGACTGAGGGCCTCCAGGAGAGAAGCCCAAGCAAGACGCGCCCCGAGGAGCGTCTTGCCACATGTCAGCACTCGGTCTGACTGAGCGCCTCCAGGAGAGAGGCCCCAGCAAGACGCGCCCCGAGGAGCGTCTGGCCACATGTCAGCACTCTGTCTGACTGTGCGCCTCCAGGAGAGAGGCCCCAAGCAAGACGCGCCCCGAGGAGCATCTTGCCACATGTCAACAATGAGTCTGACTGAGGGCCTCCATGAGAGAAGCCCAAGCAAGACGCGCCCCAAGGAGCGTCTTGTCACATGTCACCACTGGGTCTGACTGAGCGCCTCCAGGAGAGAGGCCCAAGCAAGACGCGCCCCGAGGAGCGTCTTGCCACATGTCACCACTGGGTCTGACTGAGCGCCTCCAGGAGAGAGGCCCAAGCAAGACGCGCCCCGAGGAGCGTCTTGCCTCATGTCAACAATGAGTCTGACTGAGGGCCTACAGGAGAGAAGCCCAAGCAAGACGCGTCCCGAGGAGCGTCTTGCCACATGTCAGCACTCGGTCTGACTGAACGCCTCCAGGAGAGAAGCCCCAGCAAGACGCGCCCCGAGGAGCGTCTTGCCACATGTAAGCACTGGGTCTGACTGAGCGCCTCCAGGAGAGAGGCCCCAGCAAGACGCGCCCCGAGGAGCGTCTTGCCTTATGTCAGCACTCGGTCTGACTGAGCGCCTCCAGGAGAGAGGCCCAAGCAAGACGCGCCCCTAGGAGCGTCTTGCCACATGTCAACAATGGGTCTGACTGAGGGCCTCCAGGAGAGAAGCCCAATCAAGATGCGCCCAAAGGAGCGTCTTGCCACATGTAAACAATGGGTCTGACTGAGGGCCTCCAGGAGAGAAGCCCAAGCAAGACGCGCCCCGAGGAGCGTCTTGCCACATGTCAGCACTCGGTCTGACTGAGCGCCTCCAGGAGAGAGGCCCAAGCAAGACGCGCCCCGAGGAGCGTCTTGCCACATATCAGCAATGGGTCTGACTGAGGGCCTCCATGAGAGAAGCCCAAGCAAGACGCGCCCCGAGGAGCGTCTTGCCACATGTCACCACTGGGTCTGACTGAGCGCCTCCAGGAGAGAGGCCCAAGTAAGACGCGCCCCGAGGAGCGTCTTGCCACGTGTCAACACTGGGTCTGACTGAGCGTCTCCAGGAGAGAGGCCCAAGCAAGACGCGCCCCGAGGAGCGTCTTGCCACATGTCAGCACTGGGTCTGACTGAGCGCCTCCAGGAGAGAGGCCCAAGCAAGACGCGCCCCGAGGAGCGTCTTGCCACATGTAAGCACTGGGTCTGACTGAGCGCCTCCAGGAGAGAAGCCCCAGCAAGACGCGCCCCGAGGAGCGTCTTACCACATGTCAGCACTCGGTCTGACTGAACGCCTCCAGGAGAGAAGCCCAAGCAAGACGCGCCCCGAGGAGAGTCTTGCATCATGTCAGCACACGGTCTGACTGAACGCCTCCAGGAGAGAAGCACCAGCAAGACACGCCCCGAGGAGCGTCTTGCCACATGTAAGCACTGGGTCTGACTGAGCGCCTCCAGGAGAGAGGCCCCAGCAAGACGCGCCCCGAGGAGCGTCTTGCCTTATGTCAGCACTCGGTCTGACTGAGCGCCTCCAGGAGAGAGGCCCAAGCAAGACGCGCCCCGCGGAGCGTCTTGCCACATGTCAAAAATGGGTCTGACTGAGGGCCTCCAGGAGAGAAGCCCAAGCAAGACGTGCCCCGAGGAGCGTCTTGCCACATGTCAGTACTCGGTCTGACTGAGCGACTCCAGGAGAGAGGCCCAAGCAAGACGCACCCCGGGGAGCGTCTTGACACATGTCAACACTGGGGCTGACAGAGGGCCTCCAGGAGAGAGGCCCAATTAAGATGCGCCCCGTGGAGCGTCTTGCCACATGTAAACAATGGGTCTGACTGAGGGCCTCCAAGAGAGAAGCCCAAGCAAGACGCGCCCCGAGGAGCGTCTTGCACCATGTCAACACTGGGTCTGACTGAGCACCTCCAGGAGAGAGGCCCAAGCAAGACTCGCCCCGAGGAGCGTCTTGCCACATATCAACAATGGGTCTGACTGAGGGCCTCCATGAGAGAAGCCCAAGCAAGACGCGCCCCGAGGAGCATCTTGCCACATGTCAGCACTCGGTCTGACTGAGCGACTCCAGGAGAGAGGCCCAAGCAAGAAGCACCCCGAGGAGCGTCTTGACACATGTCAACACTGGCGCTGACAGAGGGCCTCCAGGAGAGAGGCCCAAGCAAGATGCGCCCCGAGGAGCGTCTTGCCACACGTCAACAATGGGTCTGACTGAGGGCCTCCAAGAGAGAAGCCCAAGCAGGACGCGCCCCGAGGAGCGTCTTGCCACATGTCAGCACTCGGTCTGACTGAGCGCCTCCAGGAGAGAGGCCCAAGCAAGACGCACCCCGAGGAGCGTCTTGCCACATATCAACAATGAGTCTGACTGAGGGCCTCCATGAGAGAAGCCCAAGCAAGACGCGCCCCGAGGAGCGTCTTGTCACGTGTCAACACTGGGTCTGACTGAGCGTCTCCAGGAGAGAGGCCCAAGCAAGACGCGCCCCGAGGAGCGTCTTGCCACATGTCACCACTGGGTCTGACTGAGCGCCTCCAGGAGAGAGGCCCAAGCAAGACGCGCCCCGAGGAGCGTCTTGCCACATGTCAACAATGAGTCTGACTGAGGGCCTCCAGGAGAGAAGCCCAAGCAAGACGCGTCCCGAGGAGTGTCTTGCCACATGTCAGCACTCGGTCTGACTGTACGCCTCCAGGAGAGAAGCCCCAGCAAGACGCGCCCCGAGGAGCGTCTTGCCACATGTAAGCACTGGGTCTGACTGAGCGCCTCCAGGAGAGAGGCCCCAGCAAGACGCGCCCCGAGGAGCGTCTTGCCTTATGTCAGCACTCGGTCTGACTGAGCGCCTCCAGGAGAGAGGCCCAAGCAAGACGCGTCCCGAGGAGCGTCTTGCCTTATGTCAGCACTCGGTCTGACTGAGCGCCTCCAGGAGAGAGGCCCAAGCAAGACGCGCCCCGAGGAGCGTCTTGCCACATGTCAACAATGGGTCTGACTGAGGGCCTCCAGGAGAGAAGCCCAAGCAAGACGCGCCCCGAGGAGCGTCTTGCCACATGTCAACAATGGGTCTGACTGAGGGCCTCCAAGAGAGAAGCCCAAGCAAGATGCGCCCCGAAGAGCGTCTTGCAACATGTCAACACTGGGTCTGACTGAGCACCTCCAGGAGAGAGGCCCAAGCAAGACTCGCCCCGAGGAGCGTCTTGACACATGTCAACACTGGGGCTGACAGAGGGCCTCCAGGAGAGAGGCCCAAGCAAGATGCGCCCCGAGGAGCGTCTTGCCACATGTAAACAATGGGTCTGACTGAGGGCCTCCAGGAGAGAAGCCCAAGCAAGACGCGCCCCGAGGAGCGTCTTGCCACATGTCAGCACTCGGTCTGACTGAGCACCTCCAGGAGAGAGGCCCCAGCAAGACGCGCCCCGAGGAGCGTCTGGCCACATGTCAGCACTCTGTCTGACTGTGCGCCTCCAGGAGAGAGGCCCCAAGCAAGACGCGCCCCGAGGAGCATCTTGCCACATGTCAACAATGAGTCTGACTGAGGGCCTCCAGGAGAGAAGCCCAAACAAGACGCGCCCCGAGGAGCGTCTTGCCACATGTCAGCACTCGGTCTGACTGAACGCCTCTAGGAGAGAAGCCCCAGCAAGACGCGCCCCGAGGAGCGTCTTGCCACATGTCAGCACTGGGTCTGACTGAGCGCCTCCAGGAGAGAGGCCCAAGCAAGACGCGCCCCGAGGAGCGTCTTGCCACATGTCACCACTGGGTCTGACTGAGCGCCTCCAGGAGAGAGGCCCAAGCAAGACGCGCCCCGAGGAGCGTCTTGCCACATGTCAACAATGAGTCTGACTGAGGGCCTACAGGAGAGAATCCCAAGCAAGACGCGTCCCGAGGAGCGTCTTGCCACATGTCAGCACTCGGTCTGACTGAACGCCTCCAGGAGAGAAGCCCCAGCAAGACGCGCCCCGAGGAGCGTCTTGCCACATGTAAGCACTGGGTCTGACTGAGCGCCTCCAGGAGAGAGGCCCCAGCAAGACGCGCACCGAGGAGCGTCTTGCCTTATGTCAGCACTCGGTCTGACTGAGCGCCTCCAGGAGAGAGGCCCAAGCAAGACGCGCCCCGAGGAGCGTCTTGCCACATGTCAACAATGGGTCTGACTGAGGGCCTCCAGGAGAGAAGCCCAAGCAAGATGCCCCCAAAGGAGCGTCTTGCCACATGTAAACAATGGGTCTGACTGAGGGCCTCCAGGAGAGAAGCCCAAGCAAGACGCGCCCCGAGGAGCGTCTTGCCACATGTCAGCACTCGGTCTGACTGAGCGCCTCCAGGAGAGAGGCCCAAGCAAGACGCGCCCCGAGGAGCGTCTTGCCACATATCAGCAATGGGTCTGACTGAGGGCCTCCATGAGAGAAGCCCAAGCAAGACGCGCCCCGAGGAGTGTCTTGCCACATGTCACCACTGGGTCTGACTGAGCGCCTCCAGGAGAGAGGCCCAAGTAAGACGCGCCCCGAGGAGCGTCTTGCCACGTGTCAACACTGGGTCTGACTGAGCATCTCCAGGAGAGAGGCCCAAGCAAGACGCGCCCCGAGGAGCGTCTTGCCACATGTCAGCACTGGGTCTGACTGAGCGCCTCCAGGAGAGAGGCCCAAGCAAGACGCGCCCCGAGGAGCGTCTTGCAACATGTAAGCACTGGGTCTGACTGAGCGCCTCCAGGAGAGAAGCCCCAGCAAGACGCGCCCCGAGGAGCGTCTTACCACATGTCAGCACTCGGTCTGACTGAACGCCTCCAGGAGAGAAGCCCAAGCAAGACGCGCCCCGAGGAGCGTCTTGCCACATGTCACCACTGGGTCTGACTGAGCGCCTCCAGGAGAGAGGCCCAAGTAAGACGCGCCCCGAGGAGCGTCTTGCCACGTGTCAACACTGGGTCTGACTGAGCGTCTCCAGGAGAGAGGCCCAAGCAAGACGCGCCCCGAGGAGCGTCTTGCCACATGCAGGCACTGGGTCTGACTGAGCACCTCCAGGAGAGAGGCCCAAGCAAGACGCGCCCCGAGGAGCGTCTTGCCACATGTAAGCACTGGGTCTGACTGAGCGCCTCCAGGAGAGAAGCCCCAGCAAGACGCGCCCCGAGGAGCGTCTTACCACATGTCAGCACTCGGTCTGACTGAACGCCTCCAGGAGAGAAGCCCAAGCAAGACGCGCCCCGAGGAGCGTCTTGCCACATGTCAGCACTCGGTCTGACTGAACGCCTCCAGGAGAGAAGCACCAGCAAGACACGCCCCGAGGAGCGTCTTGCCACATGTAAGCACTGGGTCTGACTGAGCTCCTCCAGGAGAGAGGCACAAGCAAGACGCGGCCCGAGGAGCGTCTTGCCACATGTCAGCACTCGGTCTGACTGAGCAACTCCAGGAGAGAGGCCCAAGCAAGACGCACCCCGGGGAGCGTCTTGACACATGTCAACACTGGGGCTGACAGAGGGCCTCCAGGAGAGAGGCCCAAGCAAGATGCGCCCCGAGGAGCGTCTTGCCACATGTAAACAATGGGTCTGACTGAGGGCCTCCACGAGAGAAGCACAAGCAAGACGCGCCACGAGGAGCGTCTTGCACCATGTCAACACTGGGTCTGACAGAGCACCTCCAGGAGAGAGGCCCAAGCAAGACTCGCCCCGAGGAGCGTCTTGCCACGTATCAACAATGGGTCTGACTGAGGGCCTCCATGAGAGAAGCCCAAGCAAGACGCGCCCCGAGGAGCATCTTGCCACATGTCAACAATGGGTCTGACTGAGGGCCTCCAGGAGAGAAGCCCAAGCAAGACGCGCCCTGAGGAGCGTCTTGCTGCATGTCAGCACTTGGTCTGACTGAGCGCCTCCAGGAGAGAGGCCCAAGCAAGACGCGCCCCGAGGAGCGTCTTGCCACATGTCAACAATGGGTCTGAACTTAGGGCCTCCAGGAGAGAAGCCCAAGCAAGACGCGCCCCGAGGAGCGTCTTGCCACATGTCAGCACTCTGTCTGTCTGTGCGCCTCCAGGAGAGAGGCCCAAGCAAGACGCGCCCCGAGGAGCGTCTTGCCACATATCAGCAATGGGTCTGACTGAGGTTCTCCATGAGAGAAGCCCAAGCAAGACGCGCCCCGAGGAGCGTCTTGCCACATGTCACCACTGGGTCTGACTGAGCGCCTCCAGGAGAGAGGCCCAAGCAAGACGCGCCCCGAGGAGCGTCTTGCCACGTGTCAACACTGGGTCTGACTGAGCGTCTCCAGGAGAGAGGCCCAAGCAAGACGCGCCCCGAGGAGCGTTTTGCCACATGTCAGCACTGGGTCTGACTGAGCGCCTCCAGGAGAGAGGCCCAAGCAAGACGCGCCCCGAGGAGCGTCTTGCCACATGTAAGCACTGGGTCTGACTGAGCGCCTCCAGGAGAGAAGCCCCAGCAAGACGCGCCCCGAGGAGCGTCTTACCACATGTCAGCACTCGGTCTGACTGAACGCCTCCAGGAGAGAAGCCCCAGCAGGACACGCCCCGAGGAGCGTCTTGCCACATGTAAGCACTGGGTCTGACTGAGCACCTCCAGGAGAGAGGCCCCAGCAAGACGCGCCCCGAGGAGCGTCTTGCCTTATGTCAGCACTCGGTCTGACTGAGCGCCTCCAGGAGAGAGGCCCAAGCAAGACGCGCCCCGCGGAGCGTCTTGCCACATGTCAACAATGGGTCTGACTGAGGGCCTCCAGGAGAGAAGCCCAAGCAAGACGCGCCCCGAGGAGCGTCTTGCCACATGTCAGCACTCGGTCTGACTGAGCAACTCCAGGAGAGAGGCCCAAGCAAGACGCACCCCGGGGAGCGTCTTGACACATGTCACCACTGGGTCTGACTGAGCGCCTCCAGGAGAGAGGCCCAAGCAAGACGCGCCCCGAGGAGCGTCTTGCCACGTGTCAACACTGGGTCTGACTGAGCGTCTCCAGGAGAGAGGCCCAAGCAAGACGCGCCCCGAGGAGCGTCTTGCCACATGTCAGCACTGGGTCTGACTGAGCGCCTCCAGGAGAGAGGCCCAAGCAAGACGCGCCCCGAGGAGCGTCTTGCCACATGTAAGCACTGGGTCTGACTGAGCGCCTCCAGGAGAGAAGCCCCAGCAAGACGCGCCACGAGGAGCGTCTTACCACATGTCAGCACTCGGTCTGACTGAACGCCTCCAGGAGAGAAGCCCCAGCAAGACACACCCCGAGGAGCGTCTTGCCACATGTAAGCACTGGGTCTGACTGAGCGCCTCCAGGAGAGAGGCCCCAGCAAGACGCACACCGAGGAGCGTCTTGCCTTATGTCAGCACTCGGTCTGACTGAGCGCCTCCAGGAGAGAGGCCCAAGCAAGACGCGCCCCGCGGAGCGTCTTGCCACATGTCAACAATGGGTCTGACTGAGGGCCTCCAGGAGAGAAGCCCAAGCAAGACGCGCCCCGAGGAGCGTCTTGCCACATGTCAGCACTCGGTCTGACTGAGCAACTCCAGGAGAGAGGCCCAAGCAAGACGCACCCCGGGGAGCGTCTTGACACATGTCAACACTGGGGCTGACAGAGGGCCTCCAGGAGAGAGGCCCAAGCAAGATGCGCCCCGAGGAGCGTCTTGCCACATGTAAACACTGGGTCTGACTGAGCACCTCCAGGAGAGAGGCCCAAGCAAGACTCGCCCCGAGGAGCGTCTTGCCACATATCAACAATGGGTCTGACTGAGGGCCTCCATGAGAGAAGCCCAAGCAAGACGCGCCCCGAGGAGCATCTTGCCACATGTCAACAATGGGTCTGACTGAGGGCCTCCAGGAGAGAAGCCCTAGCAAGATGCGCCCTGAGGAGCGTCTTGCTGCATGTTAGCACTTGGTCTGACTGAGCGCCTCCAGGAGAGAGGCCCAAGCAAGACGCGCCCCGAGGAGCGTCTTGCCACATGTCAACAATGGGTCTGAACTTAGGGCCTCCAGGAGAGAAGCCCAAGCAAGACGCGCCCCGAGGAGCGTCTTGCCACATGTCAGCACTCTGTCTGTCTGTGCGCCTCCAGGAGAGAGGCCCAAGCAAGACGCGCCCTGAGGAGCGTCTTGCCACATGTCAACAATGAGTCTGACTGAGGGCCTCCAGGAGAGAAGCCCAAGCAAGACGCGCCCCGAGGAGCGTCTTGCCACATGTCAGCACTCGGTCTGACTGAACGCCTCCAGGAGAGAAGCCCCAGCAAGACGCGCCCCGAGGAGCGTCTTGTCACATGTCAACACTGGGTCTGACTGAGCGCCTCCAGGAGAGAAGCCTCAGCAAGACGCGCCCCGAGGAGCGTCTGGCCACATGTCAGCACTCTGTCTGACTGTGCGCCTCCAGGAGAGAGGCCCCAAGCAAGACGCGCCCCGAGGAGCGTCTTGCCACGTGTCAACACTGGGTCTGACTGAGCGTCTCCAGGAGAGAGGCCCAAGCAAGACGCGCCCCGAGGAGCGTCTTGCCACATGTCACCACTGGGTCTGACTGAGCGCCTCCAGGAGAGAGTTCCAAGCAAGACGCGCCCCGAGGAGCGTCTTGCCACATGTAAGCACTGGGTCTGACTGAGCGCCTCCAGGAGAGAAACCCCAGCAAGACGCGCCCCGAGGAGCGTCTTACCACATGTCAGCACTCGGTCTGACTGAACGCCTCCAGGAGAGAAGCCCAAGCAAGACGCGCCCCGAGGAGCTCCTTGCCACATGTCAGCACTCGGTCTGACTGAATGCCTCCAGGAGAGAAGCCCCAGCAAGACACACCCCGAGGAGCGTCTTGCCACATGTAAGCACTGGGTCTGACTGAGCGCCTCCAGGAGAGAGGCCCCAGCAAGACGCGCCCCGAGGAGCGTCTTGCCTTATGTCAGCACTCGGTCTGACTGAGCGCCTCCAGGAGAGAGGCCCAAGCAAGACGCGCCCCGAGGAGCGTCTTGCCACATGTCAACAATGGGTCTGACTGAGGGCCTCCAGGAGAGAAGCCCAAGAAAGACGCGCCCCGAGGAGCGTCTTGCCACATGTCAACAATGGGTCTGACAGAGATCCTCCAAGAGAGAAGCCCAAGCAAGACGCGCCCCGAGGAGCTTCTTGCACCATGTCAACACTGGGTCTGACTGAGCACCTACAGGAGAGAGGCCCAAGCAAGACTCGCCCCGAGGAGCGTCTTGACTCATGTCAACACTGGGGCTGACAGAGGGCCTCCAGGAGAGAGACCCAAGCAAGATGCGCCCCGAGGAGCGTCTTGCCACATGTAAACCATGGGTTTGACTGAGGGCCTCCAGGAGAGAAGCCCAAGCAAGACGCGCCCCGAGGAGCGTCTTGCCACATGTCAGCACTCGGTCTGACTGAGCGCCTCCAGGAGAGAGGCCCCAGCAAGACGCGCCCCGAGGAGCGTCTGGCCACATGTCAGCACTCTGTCTGACTGTGCGCCTCCAGGAGAGAGGCCCCAATCAAGACGCGCCCCGAGGAGCATCTTGCCACATGTCAACAATGAGTCTGACTGAGGGCCTCCAGGAGAGAAGCCCAAGCAAGACGCGCCCCGAGGAGCGTCTTGCCACATGTCAGCACTCGGTCTGACTGAACGCCTCCAGGAGAGAAGCCCCAGCAAGACGCGCCCCGAGGAGCGTCTTGCCACATGTCAGCACTCGGTCTGACTGAGCTCCTCCAGGAGAGAGGCCCAAGCAAGACGCGCCCCGAGGAGCGTCTTGCCACATATCAACAATGGATCTGACTGAGGGCCTCCATGAGAGAAGCCCAAGCAAGACGCGCCCCGAGGAGCGTCTTGTCACACTTCACCACTGGGTCTGACTGAGCGCCTCCAGGAGAGAAGCCCCAGCAAGACGCGCCCCGAGGAGCGTCTTACCACATGTCAGCACTCGGTCTGACTGAACGCCTCCAGGAGAGAAGCCCAAGCAAGACGCGCCCCGAGGAGCTCCTTGCCACATGTCAGCACTCGGTCTGACTGAACGCCTCCAGGAGAGAAGCCCCAGCAAGACACACCCCGAGGTGCGTCTTGCCACATGTAAGTACTGGGTCTGACTGAGCGCCTCCAGGAGAGAGGCCCCAGCAAGACGCACACCGAGGAGCGTCTTGCCTTATGTCAGCACTCGGTCTGACTGAGCGCCTCCAGGAGAGAGGCCCAAGCAAGACGCGCCCCGAGGAGCGTCTTGCCACATGTCAACAATGGGTCTGACTGAGGGCCTCCAGGAGAGAAGCCCAAGCAAGACGCGCCCCGAGGAGCGTCTTGCCACATGTCAGCACTCGGTCTGACTGAGCGCCTCCAGGAGAGAGGCCCCAGCAAGACGCGCCCCGAGGAGCGTCTGGCCACATGTCAGCACTCTGTCTGACTGTGCGCCTCCAGGAGAGAGGCCCCAAGCAAGACGCGCCCCGAGGAGCATCTTGCCACATGTCAACAATGAGTCTGACTGAGGGCCTCCAGGAGAGAAGCCCAAACAAGACGCGCCCCGAGGAGCGTCTTGCCACATGTCAGCACTCGGTCTGACTGAACGCCTCTAGGAGAGAAGCCCCAGCAAGACGCGCCCCGAGGAGCGTCTTGCCACATGTCAGCACTCGGTCTGACTGAGCTCCTCCAGGAGAGAGGCCCAAGCAAGACGCGCCCCGAGGAGCGTCTTGCCACATATCAACAATGGATCTGACTGAGGGCCTCCATGAGAGAAGCCCAAGCAAGACGCGCCCCGAGGAGCGTCTTGTCACATGTCACCACTGGGTCTGACTGAGCGCCTCCAGGAGAGAGGCCCAAGCAAGACGCGCCCCGAGGAGCGTCTTGCCACATGTCACCACTGGGTCTGACTGAGCGCCTCCAGGAGAGAGGCCCAAGCAAGACGCGCCCCGAGGAGCGTCTTGCCACATGTCAACAATGAGTCTGACTGAGGGCCTACAGGAGAGAAGCCCAAGCAAGACGCGTCCCGAGGAGCGTCTTGCCACATGTCAGCACTCGGTCTGACTGAACGCCTCCAGGAGAGAAGCCCCAGCAAGACGCGCCCCGAGGAGCGTCTTGCCACATGTAAGCACTGGGTCTGACTGAGCGCCTCCAGGAGAGAGGCCCCAGCAAGACGCGCCCCGAGGAGCGTCTTGCCTTATGTCAGCACTCGGTCTGACTGAGCGCCTCCAGGAGAGAGGCCCAAGCAAGACGCGCCCCTAGGAGCGTCTTGCCACATGTCAACAATGGGTCTGACTGAGGGCCTCCAGGAGAGAAGCCCAAGCAAGATGCGCCCAAAGGAGCGTCTTGCCACATGTAAACAATGGGTCTGACTGAGGGCCTCCAGGAGAGAAGCCCAAGCAAGACGCGCCCCGAGGAGCGTCTTGCCACATGTAAGCACTCGGTCTGACTGAGCGCCTCCAGGAGAGAGGCCCAAGCAAGACGCGCCCCGAGGAGCGTCTTGCCACATATCAGCAATGGGTCTGACTGAGGGCCTCCATGAGAGAAGCCCAAGCAAGACGCGCCCCGAGGAGCGTCTTGCCACATGTCACCACTGGGTCTGACTGAGCGCCTCCAGGAGAGAGGCCCAAGTAAGACGCGCCCCGAGGAGCGTCTTGCCACATGTAAGCACTGGGTCTGACTGAGCGCCTCCAGGAGAGAAGCCCAAGCAATACGCGCCCCGAGGAGCGTCTTGCCACATGTCAGCACTCGGTCTGACTGAACGCCTCCAGGAGAGAAGCACCAGCAAGACACGCCCCGAGGAGCGTCTTGCCACATGTAAGCACTGGGTCTGACTGAGCGCCTCCAGGAGAGAGGCCCCAGCAAGACGCGCCCCGAGGAGCGTCTTGCCTTATGTCAGCACTCGGTCTGACTGAGCGCCTCCAGGAGAGAGGCCCAAGCAAGACGCGCCCCGCGGAGCGTCTTGCCACATGTCAAAAATGGGTCTGACTGAGGGCCTCCAGGAGAGAAGCCCAAGCAAGACGCACCCCGGGGAGCGTCTTGACACATGTCAACACTGGGGCTGACAGAGGGCCTCCAGGAGAGAGGCCCAATTAAGATGCGCCCCGAGGAGCGTCTTGCCACATGTAAACAATGGGTCTGACTGAGGGCCTCCAAGAGAGAAGCCCAAGCAAGACGCGCCCCGAGGAGCGTCTTGCACCATGTCAACACTGGGTCTGACTGAGCACCTCCAGGAGAGAGGCCCAAGCAAGACTCACCCCGAGGAGCGTCTTGCCACATATCAACAATGGGTCTGACTGAGGGCCTCCAGGAGAGAGGCCCAAGCAAGACGCACCCCGGGGAGTGTCTTGACACATGTCAACACTGGGGCTGACAGAGGGCCTCCAGGAGAGAGGCCCAATTAAGATGCGCCCCGAGGAGCGTCTTGCCACATGTAAACAATGGGTCTGACTGAGGGCCTCCAAGAGAGAAGCCCAAGCAAGACGCGCCCCGAGGAGCGTCTTGCACCATGTCAACACTGGGTCTGACTGAGCACCTCCAGGAGAGAGGCCCAAGCAAGACTCGCCCCGAGGAGCGTCTTGCCACATATCAACAATGGGTCTGACTGAGGGCCTCCATGAGAGAAGCCCAAGCAAGACGCGCCCCGAGGAGCATCTTGCCACATGTCAGCACTCGGTCTGACTGAGCGACTCCAGGAGAGAGGCCCAAGCAAGAAGCACCCCGAGGAGCGTCTTGACACATGTCAACACTGGCGCTGACAGAGGGCCTCCAGGAGAGAGGCCCAAGCAAGATGCGCCCCGAGGAGCGTCTTGCCACACGTCAACAATGGGTCTGACTGAGGGCCTCCAAGAGAGAAGCCCAAGCAAGACGCGCCCCGAGGAGCGTCTTGCACCATGTCAACACTGGGTCTGACTGAGCACCTCAAGGAGAGAGGCCCAAGCAAGACTCGCCCCGAGGAGCGTCTTGCCACATATCAACAATGGGTCTGACTGAGGGCCTCCATGAGAGAAGCCCAAGCAAGACGTGCCCCGAGGAGCGTCTTGCCACACGTCAGCACTCGGTCTGACTGAGCGCCTCCAGGAGAGAGGCCCAAGCAAGACGCGCCCCGAGGAGCGTCTTGCCACATATCAACAATGGGTCTGACTGAGGGCCTCCATGAGAGAAGCCCAAGCAAGACGCGCCCCGAGGAGCGTCTTGTCACGTGTCAACACTGGGTCTGACTGAGCGTCTCCAGGAGAGAGTTCCAAGCAAGACGCGCCCCGAGGAGCGTCTTGCCACATGTCACCACTGGGTCTGACTGAGCGCCTCCAGGAGAGAGGCCCAAGCAAGACGCGCCCCGAGGAGCGTCTTGCCACATGTCAACAATGAGTCTGACTGAGGGCCTCCAGGAGAGAAGCCCAAGCAAGACGCGTCCCGAGGAGTGTCTTGCCACATGTCAGCACTCGGTCTGACTGTACGCCTCCAGGAGAGAAGCCCCAGCAAGACGCGCCCCGAGGAGCGTCTTGCCACATGTAAGCACTGGGTCTGACTGAGCGCCTCCAGGAGAGAGGCCCCAGCAAGACGCGCCCCGAGGAGCGTCTTGCCTTATGTCAGCACTCGGTCTGACTGAGCGCCTCCAGGAGAGAGGCCCAAGCAAGACGCGTCCCGAGGAGCGTCTTGCCTTATGTCAGCACTCGGTCTGACTGAGCGCCTCCAGGAGAGAGGCCCAAGCAAGACGCGCCCCGAGGAGCGTCTTGCCACATGTCAACAATGGGTCTGACTGAGGGCCTCCAGGAGAGAAGCCCAAGCAAGACGCGCCCCGAGGAGCGTCTTGCCACATGTCAACAATGGGTCTGACTGAGGGCTTTCAAGAGAGAAGCCCAAGCAAGATGCGCCCCGAAGAGCGTCTTGCAACATGTCAACACTGGGTCTGACTGAGCACCTCCAGGAGAGAGGCCCAAGCAAGACTCTCCCCGAGGAGCGTCTTGACACATGTCAACACTGGGGCTGACAGAGGGCCTCCAGGAGAGAGGCCCAAGCAAGATGCGCCCCGAGGAGCGTCTTGCCACATGTAAACGATGGATCTGACTGAGGGCCTCCAGGAGAGAAGCCCAAGCAAGACGCGCCCCGAGGAGCGTCTTGCCACATGTCAGCACTCGGTCTGACTGAGCGCCTCCAGGAGAGAGGCCCCAGCAAGACGCGCCCCGAGGAGCGTCTGGCCACATGTCAGCACTCTGTCTGACTGTGCGCCTCCAGGAGAGAGGCCCCAAGCAAAACGCGCCCCGAGGAGCATCTTGCCACATGTCAACAATGAGTCTGACTGAGGGCCTCCAGGAGAGAAGCCCAAACAAGACGCGCCCCGAGGAGCGTCTTGCCACATGTCAGCACTCGGTCTGACTGAACGCCTCTAGGAGAGAAGCCCCAGCAAGACGCGCCCCGAGGAGCGTCTTGCCACATGTCAGCACTCGGTCTGACTGAGCTCCTCCAGGAGAGAGGCCCAAGCAAGACGCGCCCCGAGGAGCGTCTTGCCACATATCAACAATGGATCTGACTGAGGGCCTCCATGAGAGAAGCCCAAGCAAGACGCGCCCCGAGGAGCGTCTTGTCACGTGTCACCACTGGGTCTGACTGAGCGCCTCCAGGAGAGAGGCCCAAGCAAGACGCGTCCCGAGGAGCGTCTTGCCTTATGTCAGCACTCGGTCTGACTGAGCGCCTCCAGGAGAGAGGCCCAAGCAAGACGCACCCCGAGGAGCGTCTTGCCACATGTCAACAATGGGTCTGACTGAGGGCCTCCAGGAGAGAAGCCCAAGCAAGACGCGCCCCGAGGAGCGTCTTGCCACATGTCAACAATGGGTCTGACTGAGGGCCTCCAAGAGAGAAGCCCAAGCAAGATGCGCCCCGAGGAGCGTCTTGCCACATGTCACCACTGGGTCTGACTGAGCGCCTCCAGGAGAGAGGCCCAAGCAAGACGCGCCCCGAGGAGCGTCTTGCCACATGTCAACAATGAGTCTGACTGAGGGCCTCCAGGAGAGAAGCCCAAGCAAGACGCGTCCCGAGGAGTGTCTTGCCACATGTCAGCACTCGGTCTGACTGTACGCCTCCAGGAGAGAAGCCCCAGCAAGACGCGCCCCGAGGAGCGTCTTGCCACATGTAAGCACTGGGTCTGACTGAGCGCCTCCAGGAGAGAGGCCCCAGCAAGACGCGCCCCGAGGAGCGTCTTGCCTTATGTCAGCACTCGGTCTGACTGAGCGCCTCCAGGAGAGAGGCCCAAGCAAGACGCGTCCCGAGGAGCGTCTTGCCTTATGTCAGCACTCGGTCTGACTGAGCGCCTCCAGGAGAGAGGCCCAAGCAAGACGCGCCCCGAGGAGCGTCTTGCCACATGTCAACAATGGGTCTGACTGAGGGCCTCCAGGAGAGAAGCCCAAGCAAGACGCGCCCCGAGGAGCGTCTTGCCACATGTCAACAATGGGTCTGACTGAGGGCTTTCAAGAGAGAAGCCCAAGCAAGATGCGCCCCGAAGAGCGTCTTGCAACATGTCAACACTGGGTCTGACTGAGCACCTCCAGGAGAGAGGCCCAAGCAAGACTCTCCCCGAGGAGCGTCTTGACACATGTCAACACTGGGGCTGACAGAGGGCCTCCAGGAGAGAGGCCCAAGCAAGATGCGCCCCGAGGAGCGTCTTGCCACATGTAAACGATGGGTCTGACTGAGGGCCTCCAGGAGAGAAGCCCAAGCAAGACGCGCCCCGAGGAGCGTCTTGCCACATGTCAGCACTCGGTCTGACTGAGCGCCTCCAGGAGAGAGGCCCCAGCAAGACGCGCCCCGAGGAGCGTCTGGCCACATGTCAGCACTCTGTCTGACTGTGCGCCTCCAGGAGAGAGGCCCCAAGCAAAACGCGCCCCGAGGAGCATCTTGCCACATGTCAACAATGAGTCTGACTGAGGGCCTCCAGGAGAGAAGCCCAAACAAGACGCGCCCCGAGGAGCGTCTTGCCACATGTCAGCACTCGGTCTGACTGAACGCCTCTAGGAGAGAAGCCCCAGCAAGACGCGCCCCGAGGAGCGTCTTGCCACATGTCAGCACTCGGTCTGACTGAGCTCCTCCAGGAGAGAGGCCCAAGCAAGACGCGCCCCGAGGAGCGTCTTGCCACATATCAACAATGGATCTGACTGAGGGCCTCCATGAGAGAAGCCCAAGCAAGACGCGCCCCGAGGAGCGTCTTGTCACGTGTCACCACTGGGTCTGACTGAGCGCCTCCAGGAGAGAGGCCCAAGCAAGACGCGTCCCGAGGAGCGTCTTGCCTTATGTCAGCACTCGGTCTGACTGAGCGCCTCCAGGAGAGAGGCCCAAGCAAGACGCACCCCGAGGAGCGTCTTGCCACATGTCAACAATGGGTCTGACTGAGGGCCTCCAGGAGAGAAGCCCAAGCAAGACGCGCCCCGAGGAGCGTCTTGCCACATGTCAACAATGGGTCTGACTGAGGGCCTCCAAGAGAGAAGCCCAAGCAAGATGCGCCCCGAAGAGCGTCTTGCAACATGTCAACACTGGGTCTGACTGAGCACCTCCAGGAGAGAGGCCCAAGCAAGACTCGCCCCGAGGAGCGTCTTGACACATGTCAACACTGGGGCTGACAGAGGGCCTCCAGGAGAGAGGCCCAAGCAAGATGCGCCCCGAGGAGCGTCTTGCCACATGTAAACGATGGGTCTGACTGAGGGCCTCCAGGAGAGAAGCCCAAGCAAGACGCGCCCCGAGGAGCGTCTTGCCACATGTCAGCACTCGGTCTGACTGAGCGCCTCCAGGAGAGAGGCCCCAGCAAGACGCGCCCCGAGGAGCGTCTGGCCACATGTCAGCACTCTGTCTGACTGTGCGCCTCCAGGAGAGAGGCCCCAAGCAAGACGCGCCCCGAGGAGCATCTTGCCACATGTCAACAATGAGTCTGACTGAGGGCCTCCAGGAGAGAAGCCCAAACAAGACGCGCCCCGAGGAGCGTCTTGCCACATGTCAGCACTCGGTCTGACTGAACGCCTCTAGGACAGAAGCCCCAGCAAGACGCGCCCCGAGGAGCGTCTTGCCACATGTCAGCACTCGGTCTGACTGAGCTCCTCCAGGAGAGAGGCCCAAGCAAGACGCGCCTCGAGGAGCGTCTTGCCACATATCAACAATGGATCTGACTGAGGGCCTCCATGAGAGAAGCCCAAGCAAGACGCGCCCCGAGGAGCGTCTTGTCACGTGTCACCACTGGGTCTGACTGAGCGCCTCCAGGAGAGAGGCCCAAGCAAGACGCGCCCCGAGGAGCGTCTTGCCACATGTCACCACTGGGTCTGACTGAGCGCCTCCAGGAGAGAGGCCCAAGCAAGACGCGCCCCGAGGAGCGTCTTGCCACATGTCAACAATGAGTCTGACTGAGGGCCTACAGGAGAGAAGCCCAAGCAAGACGCGTCCCGAGGAGCGTCTTGCCACATGTCAGCACTCGGTCTGACTGAACGCCTCCAGGAGAGAAGCCCCAGCAAGACGCGCCCCGAGGAGCGTCTTGCCACATGTAAGCACTGGGTCTGACTGAGCGCCTCCAGGAGAGAGGCCCCAGCAAGACGCGCACCGAGGAGCGTCTTGCCTTATGTCAGCACTCGGTCTGACTGAGCGCCTCCAGGAGAGAGGCCCAAGAAAGACGCGCCCCTAGGAGCGTCTTGCCACATGTCAACAATGGGTCTGACTGAGGGCCTCCAGGAGAGAAGCCCAAGCAAGATGCGCCCAAAGGAGCGTCTTGCCACATGTAAACAATGGGTCTGACTGAGGGCCTCCAGGAGAGAAGCCCAAGCAAGACGCGCCCCGAGGAGCGTCTTGCCATATGTCAGCACTCGGTCTGACTGAGCGCCTCCAGGAGAGAGGCCCAAGCAAGACGCGCCCCGAGGAGCGTCTTGCCACATATCAGCAATGGGTCTGACTGAGGGCCTCCATGAGAGAAGCCCAAGCAAGACGCGCCCCGAGGAGCGTCTTGCCACATGTCACCACTGGGTCTGACTGAGCGCCTCCAGGAGAGAGGCCCAAGTAAGACGCGCCCCGAGGAGCGTCTTGCCACGTGTCAACACTGGGTCTGACTGAGCGTCTCCAGGAGAGAGGCCCAAGCAAGACGCGCCCCGAGGAGCGTCTTGCCACATGTCAGCACTGGGTCTGACTGAGCGCCTCCAGGAGAGAGGCCCAAGCAAGACGCGCCCCGAGGAGCGTCTTGCAACATGTAAGCACTGGGTCTGACTGAGCCCCTCCAGGAGAGAAGCCCCAGCAAGACGCGCCCCGAGGAGCATCTTACCACATGTCAGCACTCGGTCTGCCTGAACGCCTCCAGGAGAGAAGCCCAAGCAAGACGCGCCCCGAGGAGCGTCTTGCCACATGTCAGCACTCGGTCTGACTGAACGCCTCCAGGAGAGAAGCACCAGCAAGACACGCCCCGAGGAGCGTCTTGCCACATGTAAGCACTGGGTCTGACTGAGCGCCTCCAGGAGAGAGGCCCCAGCAAGACGCGCCCCGAGGAGCGTCTTGCCTTATGTCAGCACTCGGTCTGACTGAGCGCCTCCAGGAGAGAGGCCCAAGCAAGACGTGCCCCGCGGAGCGTCTTGCCACATGTCAAAAATGGGTCTGACTGAGGGCCTCCAGGAGAGAAGCCCAAGCAAGACGCGCCCCGAGGAGCGTCTTGCCACATGTCAGTACTCGGTCTGACTGAGCGACTCCAGGAGAGAGGCCCAAGCAAGACGCACCCCGGGGAGCGTCTTGACACATGTCAACACTGGGGCTGACAGAGGGCCTCCAGGAGAGAGGCCCAATTAAGATGCGCCCCGAGGAGCGTCTTGCCACATGTAAACAATGGGTCTGACTGAGGGCCTCCAAGAGAGAAGCCCAAGCAAGACGCGCCCCGAGGAGCGTCTTGCACCATGTCAACACTGGGTCTGACTGAGCACCTCCAGGAGAGAGGCCCAAGCAAGACTCGCCCCGAGGAGCGTCTTGCCACATATCAACAATGGGTCTGACTGAGGGCCTCCATGAGAGAAGCCCAAGCAAGACGCGCCCCGAGGAGCATCTTGCAACATGTCAGCACTCGGTCTGACTGAGCAACTCCAGGAGAGAGGCCCAAGCAAGAAGCACCCCGAGGAGCGTCTTGACACATGTCAACACTGGCGCTGACAGAGGGCCTCCAGGAGAGAGGCCCAAGCAAGATGCGCCCCGAGGAGCGTCTTGCCACATGTCAACAATGGGTCTGACTGAGGGCCTCCAAGAGAGAAGCCCAAGCAAGACGCGCCCCGAGGAGCGTCTTGTACCATGTCAACACTGGGTCTGACTGAGCACCTCCAGGAGAGAGGCCCAAGCAAGACTCACCCCGAGGAGCGTCTTGCCACATATCAACAATGGGTCTGACTGAGGGCCTCCATGAGAGAAGCCCAAGCAAGACGCGCCCCGAGGAGCGTCTTGCCACATGTCAGCACTCGGTCTGACTGAGCGCCTCCAGGAGAGAGGCCCAAGCAAGACGCGCCCCGAGGAGCGTCTTGCCACATATCAACAATGGGTCTGACTGAGGGCCTCCATGAGAGAAGCCCAAGCAAGACGCGCCCCGAGGAGCGTCTTGTCACGTGTCAACACTGGGTCTGACTGAGCGTCTCCAGGAGAGAGGCCCAAGCAAGACGCGCCCCGAGGAGCGTCTTGCCACATGTCACCACTGGGTCTGACTGAGCGCCTCCAGGAGAGAGGCCCAAGCAAGACGCGCCCCGAGGAGCGTCTTGCCACATGTCAACAATGAGTCTGACTGAGGGCCTCCAGGAGAGAAGCCCAAGCAAGACGCGTCCCGAGGAGTGTCTTGCCACATGTCAGCACTCGGTCTGACTGTACGCCTCCAGGAGAGAAGCCCCAGCAAGACGCGCCCCGAGGAGCGTCTTGCCACATGTAAGCACTGGGTCTGACTGAGCGCCTCCAGGAGAGAGGCCCCAGCAAGACGCGCCCCGAGGAGCGTCTTGCCTTATGTCAGCACTCGGTCTGACTGAGCGCCTCCAGGAGAGAGGCCCAAGCAAGACGCGTCCCGAGGAGTGTCTTGCCACATGTCAACAATGAGTCTGACTGAGGGCCTCCAGGAGAGAAGCCCAAGCAAGACGCGTCCCGAGGAGTGTCTTGCCACATGTCAACAATGGGTCTGACTGAGGGCCTCCAGGAGTGAAGCCCAAGCAAGACGCGCCCCGAGGAGCGTCTTGCCACATGTCAGCACTCGGTCTGACTGAGCGCCTCCAGGAGAGAGGCCCAAGCAAGACGCACCCCGAGGAGCGTCTTGACACATGTCAACACTGGGGCTGACAGAGGAACTCCAGGAGAGAGGCCCAAGCAAGATGCGCCCCGAGGAGCGTCTTGCCACATGTAAACAATGGGTCTGACTGAGGGCCTCCAGGAGAGAAGCCCAAGCAAGACGCGCCCCGAGCAGCGTCTTGCCACATGTCAGCACTCGGTCTGACTGAGCGCCTCCAGGAGAGAGGCCCAAGCAAGACGCGCCCCGAGGAGCGTCTTGCCACATATCAACAATGGGTCTGACTGAGGGCCTCCATGAGAGAAGCCCAAGCAAGACGCGCCCCGAGGAGCGTCTTGTCACGTGTCAACACTGGGTCTGACTGAGCGTCTCCAGGAGAGAGGCCCAAGCAAGACGCGCCCCGAGGAGCGTCTTGCCACATGTAAGCACTGGGTCTGACTGAGCGCCTCCAGGAGAGAGGCCCCAGCAAGACGCGCCCCGAGGAGCGTCTTGCCTTATGTCAGCACTCGGTCTGACTGAGCGCCTCCAGGAGAGAGGCCCAAGCAAGAAGCGCCCCGAGGAGCGTCTTGCCACATGTCACCACTGGGTCTGACTGAGGGCCTCCAGGAGAGAAGCCCAAGCAAGACGCGCCCCGAGGAGCGTCCTACCACATGTCAACAATGGGTCTGACTGAGCGCCTCCAGGAGAGAGGCCCAAGCAAGACGCGCCCCGAGGAGCGTCTTGCCACATGTCACCACTGGGTCTGACTGAGCGCCTCCAGGAGAGAGGCCCAAGCAAGACGCGCCCCGAGGAGCGTCTTGCCACATGTCAACAATGGGTCTGACTGAGGGCCTCCATGAGAGAAGCCCAAGCAAGACGCGCCCCGAGGAGCGTCTTGCCACATGTCAGCACTGGGTCTGACTGAGCGCCTCCAGGAGAGAGGCCCAAGCAAGACGCGCCCCGAGGAGCGTCTTGCCACATGTAAGCACTGGGTCTGACTGAGCGCCTCCAGGAGAGAAGCCCCAGCAAGACGCGCCACGAGGAGCGTCTTACCACATGTCAGCACTCGGTCTGACTGAACGCCTCCAGGAGAGAAGCCCCAGCAAGACACACCCCGAGGAGCGTCTTGCCACATGTAAGCACTGGGTCTGACTGAGCGCCTCCAGGAGAGAGGCCCCAGCAAGACGCACACCGAGGAGCGTCTTGCCTTATGTCAGCACTCGGTATGACTGAGCGCCTCCAGGAGAGAGGCCCAAGCAAGACGCGCCCCGCGGAGCGTCTTGCCACATGTCAACAATGGGTCTGACTGAGGGCCTCCAGGAGAGAAGCCCAAGCAAGACGCGCCCCGAGGAGCGTCTTGCCACATGTCAGCACTCGGTCTGACTGAGCAACTCCAGGAGAGAGGCCCAAGCAAGACGCACCCCGGGGAGCGTCTTGACACATGTCAACACTGGGGCTGACAGAGGGCCTCCAGGAGAGAGGCCCAAGCAAGATGCGCCCCGAGGAGCGTCTTGCCACATGTAAACACTGGGTCTGACTGAGCACCTCCAGGAGAGAGGCCCAAGCAAGACTCGCCCCGAGGAGCGTCTTGCCACATATCAACAATGGGTCTGACTGAGGGCCTCCATGAGAGAAGCCCAAGCAAGACGCGCCCCGAGGAGCATCTTGCCACATGTCAACAATGGGTCTGACTGAGGGCCTCCAGGAGAGAAGCCCTAGCAAGATGCGCCCTGAGGAGCGTCTTGCTGCATGTTAGCACTTGGTCTGACTGAGCGCCTCCAGGAGAGAGGCCCAAGCAAGACGCGCCCCGAGGAGCGTCTTGCCACATGTCAACAATGGGTCTGAACTTAGGGCCTCCAGGAGAGAAGCCCAAGCAAGACGCGCCCCGAGGAGCGTCTTGCCACATGTCAGCACTCTGTCTGTCTGTGCGCCTCCAGGAGAGAGGCCCAAGCAAGACGCGCCCCGAGGAGCGTCTTGCCACATGTCAACAATGAGTCTGACTGAGGGCCTCCAGGAGAGAAGCCCAAGCAAGACGCGCCCCGAGGAGCGTCTTGCCACATGTCAGCACTCGGTCTGACTGAACGCCTCCAGGAGAGAAGCCCCAGCAAGACGCGCCCCGAGGAGCGTCTTGTCACATGTCAACACTGGGTCTGACTGAGCGCCTCCAGGAGAGAAGCCTCAGCAAGACGCGCCCCGAGGAGCGTCTGGCCACATGTCAGCACTCTGTCTGACTGTGCGCCTCCAGGAGAGAGGCCCCAAGCAAGACGCGCCCCGAGGAGCGTCTTGCCACGTGTCAACACTGGGTCTGACTGAGCGTCTCCAGGAGAGAGGCCCAAGCAAGACGCGCCCCGAGGAGCGTCTTGCCACATGTCACCACTGGGTCTGACTGAGCGCCTCCAGGAGAGAGTTCCAAGCAAGACGCGCCCCGAGGAGCGTCTTGCCACATGTAAGCACTGGGTCTGACTGAGCGCCTCCAGGAGAGAAACCCCAGCAAGACGCGCCCCGAGGAGCGTCTTACCACATGTCAGCACTCGGTCTGACTGAACGCCTCCAGGAGAGAAGCCCAAGCAAGACGCGCCCCGAGGAGCTCCTTGCCACATGTCAGCACTCGGTCTGACTGAATGCCTCCAGGAGAGAAGCCCCAGCAAGACACACCCCGAGGAGCGTCTTGCCACATGTAAGCACTGGGTCTGACTGAGCGCCTCCAGGAGAGAGGCCCCAGCAAGACGCGCCCCGAGGAGCGTCTTGCCTTATGTCAGCACTCGGTCTGACTGAGCGCCTCCAGGAGAGAGGCCCAAGCAAGACGCGCCCCGAGGAGCGTCTTGCCACATGTCAACAATGGGTCTGACTGAGGGCCTCCAGGAGAGAAGCCCAAGAAAGACGCGCCCCGAGGAGCGTCTTGCCACATGTCAACAATGGGTCTGACAGAGATCCTCCAAGAGAGAAGCCCAAGCAAGACGCGCCCCGAGGAGCTTCTTGCACCATGTCAACACTGGGTCTGACTGAGCACCTACAGGAGAGAGGCCCAAGCAAGACTCGCCCCGAGGAGCGTCTTGACTCATGTCAACACTGGGGCTGACAGAGGGCCTCCAGGAGAGAGACCCAAGCAAGATGCGCCCCGAGGAGCGTCTTGCCACATGTAAACCATGGGTTTGACTGAGGGCCTCCAGGAGAGAAGCCCAAGCAAGACGCGCCCCGAGGAGCGTCTTGCCACATGTCAGCACTCGGTCTGACTGAGCGCCTCCAGGAGAGAGGCCCCAGCAAGACGCGCCCCGAGGAGCGTCTGGCCACATGTCAGCACTCTGTCTGACTGTGCGCCTCCAGGAGAGAGGCCCCAATCAAGACGCGCCCCGAGGAGCATCTTGCCACATGTCAACAATGAGTCTGACTGAGGGCCTCCAGGAGAGAAGCCCAAGCAAGACGCGCCCCGAGGAGCGTCTTGCCACATGTCAGCACTCGGTCTGACTGAACGCCTCCAGGAGAGAAGCCCCAGCAAGACGCGCCCCGAGGAGCGTCTTGCCACATGTCAGCACTCGGTCTGACTGAGCTCCTCCAGGAGAGAGGCCCAAGCAAGACGCGCCCCGAGGAGCGTCTTGCCACATATCAACAATGGATCTGACTGAGGGCCTCCATGAGAGAAGCCCAAGCAAGACGCGCCCCGAGGAGCGTCTTGTCACACTTCACCACTGGGTCTGACTGAGCGCCTCCAGGAGAGAAGCCCCAGCAAGACGCGCCCCGAGGAGCGTCTTACCACATGTCAGCACTCGGTCTGACTGAACGCCTCCAGGAGAGAAGCCCAAGCAAGACGCGCCCCGAGGAGCTCCTTGCCACATGTCAGCACTCGGTCTGACTGAACGCCTCCAGGAGAGAAGCCCCAGCAAGACACACCCCGAGGTGCGTCTTGCCACATGTAAGTACTGGGTCTGACTGAGCGCCTCCAGGAGAGAGGCCCCAGCAAGACGCACACCGAGGAGCGTCTTGCCTTATGTCAGCACTCGGTCTGACTGAGCGCCTCCAGGAGAGAGGCCCAAGCAAGACGCGCCCCGAGGAGCGTCTTGCCACATGTCAACAATGGGTCTGACTGAGGGCCTCCAGGAGAGAAGCCCAAGCAAGACGCGCCCCGAGGAGCGTCTTGCCACATGTCAGCACTCGGTCTGACTGAGCGCCTCCAGGAGAGAGGCCCCAGCAAGACGCGCCCCGAGGAGCGTCTGGCCACATGTCAGCACTCTGTCTGACTGTGCGCCTCCAGGAGAGAGGCCCCAAGCAAGACGCGCCCCGAGGAGCATCTTGCCACATGTCAACAATGAGTCTGACTGAGGGCCTCCAGGAGAGAAGCCCAAACAAGACGCGCCCCGAGGAGCGTCTTGCCACATGTCAGCACTCGGTCTGACTGAACGCCTCTAGGAGAGAAGCCCCAGCAAGACGCGCCCCGAGGAGCGTCTTGCCACATGTCAGCACTCGGTCTGACTGAGCTCCTCCAGGAGAGAGGCCCAAGCAAGACGCGCCCCGAGGAGCGTCTTGCCACATATCAACAATGGATCTGACTGAGGGCCTCCATGAGAGAAGCCCAAGCAAGACGCGCCCCGAGGAGCGTCTTGTCACATGTCACCACTGGGTCTGACTGAGCGCCTCCAGGAGAGAGGCCCAAGCAAGACGCGCCCCGAGGAGCGTCTTGCCACATGTCACCACTGGGTCTGACTGAGCGCCTCCAGGAGAGAGGCCCAAGCAAGACGCGCCCCGAGGAGCGTCTTGCCACATGTCAACAATGAGTCTGACTGAGGGCCTACAGGAGAGAAGCCCAAGCAAGACGCGTCCCGAGGAGCGTCTTGCCACATGTCAGCACTCGGTCTGACTGAACGCCTCCAGGAGAGAAGCCCCAGCAAGACGCGCCCCGAGGAGCGTCTTGCCACATGTAAGCACTGGGTCTGACTGAGCGCCTCCAGGAGAGAGGCCCCAGCAAGACGCGCCCCGAGGAGCGTCTTGCCTTATGTCAGCACTCGGTCTGACTGAGCGCCTCCAGGAGAGAGGCCCAAGCAAGACGCGCCCCTAGGAGCGTCTTGCCACATGTCAACAATGGGTCTGACTGAGGGCCTCCAGGAGAGAAGCCCAAGCAAGATGCGCCCAAAGGAGCGTCTTGCCACATGTAAACAATGGGTCTGACTGAGGGCCTCCAGGAGAGAAGCCCAAGCAAGACGCGCCCCGAGGAGCGTCTTGCCACATGTCAGCACTCGGTCTGACTGAGCGCCTCCAGGAGAGAGGCCCAAGCAAGACGCGCCCCGAGGAGCGTCTTGCCACATATCAGCAATGGGTCTGACTGAGGGCCTCCATGAGAGAAGCCCAAGCAAGACGCGCCCCGAGGAGCGTCTTGCCACATGTCACCACTGGGTCTGACTGAGCGCCTCCAGGAGAGAGGCCCAAGTAAGACGCGCCCCGAGGAGCGTCTTGCCACATGTAAGCACTGGGTCTGACTGAGCGCCTCCAGGAGAGAAGCCCAAGCAAGACGCGCCCCGAGGAGCGTCTTGCCACATGTCAGCACTCGGTCTGACTGAACGCCTCCAGGAGAGAAGCACCAGCAAGACACGCCCCGAGGAGCGTCTTGCCACATGTAAGCACTGGGTCTGACTGAGCGCCTCCAGGAGAGAGGCCCCAGCAAGACGCGCCCCGAGGAGCGTCTTGCCTTATGTCAGCACTCGGTCTGACTGAGCGCCTCCAGGAGAGAGGCCCAAGCAAGACGCGCCCCGCGGAGCGTCTTGCCACATGTCAAAAATGGGTCTGACTGAGGGCCTCCAGGAGAGAAGCCCAAGCAAGACGCACCCCGGGGAGCGTCTTGACACATGTCAACACTGGGGCTGACAGAGGGCCTCCAGGAGAGAGGCCCAATTAAGATGCGCCCCGAGGAGCGTCTTGCCACATGTAAACAATGGGTCTGACTGAGGGCCTCCAAGAGAGAAGCCCAAGCAAGACGCGCCCCGAGGAGCGTCTTGCACCATGTCAACACTGGGTCTGACTGAGCACCTCCAGGAGAGAGGCCCAAGCAAGACTCACCCCGAGGAGCGTCTTGCCACATATCAACAATGGGTCTGACTGAGGGCCTCCAGGAGAGAGGCCCAAGCAAGACGCACCCCGGGGAGTGTCTTGACACATGTCAACACTGGGGCTGACAGAGGGCCTCCAGGAGAGAGGCCCAATTAAGATGCGCCCCGAGGAGCGTCTTGCCACATGTAAACAATGGGTCTGACTGAGGGCCTCCAAGAGAGAAGCCCAAGCAAGACGCGCCCCGAGGAGCGTCTTGCACCATGTCAACACTGGGTCTGACTGAGCACCTCCAGGAGAGAGGCCCAAGCAAGACTCGCCCCGAGGAGCGTCTTGCCACATATCAACAATGGGTCTGACTGAGGGCCTCCATGAGAGAAGCCCAAGCAAGACGCGCCCCGAGGAGCATCTTGCCACATGTCAGCACTCGGTCTGACTGAGCGACTCCAGGAGAGAGGCCCAAGCAAGAAGCACCCCGAGGAGCGTCTTGACACATGTCAACACTGGCGCTGACAGAGGGCCTCCAGGAGAGAGGCCCAAGCAAGATGCGCCCCGAGGAGCGTCTTGCCACACGTCAACAATGGGTCTGACTGAGGGCCTCCAAGAGAGAAGCCCAAGCAAGACGCGCCCCGAGGAGCGTCTTGCACCATGTCAACACTGGGTCTGACTGAGCACCTCAAGGAGAGAGGCCCAAGCAAGACTCGCCCCGAGGAGCGTCTTGCCACATATCAACAATGGGTCTGACTGAGGGCCTCCATGAGAGAAGCCCAAGCAAGACGCGCCCCGAGGAGCGTCTTGCCACACGTCAGCACTCGGTCTGACTGAGCGCCTCCAGGAGAGAGGCCCAAGCAAGACGCGCCCCGAGGAGCGTCTTGCCACATATCAACAATGGGTCTGACTGAGGGCCTCCATGAGAGAAGCCCAAGCAAGACGCGCCCCGAGGAGCGTCTTGTCACGTGTCAACACTGGGTCTGACTGAGCGTCTCCAGGAGAGAGTTCCAAGCAAGACGCGCCCCGAGGAGCGTCTTGCCACATGTCACCACTGGGTCTGACTGAGCGCCTCCAGGAGAGAGGCCCAAGCAAGACGCGCCCCGAGGAGCGTCTTGCCACATGTCAACAATGAGTCTGACTGAGGGCCTCCAGGAGAGAAGCCCAAGCAAGACGCGTCCCGAGGAGTGTCTTGCCACATGTCAGCACTCGGTCTGACTGTACGCCTCCAGGAGAGAAGCCCCAGCAAGACGCGCCCCGAGGAGCGTCTTGCCACATGTAAGCACTGGGTCTGACTGAGCGCCTCCAGGAGAGAGGCCCCAGCAAGACGCGCCCCGAGGAGCGTCTTGCCTTATGTCAGCACTCGGTCTGACTGAGCGCCTCCAGGAGAGAGGCCCAAGCAAGACGCGTCCCGAGGAGCGTCTTGCCTTATGTCAGCACTCGGTCTGACTGAGCGCCTCCAGGAGAGAGGCCCAAGCAAGACGCGCCCCGAGGAGCGTCTTGCCACATGTCAACAATGGGTCTGACTGAGGGCCTCCAGGAGAGAAGCCCAAGCAAGACGCGCCCCGAGGAGCGTCTTGCCACATGTCAACAATGGGTCTGACTGAGGGCTTTCAAGAGAGAAGCCCAAGCAAGATGCGCCCCGAAGAGCGTCTTGCAACATGTCAACACTGGGTCTGACTGAGCACCTCCAGGAGAGAGGCCCAAGCAAGACTCTCCCCGAGGAGCGTCTTGACACATGTCAACACTGGGGCTGACAGAGGGCCTCCAGGAGAGAGGCCCAAGCAAGATGCGCCCCGAGGAGCGTCTTGCCACATGTAAACGATGGGTCTGACTGAGGGCCTCCAGGAGAGAAGCCCAAGCAAGACGCGCCCCGAGGAGCGTCTTGCCACATGTCAGCACTCGGTCTGACTGAGCGCCTCCAGGAGAGAGGCCCCAGCAAGACGCGCCCCGAGGAGCGTCTGGCCACATGTCAGCACTCTGTCTGACTGTGCGCCTCCAGGAGAGAGGCCCCAAGCAAAACGCGCCCCGAGGAGCATCTTGCCACATGTCAACAATGAGTCTGACTGAGGGCCTCCAGGAGAGAAGCCCAAACAAGACGCGCCCCGAGGAGCGTCTTGCCACATGTCAGCACTCGGTCTGACTGAACGCCTCTAGGAGAGAAGCCCCAGCAAGACGCGCCCCGAGGAGCGTCTTGCCACATGTCAGCACTCGGTCTGACTGAGCTCCTCCAGGAGAGAGGCCCAAGCAAGACGCGCCCCGAGGAGCGTCTTGCCACATATCAACAATGGATCTGACTGAGGGCCTCCATGAGAGAAGCCCAAGCAAGACGCGCCCCGAGGAGCGTCTTGTCACGTGTCACCACTGGGTCTGACTGAGCGCCTCCAGGAGAGAGGCCCAAGCAAGACGCGTCCCGAGGAGCGTCTTGCCTTATGTCAGCACTCGGTCTGACTGAGCGCCTCCAGGAGAGAGGCCCAAGCAAGACGCACCCCGAGGAGCGTCTTGCCACATGTCAACAATGGGTCTGACTGAGGGCCTCCAGGAGAGAAGCCCAAGCAAGACGCGCCCCGAGGAGCGTCTTGCCACATGTCAACAATGGGTCTGACTGAGGGCCTCCAAGAGAGAAGCCCAAGCAAGATGCGCCCCGAGGAGCGTCTTGCCACATGTCACCACTGGGTCTGACTGAGCGCCTCCAGGAGAGAGGCCCAAGCAAGACGCGCCCCGAGGAGCGTCTTGCCACATGTCAACAATGAGTCTGACTGAGGGCCTCCAGGAGAGAAGCCCAAGCAAGACGCGTCCCGAGGAGTGTCTTGCCACATGTCAGCACTCGGTCTGACTGTACGCCTCCAGGAGAGAAGCCCCAGCAAGACGCGCCCCGAGGAGCGTCTTGCCACATGTAAGCACTGGGTCTGACTGAGCGCCTCCAGGAGAGAGGCCCCAGCAAGACGCGCCCCGAGGAGCGTCTTGCCTTATGTCAGCACTCGGTCTGACTGAGCGCCTCCAGGAGAGAGGCCCAAGCAAGACGCGTCCCGAGGAGCGTCTTGCCTTATGTCAGCACTCGGTCTGACTGAGCGCCTCCAGGAGAGAGGCCCAAGCAAGACGCGCCCCGAGGAGCGTCTTGCCACATGTCAACAATGGGTCTGACTGAGGGCCTCCAGGAGAGAAGCCCAAGCAAGACGCGCCCCGAGGAGCGTCTTGCCACATGTCAACAATGGGTCTGACTGAGGGCTTTCAAGAGAGAAGCCCAAGCAAGATGCGCCCCGAAGAGCGTCTTGCAACATGTCAACACTGGGTCTGACTGAGCACCTCCAGGAGAGAGGCCCAAGCAAGACTCTCCCCGAGGAGCGTCTTGACACATGTCAACACTGGGGCTGACAGAGGGCCTCCAGGAGAGAGGCCCAAGCAAGATGCGCCCCGAGGAGCGTCTTGCCACATGTAAACGATGGGTCTGACTGAGGGCCTCCAGGAGAGAAGCCCAAGCAAGACGCGCCCCGAGGAGCGTCTTGCCACATGTCAGCACTCGGTCTGACTGAGCGCCTCCAGGAGAGAGGCCCCAGCAAGACGCGCCCCGAGGAGCGTCTGGCCACATGTCAGCACTGTGTCTGACTGTGCGCCTCCAGGAGAGAGGCCCCAAGCAAAACGCGCCCCGAGGAGCATCTTGCCACATGTCAACAATGAGTCTGACTGAGGGCCTCCAGGAGAGAAGCCCAAACAAGACGCGCCCCGAGGAGCGTCTTGCCACATGTCAGCACTCGGTCTGACTGAACGCCTCTAGGAGAGAAGCCCCAGCAAGACGCGCCCCGAGGAGCGTCTTGCCACATGTCAGCACTCGGTCTGACTGAGCTCCTCCAGGAGAGAGGCCCAAGCAAGACGCGCCCCGAGGAGCGTCTTGCCACATATCAACAATGGATCTGACTGAGGGCCTCCATGAGAGAAGCCCAAGCAAGACGCGCCCCGAGGAGCGTCTTGTCACGTGTCACCACTGGGTCTGACTGAGCGCCTCCAGGAGAGAGGCCCAAGCAAGACGCGTCCCGAGGAGCGTCTTGCCTTATGTCAGCACTCGGTCTGACTGAGCGCCTCCAGGAGAGAGGCCCAAGCAAGACGCACCCCGAGGAGCGTCTTGCCACATGTCAACAATGGGTCTGACTGAGGGCCTCCAGGAGAGAAGCCCAAGCAAGACGCGCCCCGAGGAGCGTCTTGCCACATGTCAACAATGGGTCTGACTGAGGGCCTCCAAGAGAGAAGCCCAAGCAAGATGCGCCCCGAAGAGCGTCTTGCAACATGTCAACACTGGGTCTGACTGAGCACCTCCAGGAGAGAGGCCCAAGCAAGACTCGCCCCGAGGAGCGTCTTGACACATGTCAACACTGGGGCTGACAGAGGGCCTCCAGGAGAGAGGCCCAAGCAAGATGCGCCCCGAGGAGCGTCTTGCCACATGTAAACGATGGGTCTGACTGAGGGCCTCCAGGAGAGAAGCCCAAGCAAGACGCGCCCCGAGGAGCGTCTTGCCACATGTCAGCACTCGGTCTGACTGAGCGCCTCCAGGAGAGAGGCCCCAGCAAGACGCGCCCCGAGGAGCGTCTGGCCACATGTCAGCACTCTGTCTGACTGTGCGCCTCCAGGAGAGAGGCCCCAAGCAAGACGCGCCCCGAGGAGCATCTTGCCACATGTCAACAATGAGTCTGACTGAGGGCCTCCAGGAGAGAAGCCCAAACAAGACGCGCCCCGAGGAGCGTCTTGCCACATGTCAGCACTCGGTCTGACTGAACGCCTCTAGGACAGAAGCCCCAGCAAGACGCGCCCCGAGGAGCGTCTTGCCACATGTCAGCACTCGGTCTGACTGAGCTCCTCCAGGAGAGAGGCCCAAGCAAGACGCGCCTCGAGGAGCGTCTTGCCACATATCAACAATGGATCTGACTGAGGGCCTCCATGAGAGAAGCCCAAGCAAGACGCGCCCCGAGGAGCGTCTTGTCACGTGTCACCACTGGGTCTGACTGAGCGCCTCCAGGAGAGAGGCCCAAGCAAGACGCGCCCCGAGGAGCGTCTTGCCACATGTCACCACTGGGTCTGACTGAGCGCCTCCAGGAGAGAGGCCCAAGCAAGACGCGCCCCGAGGAGCGTCTTGCCACATGTCAACAATGAGTCTGACTGAGGGCCTACAGGAGAGAAGCCCAAGCAAGACGCGTCCCGAGGAGCGTCTTGCCACATGTCAGCACTCGGTCTGACTGAACGCCTCCAGGAGAGAAGCCCCAGCAAGACGCGCCCCGAGGAGCGTCTTGCCACATGTAAGCACTGGGTCTGACTGAGCGCCTCCAGGAGAGAGGCCCCAGCAAGACGCGCACCGAGGAGCGTCTTGCCTTATGTCAGCACTCGGTCTGACTGAGCGCCTCCAGGAGAGAGGCCCAAGAAAGACGCGCCCCTAGGAGCGTCTTGCCACATGTCAACAATGGGTCTGACTGAGGGCCTCCAGGAGAGAAGCCCAAGCAAGATGCGCCCAAAGGAGCGTCTTGCCACATGTAAACAATGGGTCTGACTGAGGGCCTCCAGGAGAGAAGCCCAAGCAAGACGCGCCCCGAGGAGCGTCTTGCCATATGTCAGCACTCGGTCTGACTGAGCGCCTCCAGGAGAGAGGCCCAAGCAAGACGCGCCCCGAGGAGCGTCTTGCCACATATCAGCAATGGGTCTGACTGAGGGCCTCCATGAGAGAAGCCCAAGCAAGACGCGCCCCGAGGAGCGTCTTGCCACATGTCACCACTGGGTCTGACTGAGCGCCTCCAGGAGAGAGGCCCAAGTAAGACGCGCCCCGAGGAGCGTCTTGCCACGTGTCAACACTGGGTCTGACTGAGCGTCTCCAGGAGAGAGGCCCAAGCAAGACGCGCCCCGAGGAGCGTCTTGCCACATGTCAGCACTGGGTCTGACTGAGCGCCTCCAGGAGAGAGGCCCAAGCAAGACGCGCCCCGAGGAGCGTCTTGCAACATGTAAGCACTGGGTCTGACTGAGCCCCTCCAGGAGAGAAGCCCCAGCAAGACGCGCCCCGAGGAGCATCTTACCACATGTCAGCACTCGGTCTGCCTGAACGCCTCCAGGAGAGAAGCCCAAGCAAGACGCGCCCCGAGGAGCGTCTTGCCACATGTCAGCACTCGGTCTGACTGAACGCCTCCAGGAGAGAAGCACCAGCAAGACACGCCCCGAGGAGCGTCTTGCCACATGTAAGCACTGGGTCTGACTGAGCGCCTCCAGGAGAGAGGCCCCAGCAAGACGCGCCCCGAGGAGCGTCTTGCCTTATGTCAGCACTCGGTCTGACTGAGCGCCTCCAGGAGAGAGGCCCAAGCAAGACGTGCCCCGCGGAGCGTCTTGCCACATGTCAAAAATGGGTCTGACTGAGGGCCTCCAGGAGAGAAGCCCAAGCAAGACGCGCCCCGAGGAGCGTCTTGCCACATGTCAGTACTCGGTCTGACTGAGCGACTCCAGGAGAGAGGCCCAAGCAAGACGCACCCCGGGGAGCGTCTTGACACATGTCAACACTGGGGCTGACAGAGGGCCTCCAGGAGAGAGGCCCAATTAAGATGCGCCCCGAGGAGCGTCTTGCCACATGTAAACAATGGGTCTGACTGAGGGCCTCCAAGAGAGAAGCCCAAGCAAGACGCGCCCCGAGGAGCGTCTTGCACCATGTCAACACTGGGTCTGACTGAGCACCTCCAGGAGAGAGGCCCAAGCAAGACTCGCCCCGAGGAGCGTCTTGCCACATATCAACAATGGGTCTGACTGAGGGCCTCCATGAGAGAAGCCCAAGCAAGACGCGCCCCGAGGAGCATCTTGCAACATGTCAGCACTCGGTCTGACTGAGCAACTCCAGGAGAGAGGCCCAAGCAAGAAGCACCCCGAGGAGCGTCTTGACACATGTCAACACTGGCGCTGACAGAGGGCCTCCAGGAGAGAGGCCCAAGCAAGATGCGCCCCGAGGAGCGTCTTGCCACATGTCAACAATGGGTCTGACTGAGGGCCTCCAAGAGAGAAGCCCAAGCAAGACGCGCCCCGAGGAGCGTCTTGTACCATGTCAACACTGGGTCTGACTGAGCACCTCCAGGAGAGAGGCCCAAGCAAGACTCACCCCGAGGAGCGTCTTGCCACATATCAACAATGGGTCTGACTGAGGGCCTCCATGAGAGAAGCCCAAGCAAGACGCGCCCCGAGGAGCGTCTTGCCACATGTCAGCACTCGGTCTGACTGAGCGCCTCCAGGAGAGAGGCCCAAGCAAGACGCGCCCCGAGGAGCGTCTTGCCACATATCAACAATGGGTCTGACTGAGGGCCTCCATGAGAGAAGCCCAAGCAAGACGCGCCCCGAGGAGCGTCTTGTCACGTGTCAACACTGGGTCTGACTGAGCGTCTCCAGGAGAGAGGCCCAAGCAAGACGCGCCCCGAGGAGCGTCTTGCCACATGTCACCACTGGGTCTGACTGAGCGCCTCCAGGAGAGAGGCCCAAGCAAGACGCGCCCCGAGGAGCGTCTTGCCACATGTCAACAATGAGTCTGACTGAGGGCCTCCAGGAGAGAAGCCCAAGCAAGACGCGTCCCGAGGAGTGTCTTGCCACATGTCAGCACTCGGTCTGACTGTACGCCTCCAGGAGAGAAGCCCCAGCAAGACGCGCCCCGAGGAGCGTCTTGCCACATGTAAGCACTGGGTCTGACTGAGCGCCTCCAGGAGAGAGGCCCCAGCAAGACGCGCCCCGAGGAGCGTCTTGCCTTATGTCAGCACTCGGTCTGACTGAGAGCCTCCAGGAGAGAGGCCCAAGCAAGACGCGTCCCGAGGAGTGTCTTGCCACATGTCAACAATGAGTCTGACTGAGGGCCTCCAGGAGAGAAGCCCAAGCAAGACGCGTCCCGAGGAGTGTCTTGCCACATGTCAACAATGGGTCTGACTGAGGGCCTCCAGGAGTGAAGCCCAAGCAAGACGCGCCCCGAGGAGCGTCTTGCCACATGTCAGCACTCGGTCTGACTGAGCGCCTCCAGGAGAGAGGCCCAAGCAAGACGCACCCCGAGGAGCGTCTTGACACATGTCAACACTGGGGCTGACAGAGGAACTCCAGGAGAGAGGCCCAAGCAAGATGCGCCCCGAGGAGCGTCTTGCCACATGTAAACAATGGGTCTGACTGAGGGCCTCCAGGAGAGAAGCCCAAGCAAGACGCGCCCCGAGCAGCGTCTTGCCACATGTCAGCACTCGGTCTGACTGAGCGCCTCCAGGAGAGAGGCCCAAGCAAGACGCGCCCCGAGGAGCGTCTTGCCACATATCAACAATGGGTCTGACTGAGGGCCTCCATGAGAGAAGCCCAAGCAAGACGCGCCCCGAGGAGCGTCTTGTCACGTGTCAACACTGGGTCTGACTGAGCGTCTCCAGGAGAGAGGCCCAAGCAAGACGCGCCCCGAGGAGCGTCTTGCCACATGTAAGCACTGGGTCTGACTGAGCGCCTCCAGGAGAGAGGCCCCAGCAAGACGCGCCCCGAGGAGCGTCTTGCCTTATGTCAGCACTCGGTCTGACTGAGCGCCTCCAGGAGAGAGGCCCAAGCAAGAAGCGCCCCGAGGAGCGTCTTGCCACATGTCACCACTGGGTCTGACTGAGGGCCTCCAGGAGAGAAGCCCAAGCAAGACGCGCCCCGAGGAGCGTCCTACCACATGTCAACAATGGGTCTGACTGAGCGCCTCCAGGAGAGAGGCCCAAGCAAGACGCGCCCCGAGGAGCGTCTTGCCACATGTCACCACTGGGTCTGACTGAGCGCCTCCAGGAGAGAGGCCCAAGCAAGACGCGCCCCGAGGAGCGTCTTGCCACATGTCAACAATGGGTCTGACTGAGGGCCTCCAGGAGAGAAGCCCAAGCAAGACGCGCCCCGAGGAGCGTCTTGCCACATGTCAACAATGGGTCTGACTGAGGGCCTCCAAGAGAGAAGCCCAAGCAAGATGCGCCCCGAAGAGCGTCTTGCAACATGTCAACACTGGGTCTGACTGAGCACCTCCAGGAGAGAGGCCCAAGCAAGACTCGCCCCGAGGAGCGTCTTGACACATGTCAACACTGGGGCTGACAGAGGGCCTCCAGGAGAGAGGCCCAAGCAAGATGCGCCCCGAGGAGCGTCTTGCCACATGTAAACGATGGGTCTGACTGAGGGCCTCCAGGAGAGAAGCCCAAGCAAGACGCGCCCCGAGGAGCGTCTTGCCACATGTCAGCACTCGGTCTGACTGAGCGCCTCCAGGAGAGAGGCCCCAGCAAGACGCGCCCCGAGGAGCGTCTGGCCACATGTCAGCACTCTGTCTGACTGTGCGCCTCCAGGAGAGAGGCCCCAAGCAAGACGCGCCCCGAGGAGCATCTTGCCACATGTCAACAATGAGTCTGACTGAGGGCCTCCAGGAGAGAAGCCCAAACAAGACGCGCCCCGAGGAGCGTCTTGCCACATGTCAGCACTCGGTCTGACTGAACGCCTCTAGGACAGAAGCCCCAGCAAGACGCGCCCCGAGGAGCGTCTTGCCACATGTCAGCACTCGGTCTGACTGAGCTCCTCCAGGAGAGAGGCCCAAGCAAGACGCGCCTCGAGGAGCGTCTTGCCACATATCAACAATGGATCTGACTGAGGGCCTCCATGAGAGAAGCCCAAGCAAGACGCGCCCCGAGGAGCGTCTTGTCACGTGTCACCACTGGGTCTGACTGAGCGCCTCCAGGAGAGAGGCCCAAGCAAGACGCGCCCCGAGGAGCGTCTTGCCACATGTCACCACTGGGTCTGACTGAGCGCCTCCAGGAGAGAGGCCCAAGCAAGACGCGCCCCGAGGAGCGTCTTGCCACATGTCAACAATGAGTCTGACTGAGGGCCTACAGGAGAGAAGCCCAAGCAAGACGCGTCCCGAGGAGCGTCTTGCCACATGTCAGCACTCGGTCTGACTGAACGCCTCCAGGAGAGAAGCCCCAGCAAGACGCGCCCCGAGGAGCGTCTTGCCACATGTAAGCACTGGGTCTGACTGAGCGCCTCCAGGAGAGAGGCCCCAGCAAGACGCGCACCGAGGAGCGTCTTGCCTTATGTCAGCACTCGGTCTGACTGAGCGCCTCCAGGAGAGAGGCCCAAGAAAGACGCGCCCCTAGGAGCGTCTTGCCACATGTCAACAATGGGTCTGACTGAGGGCCTCCAGGAGAGAAGCCCAAGCAAGATGCGCCCAAAGGAGCGTCTTGCCACATGTAAACAATGGGTCTGACTGAGGGCCTCCAGGAGAGAAGCCCAAGCAAGACGCGCCCCGAGGAGCGTCTTGCCATATGTCAGCACTCGGTCTGACTGAGCGCCTCCAGGAGAGAGGCCCAAGCAAGACGCGCCCCGAGGAGCGTCTTGCCACATATCAGCAATGGGTCTGACTGAGGGCCTCCATGAGAGAAGCCCAAGCAAGACGCGCCCCGAGGAGCGTCTTGCCACATGTCACCACTGGGTCTGACTGAGCGCCTCCAGGAGAGAGGCCCAAGCAAGACGCGCCCCGAGAAGCGTCTTGCCACATGTCAGCACTGGGTCTGACTGAGCGCCTCCAGGAGAGAGGCCCAAGCAAGACGCGCCCCGAGGAGCGTCTTGCAACATGTAAGCACTGGGTCTGACTGAGCGCCTCCAGGAGAGAAGCCCCAGCAAGACGCGCCCCGAGGAGCATCTTACCACATGTCAGCACTCGGTCTGACTGAACGCCTCCAGGAGAGAAGCCCAAGCAAGACGCGCCCCGAGGAGCGTCTTGCCACATGTCAGCACTCGGTCTGACTGAACGCCTCCAGGAGAGAAGCACCAGCAAGACACGCCCCGAGGAGCGTCTTGCCACATGTAAGCACTGGGTCTGACTGAGCGCCTCCAGGAGAGAGGCCCCAGCAAGACGCGCCCCGAGGAGCGTCTTGCCTTATGTCAGCACTCGGTCTGACTGAGCGCCTCCAGGAGAGAGGCCCAAGCAAGACGTGCCCCGCGGAGCGTCTTGCCACATGTCAAAAATGGGTCTGACTGAGGGCCTCCAGGAGAGAAGCCCAAGCAAGACGCGCCCCGAGGAGCGTCTTGCCACATGTCAGTACTCGGTCTGACTGAGCGACTCCAGGAGAGAGGCCCAAGCAAGACGCACCCCGGGGAGCGTCTTGACACATGTCAACACTGGGGCTGACAGAGGGCCTCCAGGAGAGAGGCCCAATTAAGATGCGCCCCGAGGAGCGTCTTGCCACATGTAAACAATGGGTCTGACTGAGGGCCTCCAAGAGAGAAGCCCAAGCAAGACGCGCCCCGAGGAGAGTCTTGCACCATGTCAACACTGGGTCTGACTGAGCACCTCCAGGAGAGAGGCCCAAGCAAGACTCGCCCCGAGGAGCGTCTTGCCACATATCAACAATGGGTCTGACTGAGGGCCTCCATGAGAGAAGCCCAAGCAAGACGCGCCCCGAGGAGCATCTTGCAACATGTCAGCACTCGGTCTGACTGAGCAACTCCAGGAGAGAGGCCCAAGCAAGATGCGCCCCGAGGAGCGTCTTGCCACATGTCAACAATGGGTCTGACTGAGGGCCTCCAAGAGAGAAGCCCAAGCAAGACGCGCCCCGAGGAGCGTCTTGTACCATGTCAACACTGGGTCTGACTGAGCACCTCCAGGAGAGAGGCCCAAGCAAGACTCACCCCGAGGAGCGTCTTGCCACATATCAACAATGGGTCTGACTGAGGGCCTCCATGAGAGAAGCCCAAGCAAGACGCGCCCCGAGGAGCGTCTTGCCACATGTCAGCACTCGGTCTGACTGAGCGCCTCCAGGAGAGAGGCCCAAGCAAGACGCGCCCCGAGGAGCGTCTTGCCACATATCAACAATGGGTCTGACTGAGGGCCTCCATGAGAGAAGCCCAAGCAAGACGCGCCCCGAGGAGCGTCTTGTCACGTGTCAACACTGGGTCTGACTGAGCGTCTCCAGGAGAGAGGCCCAAGCAAGACGCGCCCCGAGGAGCGTCTTGCCACATGTCACCACTGGGTCTGACTGAGCGCCTCCAGGAGAGAGGCCCAAGCAAGACGCGCCCCGAGGAGCGTCTTGCCACATGTCAACAATGAGTCTGACTGAGGGCCTCCAGGAGAGAAGCCCAAGCAAGACGCGTCCCGAGGAGTGTCTTGCCACATGTCAGCACTCGGTCTGACTGTACGCCTCCAGGAGAGAAGCCCCAGCAAGACGCGCCCCGAGGAGCGTCTTGCCACATGTAAGCACTGGGTCTGACTGAGCGCCTCCAGGAGAGAGGCCCCAGCAAGACGCGCCCCGAGGAGCGTCTTGCCTTATGTCAGCACTCGGTCTGACTGAGCGCCTCCAGGAGAGAGGCCCAAGCAAGACGCGTCCCGAGGAGTGTCTTGCCACATGTCAACAATGAGTCTGACTGAGGGCCTCCAGGAGAGAAGCCCAAGCAAGACGCGTCCCGAGGAGTGTCTTGCCACATGTCAACAATGGGTCTGACTGAGGGCCTCCAGGAGTGAAGCCCAAGCAAGACGCGCCCCGAGGAGCGTCTTGCCACATGTCAGCACTCGGTCTGACTGAGCGCCTCCAGGAGAGAGGCCCAAGCAAGACGCACCCCGAGGAGCGTCTTGACACATGTCAACACTGGGGCTGACAGAGGAACTCCAGGAGAGAGGCCCAAGCAAGATGCGCCCCGAGGAGCGTCTTGCCACATGTAAACAATGGGTCTGACTGAGGGCCTCCAGGAGAGAAGCCCAAGCAAGACGCGCCCCGAGCAGCGTCTTGCCACATGTCAGCACTCGGTCTGACTGAGCGCCTCCAGGAGAGAGGCCCAAGCAAGACGCGCCCCGAGGAGCGTCTTGCCACATATCAACAATGGGTCTGACTGAGGGCCTCCATGAGAGAAGCCCAAGCAAGACGCGCCCCGAGGAGCGTCTTGTCACGTGTCAACACTGGGTCTGACTGAGCGTCTCCAGGAGAGAGGCCCAAGCAAGACGCGCCCCGAGGAGCGTCTTGCCACATGTAAGCACTGGGTCTGACTGAGCGCCTCCAGGAGAGAGGCCCCAGCAAGACGCGCCCCGAGGAGCGTCTTGCCTTATGTCAGCACTCGGTCTGACTGAGCGCCTCCAGGAGAGAGGCCCAAGCAAGAAGCGCCCCGAGGAGCGTCTTGCCACATGTCACCACTGGGTCTGACTGAGGGCCTCCAGGAGAGAAGCCCAAGCAAGACGCGCCCCGAGGAGCGTCTTGCCACATGTCAGCACTCGGTCTGACTGAGCGCCTCCAGGAGAGAGGCCCAAGCAAGACGCGCCCAGAGGAGCGTCTTGCCACATGTCACCACTGGGTCTGACTGAGCGCCTCCAGGAGAGAGGCCCAAGCAAGAAGCGCCCCGAGGAGCGTCTTGCCACATGTCAACAATGGGTCTGACTGAGGGCCTCCAGGAGAGAAGCACAAGCAAGACGCGTCCCGAGGAGCGTCTTGCCACATGTCAGCACTGGGTGTGACTGAGCGCCTCCAGGAGAGAAGCCCCAGCAAGACGCGCCCCGAGGAGCGTCTTGCCACATGTAAGCACTGGGTCTGACTGAGCGCCTCCAGGAGAGAAGCCCCAGCAAGACGCACCCCGAGGAGCGTCTTACCACATGTCAGCACTCGGTCTGACTGAACGCCTCCAGGAGAGAAGCCCAAGCAAGACGCGCCCCGAGGAGCGTCTTGCCACATGTCAGCACTCGGTCTGACTGAACGCCTCCAGGAGAGAAGCCCCAGCAAGACACGCCCCGAGGAGCGTCTTGCCACATGTAAGCACTGGGTCTGACTGAGCGCCTCCAGGAGAGAGTTCCCAGCAAGACGCGCCCCGAGGAGCGTCTTGCCTTATGTCAGCACTCGGTCTGACTGAGCGCCTCCAGGAGAGAGGCCCAAGCAAGACGCGCCCCGCGGAGCGTCTTGCCACATGTCAACAATGGGTCTGACTGAGGGCCTCCAGGAGAGAAGCCCAAGCAAGACGCGCCCCGAGGAGCGTCTTGCCACATGTCAGCACTCGGTCTGACTGAGCGACTCCAGGAGAGAGGCCCAAGCCAGACGCACCCCGGGGAGCGTCTTGACACATGTCAACACTGGGGCTGACAGAGGGCCTCCAGGAGAGAGGCCAAAGCAAGATGCGCCCCAAGGAGCGTCTTGCCACATGTAAACAATGGGTCTGACTGAGGGCCTCCAAGAGAGAAGCTCAAGCAAGACGCGCCCCGAGGATCGTCTTGCACCATGTCAACACTGGGTCTGACTGAGCACCTCCAGGAGAGAGGCCCAATCAAGACTCGCCCAGAGGAGCGTCTTGCCACATATAAACAATGAGTCTGACTGAGGGCCTCCAGGAGAGAAGCCCAAGCAAGACGCGTCCCGAGGAGTGTCTTGCCACATGTCAACAATGGGTCTGACTGAGGGCCTCCAGGAGAGAAGCCCAAGCAAGACGCGCCCCGAGGAGCGTCTTGCCACATGTCAGCACTCGGTCTGACTGAGCGCCTCCAGGAGAGAGGCCCAAGCAAGACGCACCCCGAGGAGCGTCTTGACACATGTCAACACTGGGGCTGACAGAGGAACTCCAGGAGAGAGGCCCAAGCAAGATGCGCCCCGAGGAGCGTCTTGCCACATGTAAACAATGGGTCTGACTGAGGGCCTCCAGGAGAGAAGCCCAAGCAAGACGCGCCCCGAGGAGCGTCTTGCCACATGTTAGCACTCGGTCTGACTGAGCGCCTCCAGGAGAGAGGCCCAAGCAAGACGCGCCCCGAGGAGCGTCTTGCCACATATCAACAATGGGTCTGACAGAGGGCCTCCATGAGAGAAGCCCAAGCAAGACGCGCCCCGAGGAGCGTCTTGTCACGTGTCAACACTGGGTCTGACTGAGAGTCTCCAGGAGAGAGGCCAAAGCAAGACGCGCCCCGAGGAGCGTCTTGCCACATGTAAGCACTGGGTCTGACTGAGCGCCTCCAGGAGAGAGGCCCCAGCAAGACGCGCCCCGAGGAGCGTCTTGCCTTATGTCAGCACTCGGTCTAACTGAGCGCCTCCAGGAGAGAGGCCCAAGCAAGACGCGCCCCGAGGAGCGTCTTGCCACATGTCAACAATGGGTCTGACTGAGGGCCTCCAGGAGAGAAGCCTCAAGCAAGACGTGCCCCGAGGAGCGTCTTGCCACATGTCAACAATGGGTCTGACTGAGCGCCTCCAGGAGAGAGGCCCAAGCAAGACGCGCCCCGAGGAGCGTCTTGCCACATGTCACCACTGGGTCTGACTGAGCGCCTCCAGGAGAGAGGCCCAAGCAAGACGCGCCCCGAGGAGCGTCTTGCCACATGTCAACAATGGGTCTGACTGAGGGCCTCCAGGAGAGAAGCCCAAGCAAGACGCTTCCCGAGGAGCGTCTTGCCTTATGTCAGCACTCGGTCTGACTGAGCGCCTCCAGGAGAGAGGCCCAAGCAAGACGCGCCCCGCGGAGCGTCTTGCCACATGTCAACAATGGGTCTGACTGAGGGCCTCCAGGAGAGAAGCCCAAGCAAGACGCGCCCCGAGGAGCGTCTTGCCACATGTCAGCACTCGGTCTGACTGAGCCACTCCAGGAGAGAGGCCCAAGCAAGACGCACCCCGGGGAGCGTCTTGACACATGTCAACACTGGGGCTGACAGAGGGCCTCCAGGAGAGAGGCCCAAGCAAGATGCGCCCCGAGGAGCGTCTTGCCACATGTAAACAATGGGTCTGACTGAGGGCTTCCAAGAGAGAAGCCCAAGCAAGACGCGCCCCGAGGAACGTCTTGCACCATGTCAACACTGGGTCTGACTGAGCACCTCCAGGAGAGAGGCCCAAGCAAGACTCGCCCCGAGGAGCGTCTTGCCACATATCAACAATGGGTCTGACTGAGGGCCTCCATGAGAGAAGCCCAAGCAAGACGCGCCCCGAGGAGCATCTTGCCACATGTCAGCACTCGGTCTGACTGAGCGACTCCAGGAGAGAGGCCCAAGCAAGACGCACCCCGAGGAGCGTCTTGACACATGTCAACACTGGGGCTGACAGAGGGCCTCCAGGAGAGAGGCCCAAGCAAGATGCGCCCCGAGGAGCGTCTTGCCACATGTCAACAATGGGTCTGACTGAGGGCCTCCAAGAGAGAAGCCCAAGCAAGACGCGCCCCGAGGAGCGTCTTGCCACATGTCAGCACTCGGTCTGACTGAGCGCCTCCAAGAGAGAGGCCCAAGCAAGACGCGCCCCGAGGAGCGTCTTGCCACATATCAACAATGGGTCTGACTGAGGGCCTCCATGAGAGAAGCCCAAGCAAGACGCGCCCCGAGGAGCGTCTTGTCACGTGTCAACACTGGGTCTGACTGAGCGCCTCCAGGAGAGAGGCCCAAGCAAGACGCGCCCCGAGGAGCGTCTTGCCACATGTCACCACTGGGTCTGACTGAGCGCCTCCAGGAGAGAGGCCCAAGCAAGATGCGCCCCGAGGAAAGTCTTGCCACATGTCAACAATGAGTCTGACTGAGGGCCTCCAGGAGAGAAGCCCAAGCAAGACGCGTCCCGAGGAGTGTCTTGCCACATGTCAGCACTCGGTCTGACTGAACGCCTCCAGGAGAGAAGCCCCAGCAAGATTCGCCCCGAGGAGCGTCTTGCCACATGTAAGCACTGGGTCTGACTGAGCGCCTCCAGGAGAGAGGCCCCAGCAAGACGCGCCCCGAGGAGCGTCTTGCCTTATGTCAGCACTCGGTCTGACTGAGCGCCTCCAGGAGAGAGGCCCAAGCAAGACGCGCCCCGCGGAGCGTCTTGCCACATGTCAAAAATGGGTCTGACTGAGGGCCTCCAGGAGAGAAGCCCAAGCAAGACGCGCCCCGAGGAGCGTCTTGCCACATGTCAGTACTCGGTCTGACTGAGCGACTCCAGGAGAGAGGCCCAAGCAAGACGCACCCCGGGGAGCGTCTTGACACATGTCAACACTGGGGCTGACAGAGGGCCTCCAGGAGAGAGGCCCAATTAAGATGCGCCCCGAGGAGCGTCTTGCCACATGTAAACAATGGGTCTGACTGAGGGCCTCCAAGAGAGAAGCCCAAGCAAGACGCGCCCCGAGGAGCGTCTTGCACCATGTCAACACTGGGTCTGACTGAGCACCTCCAGGAGAGAGGCCCAAGCAAGACTCGCCCCGAGGAGCGTCTTGCCACATATCAACAATGGGTCTGACTGAGGGCCTCCATGAGAGAAGCCCAAGCAAGACGCGCCCCGAGGAGCATCTTGCCACATGTCAGCACTCGGTCTGACTGAGCGACTCCAGGAGAGAGGCCCAAGCAAGAAGCACCACGAGGAGCGTCTTGACACATGTCAACACTGGCGCTGACAGAGGGCCTCCAGGAGAGAGGCCCAAGCAAGATGCGCCCCGAGGAGCGTCTTGCCACACGTCAACAATGGGTCTGACTGAGGGCCTCCAAGAGAGAAGCCCAAGCAAGACGCGCCCCGAGGAGCGTCTTGCACCATGTCAACACTGGGTCTGACTGAGCACCTCCAGGAGAGAGGCCCAAGCAAGACTCGCCCCGAGGAGCGTCTTGCCACATATCAACAATGGGTCTGACTGAGGGCCTCCATGAGAGAAGCCCAAGCAAGACGCGCCCCGAGGAGCGTCTTGCCACATGTCACCACTGGGTCTGACTGAGGGCCTCCAGGAGAGAAGCCCAAGCAAGACGCGCCCCGAGGAGCGTCCTACCACATGTCAACAATGGGTCTGACTGAGCGCCTCCAGGAGAGAGGCCCAAGCAAGACGCGCCCCGAGGAGCGTCTTGCCACATGTCACCACTGGGTCTGACTGAGCGCCTCCAGGAGAGAGGCCCAAGCAAGACGCGCCCCGAGGAGCGTCTTGCCACATGTCAACAATGGGTCTGACTGAGGGCCTCCAGGAGAGAAGCCCAAGCAAGACGCGCCCCGAGGAGCGTCTTGCCACATGTCAACAATGGGTCTGACTGAGGGCCTCCAAGAGAGAAGCCCAAGCAAGATGCGCCCCGAAGAGCGTCTTGCAACATGTCAACACTGGGTCTGACTGAGCACCTCCAGGAGAGAGGCCCAAGAAAGACTCGCCCCGAGGAGCGTCTTGACACATGTCAACACTGGGGCTGACAGAGGGCCTCCAGGAGAGAGGCCCAAGCAAGATGCGCCCCGAGGAGCGTCTTGCCACATGTAAACGATGGGTCTGACTGAGGGCCTCCAGGAGAGAAGCCCAAGCAAGACGCGCCCCGAGGAGCGTCTTGCCACATGTCAGCACTCGGTCTGACTGAGCGCCTCCAGGAGAGAGGCCCCAGCAAGACGCGCCCCGAGGAGCGTCTGGCCACATGTCAGCACTCTGTCTGACTGTGCGCCTCCAGGAGAGAGGCCCCAAGCAAGACGCGCCCCGAGGAGCATCTTGCCACATGTCAACAATGAGTCTGACTGAGGGCCTCCAGGAGAGAAGCCCAAACAAGACGCGCCCCGAGGAGCGTCTTGCCACATGTCAGCACTCGGTCTGACTGAACGCCTCTAGGACAGAAGCCCCAGCAAGACGCGCCCCGAGGAGCGTCTTGCCACATGTCAGCACTCGGTCTGACTGAGCTCCTCCAGGAGAGAGGCCCAAGCAAGACGCGCCTCGAGGAGCGTCTTGCCACATATCAACAATGGATCTGACTGAGGGCCTCCATGAGAGAAGCCCAAGCAAGACGCGCCCCGAGGAGCGTCTTGTCACGTGTCACCACTGGGTCTGACTGAGCGCCTCCAGGAGAGAGGCCCAAGCAAGACGCGCCCCGAGGAGCGTCTTGCCACATGTCACCACTGGGTCTGACTGAGCGCCTCCAGGAGAGAGGCCCAAGCAAGACGCGCCCCGAGGAGCGTCTTGCCACATGTCAACAATGAGTCTGACTGAGGGCCTACAGGAGAGAAGCCCAAGCAAGACGCGTCCCGAGGAGCGTCTTGCCACATGTCAGCACTCGGTCTGACTGAACGCCTCCAGGAGAGAAGCCCCAGCAAGACGCGCCCCGAGGAGCGTCTTGCCACATGTAAGCACTGGGTCTGACTGAGCGCCTCCAGGAGAGAGGCCCCAGCAAGACGCGCACCGAGGAGCGTCTTGCCTTATGTCAGCACTCGGTCTGACTGAGCGCCTCCAGGAGAGAGGCCCAAGAAAGACGCGCCCCTAGGAGCGTCTTGCCACATGTCAACAATGGGTCTGACTGAGGGCCTCCAGGAGAGAAGCCCAAGCAAGATGCGCCCAAAGGAGCGTCTTGCCACATGTAAACAATGGGTCTGACTGAGGGCCTCCAGGAGAGAAGCCCAAGCAAGACGCGCCCCGAGGAGCGTCTTGCCATATGTCAGCACTCGGTCTGACTGAGCGCCTCCAGGAGAGAGGCCCAAGCAAGACGCGCCCCGAGGAGCGTCTTGCCACATATCAGCAATGGGTCTGACTGAGGGCCTCCATGAGAGAAGCCCAAGCAAGACGCGCCCCGAGGAGCGTCTTGCCACATGTCACCACTGGGTCTGACTGAGCGCCTCCAGGAGAGAGGCCCAAGTAAGACGCGCCCCGAGGAGCGTCTTGCCACGTGTCAACACTGGGTCTGACTGAGCGTCTCCAGGAGAGAGGCCCAAGCAAGACGCGCCCCGAGGAGCGTCTTGCCACATGTCAGCACTGGGTCTGACTGAGCGCCTCCAGGAGAGAGGCCCAAGCAAGACGCGCCCCGAGGAGCGTCTTGCAACATGTAAGCACTGGGTCTGACTGAGCGCCTCCAGGAGAGAAGCCCCAGCAAGACGCGCCCCGAGGAGCATCTTACCACATGTCAGCACTCGGTCTGACTGAACGCCTCCAGGAGAGAAGCCCAAGCAAGACGCGCCCCGAGGAGCGTCTTGCCACATGTCAGCACTCGGTCTGACTGAACGCCTCCAGGAGAGAAGCACCAGCAAGACACGCCCCGAGGAGCGTCTTGCCACATGTAAGCACTGGGTCTGACTGAGCGCCTCCAGGAGAGAGGCCCCAGCAAGACGCGCCCCGAGGAGCGTCTTGCCTTATGTCAGCACTCGGTCTGACTGAGCGCCTCCAGGAGAGAGGCCCAAGCAAGACGTGCCCCGCGGAGCGTCTTGCCACATGTCAAAAATGGGTCTGACTGAGGGCCTCCAGGAGAGAAGCCCAAGCAAGACGCGCCCCGAGGAGCGTCTTGCCACATGTCAGTACTCGGTCTGACTGAGCGACTCCAGGAGAGAGGCCCAAGCAAGACGCACCCCGGGGAGCGTCTTGACACATGTCAACACTGGGGCTGACAGAGGGCCTCCAGGAGAGAGGCCCAATTAAGATGCGCCCCGAGGAGCGTCTTGCCACATGTAAACAATGGGTCTGACTGAGGGCCTCCAAGAGAGAAGCCCAAGCAAGACGCGCCCCGAGGAGCGTCTTGCACCATGTCAACACTGGGTCTGACTGAGCACCTCCAGGAGAGAGGCCCAAGCAAGACTCGCCCCGAGGAGCGTCTTGCCACATATCAACAATGGGTCTGACTGAGGGCCTCCATGAGAGAAGCCCAAGCAAGACGCGCCCCGAGGAGCATCTTGCAACATGTCAGCACTCGGTCTGACTGAGCAACTCCAGGAGAGAGGCCCAAGCAAGAAGCACCCCGAGGAGCGTCTTGACACATGTCAACACTGGCGCTGACAGAGGGCCTCCAGGAGAGAGGCCCAAGCAAGATGCGCCCCGAGGAGCGTCTTGCCACATGTCAACAATGGGTCTGACTGAGGGCCTCCAAGAGAGAAGCCCAAGCAAGACGCGCCCCGAGGAGCGTCTTGTACCATGTCAACACTGGGTCTGACTGAGCACCTCCAGGAGAGAGGCCCAAGCAAGACTCACCCCGAGGAGCGTCTTGCCACATATCAACAATGGGTCTGACTGAGGGCCTCCATGAGAGAAGCCCAAGCAAGACGCGCCCCGAGGAGCGTCTTGCCACATGTCAGCACTCGGTCTGACTGAGCGCCTCCAGGAGAGAGGCCCAAGCAAGACGCGCCCCGAGGAGCGTCTTGCCACATATCAACAATGGGTCTGACTGAGGGCCTCCATGAGAGAAGCCCAAGCAAGACGCGCCCCGAGGAGCGTCTTGTCACGTGTCAACACTGGGTCTGACTGAGCGTCTCCAGGAGAGAGGCCCAAGCAAGACGCGCCCCGAGGAGCGTCTTGCCACATGTCACCACTGGGTCTGACTGAGCGCCTCCAGGAGAGAGGCCCAAGCAAGACGCGCCCCGAGGAGCGTCTTGCCACATGTCAACAATGAGTCTGACTGAGGGCCTCCAGGAGAGAAGCCCAAGCAAGACGCGTCCCGAGGAGTGTCTTGCCACATGTCAGCACTCGGTCTGACTGTACGCCTCCAGGAGAGAAGCCCCAGCAAGACGCGCCCCGAGGAGCGTCTTGCCACATGTAAGCACTGGGTCTGACTGAGCGCCTCCAGGAGAGAGGCCCCAGCAAGACGCGCCCCGAGGAGCGTCTTGCCTTATGTCAGCACTCGGTCTGACTGAGCGCCTCCAGGAGAGAGGCCCAAGCAAGACGCGTCCCGAGGAGTGTCTTGCCACATGTCAACAATGAGTCTGACTGAGGGCCTCCAGGAGAGAAGCCCAAGCAAGACGCGTCCCGAGGAGTGTCTTGCCACATGTCAACAATGGGTCTGACTGAGGGCCTCCAGGAGTGAAGCCCAAGCAAGACGCGCCCCGAGGAGCGTCTTGCCACATGTCAGCACTCGGTCTGACTGAGCGCCTCCAGGAGAGAGGCCCAAGCAAGACGCACCCCGAGGAGCGTCTTGACACATGTCAACACTGGGGCTGACAGAGGAACTCCAGGAGAGAGGCCCAAGCAAGATGCGCCCCGAGGAGCGTCTTGCCACATGTAAACAATGGGTCTGACTGAGGGCCTCCAGGAGAGAAGCCCAAGCAAGACGCGCCCCGAGCAGCGTCTTGCCACATGTCAGCACTCGGTCTGACTGAGCGCCTCCAGGAGAGAGGCCCAAGCAAGACGCGCCCCGAGGAGCGTCTTGCCACATATCAACAATGGGTCTGACTGAGGGCCTCCATGAGAGAAGCCCAAGCAAGACGCGCCCCGAGGAGCGTCTTGTCACGTGTCAACACTGGGTCTGACTGAGCGTCTCCAGGAGAGAGGCCCAAGCAAGACGCGCCCCGAGGAGCGTCTTGCCACATGTAAGCACTGGGTCTGACTGAGCGCCTCCAGGAGAGAGGCCCCAGCAAGACGCGCCCCGAGGAGCGTCTTGCCTTATGTCAGCACTCGGTCTGACTGAGCGCCTCCAGGAGAGAGGCCCAAGCAAGAAGCGCCCCGAGGAGCGTCTTGCCACATGTCACCACTGGGTCTGACTGAGGGCCTCCAGGAGAGAAGCCCAAGCAAGACGCGCCCCGAGGAGCGTCTTGCCACATGTCAGCACTCGGTCTGACTGAGCGCCTCCAGGAGAGAGGCCCAAGCAAGACGCGCCCCGAGGAGCGTCTTGCCACATGTCACCACTGGGTCTGACTGAGCGCCTCCAGGAGAGAGGCCCAAGCAAGAAGCGCCCCGAGGAGCGTCTTGCCACATGTCAACAATGGGTCTGACTGAGGGCCTCCAGGAGAGAAGCCCAAGCAAGACGCGTCCCGAGGAGCGTCTTGCCACATGTCAGCACTGGGTGTGACTGAGCGCCTCCAGGAGAGAAGCCCCAGCAAGACGCGCCCCGAGGAGCGTCTTGCCACATGTAAGCACTGGGTCTGACTGAGCGCCTCCAGGAGAGAAGCCCCAGCAAGACGCACCCCGAGGAGCGTCTTACCACATGTCATCACTCGGTCTGACTGAACGCCTCCAGGAGAGAAGCCCAAGCAAGACGCGCCCCGAGGAGCGTCTTGCCACATGTCAGCACTCGGTCTGACTGAACGCCTCCAGGAGAGAAGCCCCAGCAAGACACGCCCCGAGGAGCGTCTTGCCACATGTAAGCACTGGGTCTGACTGAGCGCCTCCAGGAGAGAGGCCCCAGCAAGACGCGCCCCGAGGAGCGTCTTGCCTTATGTCAGCACTCGGTCTGACTGAGCGCCTCCAGGAGAGAGGCCCAAGCAAGACGCGCCCCGCGGAGCGTCTTGCCACATGTCAACAATGGGTCTGACTGAGGGCCTCCAGGAGAGAAGCCCAAGCAAGACGCGCCCCGAGGAGCGTCTTGCCACATGTCAGCACTCGGTCTGACTGAGCGACTCCAGGAGAGAGGCCCAAGCCAGACGCACCCCGGGGAGCGTCTTGACACATGTCAACACTGGGGCTGACAGAGGGCCTCCAGGAGAGAGGCCAAAGCAAGATGCGCCCCAAGGAGCGTCTTGCCACATGTAAACAATGGGTCTGACTGAGGGCCTCCAAGAGAGAAGCTCAAGCAAGACGCGCCCCGAGGATCGTCTTGCACCATGTCAACACTGGGTCTGACTGAGCACCTCCAGGAGAGAGGCCCAAGCAAGACTCGCCCAGAGGAGCGTCTTGCCACATATCAACAATGAGTCTGACTGAGGGCCTCCAGGAGAGAAGCCCAAGCAAGACGCGTCCCGAGGAGTGTCTTGCCACATGTCAACAATGGGTCTGACTGAGGGCCTCCAGGAGAGAAGCCCAAGCAAGACGCGCCCCGAGGAGCGTCTTGCCACATGTCAGCACTCGGTCTGACTGAGCGCCTCCAGGAGAGAGGCCCAAGCAAGACGCACCCCGAGGAGCGTCTTGACACATGTCAACACTGGGGCTGACAGAGGAACTCCAGGAGAGAGGCCCAAGCAAGATGCGCCCCGAGGAGCGTCTTGCCACATGTAAACAATGGGTCTGACTGAGGGCCTCCAGGAGAGAAGCCCAAGCAAGACGCGCCCCGAGGAGCGTCTTGCCACATGTTAGCACTCGGTCTGACTGAGCGCCTCCAGGAGAGAGGCCCAAGCAAGACGCGCCCCGAGGAGCGTCTTGCCACATATCAACAATGGGTCTGACAGAGGGCCTCCATGAGAGAAGCCCAAGCAAGACGCGCCCCGAGGAGCGTCTTGTCACGTGTCAACACTGGGTCTGACTGAGAGTCTCCAGGAGAGAGGCCAAAGCAAGACGCGCCCCGAGGAGCGTCTTGCCACATGTAAGCACTGGGTCTGACTGAGCGCCTCCAGGAGAGAGGCCCCAGCAAGACGCGCCCCGAGGAGCGTCTTGCCTTATGTCAGCACTCGGTCTGACTGAGCGCCTCCAGGAGAGAGGCCCAAGCAAGACGCGCCCCGAGGAGCGTCTTGCCACATGTCAACAATGGGTCTGACTGAGGGCCTCCAGGAGAGAAGCCTCAAGCAAGACGTGCCCCGAGGAGCGTCTTGCCACATGTCAACAATGGGTCTGACTGAGCGCCTCCAGGAGAGAGGCCCAAGCAAGACGCGCCCCGAGGAGCGTCTTGCCACATGTCACCACTGGGTCTGACTGAGCGCCTCCAGGAGAGAGGCCCAAGCAAGACGCGCCCCGAGGAGCGTCTTGCCACATGTCAACAATGGGTCTGACTGAGGGCCTCCAGGAGAGAAGCCCAAGCAAGACGCTTCCCGAGGAGCGTCTTGCCTTATGTCAGCACTCGGTCTGACTGAGCGCCTCCAGGAGAGAGGCCCAAGCAAGACGCGCCCCGCGGAGCGTCTTGCCACATGTCAACAATGGGTCTGACTGAGGGCCTCCAGGAGAGAAGCCCAAGCAAGACGCGCCCCGAGGAGCGTCTTGCCACATGTCAGCACTCGGTCTGACTGAGCCACTCCAGGAGAGAGGCCCAAGCAAGACGCACCCCGGGGAGCGTCTTGACACATGTCAACACTGGGGCTGACAGAGGGCCTCCAGGAGAGAGGCCCAAGCAAGATGCGCCCCGAGGAGCGTCTTGCCACATGTAAACAATGGGTCTGACTGAGGGCCTCCAAGAGAGAAGCCCAAGCAAGACGCGCCCCGAGGAACGTCTTGCACCATGTCAACACTGGGTCTGACTGAGCACCTCCAGGAGAGAGGCCCAAGCAAGACTCGCCCTGAGGAGCGTCTTGCCACATATCAACAATGGGTCTGACTGAGGGCCTCCATGAGAGAAGCCCAAGCAAGACGCGCCCCGAGGAGCATCTTGCCACATGTCAGCACTCGGTCTGACTGAGCGACTCCAGGAGAGAGGCCCAAGCAAGACGCACCCCGAGGAGCGTCTTGACACATGTCAACACTGGGGCTGACAGAGGGCCTCCAGGAGAGAGGCCCAAGCAAGATGCGCCCCGAGGAGCGTCTTGCCACATGTCAACAATGGGTCTGACTGAGGGCCTCCAAGAGAGAAGCCCAAGCAAGACGCGCCCCGAGGAGCGTCTTGCCACATGTCAGCACTCGGTCTGACTGAGCGCCTCCAAGAGAGAGGCCCAAGCAAGACGCGCCCCGAGGAGCGTCTTGCCACATATCAACAATGGGTCTGACTGAGGGCCTCCATGAGAGAAGCCCAAGCAAGACGCGCCCCGAGGAGCGTCTTGTCACGTGTCAACACTGGGTCTGACTGAGCGCCTCCAGGAGAGAGGCCCAAGCAAGACGCGCCCCGAGGAGCGTCTTGCCACATGTCACCACTGGGTCTGACTGAGCGCCTCCAGGAGAGAGGCCCAAGCAAGACGCGCCCCGAGGAAAGTCTTGCCACATGTCAACAATGAGTCTGACTGAGGGCCTCCAGGAGAGAAGCCCAAGCAAGACGCGTCCCGAGGAGTGTCTTGCCACATGTCAGCACTCGGTCTGACTGAACGCCTCCAGGAGAGAAGCCCCAGCAAGATTCGCCCCGAGGAGCGTCTTGCCACATGTAAGCACTGGGTCTGACTGAGCGCCTCCAGGAGAGAGGCCCCAGCAAGACGCGCCCCGAGGAGCGTCTTGCCTTATGTCAGCACTCGGTCTGACTGAGCGCCTCCAGGAGAGAGGCCCAAGCAAGACGCGCCCCGCGGAGCGTCTTGCCACATGTCAAAAATGGGTCTGACTGAGGGCCTCCAGGAGAGAAGCCCAAGCAAGACGCGCCCCGAGGAGCGTCTTGCCACATGTCAGTACTCGGTCTGACTGAGCGACTCCAGGAGAGAGGCCCAAGCAAGACGCACCCCGGGGAGCGTCTTGACACATGTCAACACTGGGGCTGACAGAGGGCCTCCAGGAGAGAGGCCCAATTAAGATGCGCCCCGAGGAGCGTCTTGCCACATGTAAACAATGGGTCTGACTGAGGGCCTCCAAGAGAGAAGCCCAAGCAAGACGCGCCCCGAGGAGCGTCTTGCACCATGTCAACACTGGGTCTGACTGAGCACCTCCAGGAGAGAGGCCCAAGCAAGACTCGCCCCGAGGAGCGTCTTGCCACATATCAACAATGGGTCTGACTGAGGGCCTCCATGAGAGAAGCCCAAGCAAGACGCGCCCCGAGGAGCATCTTGCCACATGTCAGCACTCGGTCTGACTGAGCGACTCCAGGAGAGAGGCCCAAGCAAGAAGCACCCCGAGGAGCGTCTTGACACATGTCAACACTGGCGCTGACAGAGGGCCTCCAGGAGAGAGGCCCAAGCAAGATGCGCCCCGAGGAGCGTCTTGCCACACGTCAACAATGGGTCTGACTGAGGGCCTCCAAGAGAGAAGCCCAAGCAAGACGCGCCCCGAGGAGCGTCTTGCACCATGTCAACACTGGGTCTGACTGAGCACCTCCAGGAGAGAGGCCCAAGCAAGACTCGCCCCGAGGAGCGTCTTGCCACATATCAACAATGGGTCTGACTGAGGGCCTCCATGAGAGAAGCCCAAGCAAGACGCGCCCCGAGGAGCGTCTTGCCACATGTCAGCACTCGGTCTGACTGAGCGCCTCCAGGAGAGAGGCCCAAGCAAGACGCGCCCCGAGGAGCGTCTTGCCACATATCAACAATGGGTCTGACTGAGGGCCTCCATGAGAGAAGCCCAAGCAAGACGCGCCCCGAGGAGCGTCTTGTCACGTGTCAACACTGGGTCTGACTGAGCGTCTCCAGGAGAGAGGCCCAAGCAAGACGCGCCCCGAGGAGCGTCTTGCCACATGTCACCACTGGGTCTGACTGAGCGTCTCCAGGAGAGAGGCCCAAGCAAGACGCGCCCAAAGGAGCGTCTTGCCACATGTAAACAATGGGTCTGACTGAGGGCCTCCAGGAGAGAAGCCCAAGCAAGACGCGCCCCGAGGAGCGTCTTGCCATATGTCAGCACTCGGTCTGACTGAGCGTCTCCAGGAGAGAGGCCCAAGCAAGACGCGCCCCGAGGAGCGTCTTGCCACATATCAGCAATGGGTCTGACTGAGGGCCTCCATGAGAGAAGCCCAAGCAAGACGCGCCCCGAGGAGCGTCTTGCCACATGTCACCACTGGGTCTGACTGAGCGCCTCCAGGAGAGAGGCCCAAGTAAGACGCGCCCCGAGGAGCGTCTTGCCACGTGTCAACACTGGGTCTGACTGAGGGTCTCCAGGAGAGAGGCCTAAGCAAGACGCGCCCCGAGGAGCGTCTTGCCACATGTCAGCACTGGGTCTGACTGAGCGCCTCCAGGAGAGAGGCCCAAGCAAGACGCGCCCCGAGGAGCGTCTTGCCACATGTAAGCACTGGGTCTGACTGAGCGCCTCCAGGAGAGAAGCCCCAGCAAGACGCGCCCCGAGGAGCGTCTTACCACATGTCAGCACTCGGTCTGACTGAACGCCTCCAGGAGAGAAGCCCAAGCAAGACGCGCCCCGAGGAGCGTCTTGCCACATGTCAGCACTCGGTCTGACTGAACGCCTCCAGGAGAGAAGCACCAGCAAGACACGCCCCGAGGAGCGTCTTGCCACATGTAAGCACTGGGTCTGACTGTCGCCTCCAGGAGAGAGGCCCCAGCAAGACGCGCCCCGAGGAGCGTCTTGCCTTATGTCAGCACTCGGTCTGACTGAGCGCCTCCAGGAGAGAGGCCCAAGCAAGACGTGCCCCGCGGAGCGTCTTGCCACATGTCAAAAATGGGTCTGACTGAGGGCCTCCAGGAGAGAAGCCCAAGCAAGACGCGCCCCGAGGAGCGTCTTGCCACATGTCAGTACTCGGTCTGACTGAGCGACTCCAGGAGAGAGGCCCAAGCAAGACGCACCCCGGGGAGCGTCTTGACACATGTCAACACTGGGGCTGACAGAGGGCCTCCAGGAGAGAGGCCCAATTAAGATGCGCCCCGAGGAGCGTCTTGCCACATGTAAACAATGGGTCTGACTGAGGGCCTCCAAGAGAGAAGCCCAAGCAAGACGCGCCCCGAGGAGCGTCTTGCACCATGTCAACACTGGGTCTGACTGAGCACCTCCAGGAGAGAGGCCCAAGCAAGACTCGCCCCGAGGAGCGTCTTGCCACATATCAACAATGGGTCTGACTGAGGGCCTCCATGAGAGAAGCCCAAGCAAGACGCGCCCCGAGGAGCATCTTGCCACATGTCAGCACTCGGTCTGACTGAGCGACTCCAGGAGACAGGCCCAAGCAAGAAGCACCCCGAGGAGCGTCTTGACACATGTCAACACTGGCGCTGACAGAGGGCCTCCAGGAGAGAGGCCCAAGCAAGATGCGCCCCGAGGAGCGTCTTGCCACATGTCAACAATGGGTCTGACTGAGGGCCTCCAAGAGAGAAGCCCAAGCAAGACGCGCCCCGAGGAGCGTCTTGCACCATGTCAACACTGGGTCTGACTGAGCACCTCCATGAGAGAAGCCCAAGCAAGACGCGCCCCGAGGAGCGTCTTGCCACATGTCAGCACTCGGTCTGACTGAGCGCCTCCAGGAGAGAGGCCCAAGCAAGACGCGCCCCGAGGAGCGTCTTGCCACATATCAACAATGGGTCTGACTGAGGGCCTCCATGAGAGAAGCCCAAGCAAGACGCGCCCCGAGGAGCGTCTTGTCACGTGTCAACACTGAGTCTGACTGAGCGTCTCCAGGAGAGAGGCCCAAGCAAGACGCGCCCCGAGGAGCGTCTTGCCACATGTCACCACTGGGTCTGACTGAGCGCCTCCAGGAGAGAGGCCCAAGCAAGACGCGCCCCGAGGAGCGTCTTGCCACATGTCAACAATGAGTCTGACTGAGGGCCTCCAGGAGAGAAGCCCAAGCAAGACGCGTCCCGAGGAGTGTCTTGCCACATGTCAGCACTCGGTCTGACTGTACGCCTCCAGGAGAGAAGCCCCAGCAAGACGCGCCCCGAGGAGCGTCTTGCCACATGTAAGCACTGGGTCTGACTGAGCGCCTCCAGGAGAGAGGCCCCAGCAAGACGCGCCCCGAGGAGCGTCTTGCCTTATGTCAGGACTCGGTCTGACTGAGCGCCTCCAGGAGAGAGGCCCAAGCAAGACGCGTCCCGAGGAGTGTCTTGCCACATGTCAACAATGAGTCTGACTGAGGGCCTCCAGGAGAGAAGCCCAAGCAAGACGCGTCCCGAGGAGTGTCTTGCCACATGTCAACAATGGGTCTGACTGAGGGCCTCCAGGAGTGAAGCCCAAGCAAGACGCGCCCCGAGGAGCGTCTTGCCACATGTCAGCACTCGGTCTGACTGAGCGCCTCCAGGAGAGAGGCCCAAGCAAGACGCACCCCGAGGAGCGTCTTGACACATGTCAACACTGGGGCTGACAGAGGAACTCCAGGAGAGAGGCCCAAGCAAGATGCGCCCCGAGGAGCGTCTTGCCACATGTAAACAATGGGTCTGACTGAGGGCCTCCAGGAGAGAAGCCCAAGCAAGACGCGCCCCGAGGAGCGTCTTGCCACATGTCAGCACTCGGTCTTACTGAGCGCCTCCAGGAGAGAGGCCCAAGCAAGACGCGCCCCGAGGAGCGTCTTGCCACATATCAACAATGGGTCTGACTGAGGGCCTCCATGAGAGAAGCCCAAGCAAGACGCGCCCCGAGGAGCGTCTTGTCACGTGTCAACACTGGGTCTGACTGAGCGTCTCCAGGAGAGAGGCCCAAGCAAGACGCGCCCCGAGGAGCGTCTTGCCACATGTAAGCACTGGGTCTGACTGAGCGCCTCCAGGAGAGAGGCCCCAGCAAGACGCGCCCCGAGGAGCGTCTTGCCTTATGTCAGCACTCGGTCTGACTGAGCGCCTCCAGGAGAGAGGCCCAAGCAAGACGCGCCCCGAGGAGCGTCTTGCCACATGTCACCACTGGGTCTGACTGAGGGCCTCCAGGAGAGAAGCCCAAGCAAGACGCGCCCCGAGGAGCGTCTTGCCACATGTCAACAATGGGTCTGACTGAGCGCCTCCAGGAGAGAGGCCCAAGCAAGACGCGCCCCGAGGAGCGTCTTGCCACATGTCACCACTGGGTCTGACTGAGCGCCTCCAGGAGAGAGGCCCAAGCAAGAAGCGCCCCGAGGAGCTTCTTGCCACATGTCAACAATGGGTCTGACTGAGGGCCTCCAGGAGAGAAGCCCAAGCAAGACGCGTCCCGAGGAGCGTCTTGCCACATGTCAGCACTCGGTCTGACTGAACGCCTCCAGGAGAGAAGCCCCAGCAAGACGCGCCCCGAGGAGCGTCTTGCCACATGTAAGCACTGGGTGTGACTGAGCGCCTCCAGGAGAGAAGCCCCAGCAAGACGCGCCCCGAGGAGCGTCTTGCCACATGTAAGCACTGGGTCTGACTGAGCGCCTCCAGGAGAGAGGCCCAAGCAAGACGCGCCCCGAGGAGCGTCTTGCCACATGTAAGCACTGGGTCTGACTGAGCGCCTCCAGGAGAGAGGCCCCAGCAAGACGCGCCCCGAGGAGCGTCTTGCCACATGTCAACAATGGGTCTGACTGAGGGCCTCCAGGAGAGAAGCCCAAGCAAGACGCGCCCCGAGGAGCGTCTTGCCACATGTCAGCACTCGGTCTGACTGAGCGACTCCAGGAGAGAGGCCCAAGCCAGACGCACCCCGGGGAGCGTCTTGACACATGTCAACACTGGGGCTGACAGAGGGCCTCCAGGAGAGAGGCCCAATTAAGATGCGCCCCGAGGAGCGTCTTGCCACATGTAAACAATGGGTCTGACTGAGGGCCTCCAAGAGAGAAGCTCAAGCAAGACGCGCCCCGAGGAGCGTCTTGCACCATGTCAACACTGGGTCTGACTGAGCACCTCCAGGAGAGAGGCCCAAGCAAGACTCGCCCAGAGGAGCGTCTTGCCACATATCAACAATGAGTCTGACTGAGGGCCTCCAGGAGAGAAGCCCAAGCAAGACGCGTCCCGAGGAGTGTCTTGCCACATGTCAACAATGGGTCTGACTGAGGGCCTCCAGGAGAGAAACCCAAGCAAGACGCGCCCCGAGGAGCGTCTTGCCACATGTCAGCACTCGGTCTGACTGAGCGCCTCCAGGAGAGAGGCCCAAGCAAGACGCACCCCGAGGAGCGTCTTGACACATGTCAACACTGGGGCTGACAGAGGAACTCCAGGAGAGAGGCCCAAGCAAGACGCGCCCCGAGGAGCGTCTTGCCACATGTAAACAATGGGTCTGACTGAGGGCCTCCAGGAGAGAAGCCCAAGCAAGACGCGCCCCGAGGAGCGTCTTGCCACATGTTAGCACTCGGTCTGACTGAGCGCCTCCAGGAGAGAGGCCCAAGCAAGACGCGCCCCGAGGAGCGTCTTGCCACATATCAACAATGGGTCTGACAGAGGGCCTCCATGAGAGAAGCCCAAGCAAGACGCGCCCCGAGGAGCGTCTTGTCACGTGTCAACACTGGGTCTGACTGAGAGTCTCCTGGAGAGAGGCCAAAGCAAGACGCGCCCCGAGGAGCGTCTTGCCACATGTAAGCACTGGGTCTGACTGAGCGCCTCCAGGAGAGAGGCCCCAGCAAGACGCGCCCCGAGGAGCGTCTTGCCTTATGTCAGCACTCGGTCTGACTGAGCGCCTCCAGGAGAGAGGCCCAAGCAAGACGCGCCCCGAGGAGCGTCTTGCCACATGTCAACAATGGGTCTGACTGAGGGCCTCCAGGAGAGAAGCCTCAAGCAAGACGTGCCCCGAGGAGCGTCTTGCCACATGTCAACAATGGGTCTGACTGAGCGCCTCCAGGAGAGAGGCCCAAGCAAGACGCGCCCCGAGGAGCGTCTTGCCACATGTCACCACTGGGTCTGACTGAGCGCCTCCAGGAGAGAGGCCCAAGCAAGACGCGCCCCGAGGAGCGTCTTGCCACATGTCAACAATGGGTCTGACTGAGGGCCTCCAGGAGAGAAGCCCAAGCAAGACGCTTCCCGAGGAGCGTCTTGCCTTATGTCAGCACTCGGTCTGACTGAGCGCCTCCAGGAGAGAGGCCCAAGCAAGACGCGCCCCGAGGAGCGTCTTGCCACATGTCACCACTGGGTCTGACTGAGGGCCTCCAGGAGAGAAGCCCAAGCAAGACGCGCCCCGAGGAGCGTCTTGCCACATGTCAACAATGGGTCTGACTGAGCGCCTCCAGGAGAGAGGCCCAAGCAAGACGCGCCCCGAGGAGCGTCTTGCCACATGTCAACAATGGGTCTGACTGAGGGCCTCCAGGAGAGAAGCCCAAGCAAGACGCGTCCCGAGGAGCGTCTTGCCACATGTCAGCACTCGGTCTGACTGAACGCCTCCAGGAGAGAAGCCCCAGCAAGACGCGCCCCGAGGAGCGTCTTGCCACATGTAAGCACTGGGTGTGACTGAGCGCCTCCAGGAGAGAAGCCCCAGCAAGACGCGCCCCGAGGAGCGTCTTGCCACATGTAAGCACTGGGTCTGACTGAGCGCCTCCAGGAGAGAGGCCCAAGCAAGACGCGCCCCGAGGAGCGTCTTGCCACATGTAAGCACTGGGTCTGACTGAGCGCCTCCAGGAGAGAGGCCCCAGCAAGACGCGCCCCGAGGAGCGTCTTGCCACATGTCAACAATGGGTCTGACTGAGGGCCTCCAGGAGAGAAGCCCAAGCAAGACGCGTCCCGAGGAGCGTCTTGCCACATGTCAGCACTCGGTCTGACTGAACGCCTCCAGGAGAGAAGCCCCAGCAAGACGCGCCCCGAGGAGCGTCTTGCCACATGTAAGCACTGGGTGTGACTGAGCGCCTCCAGGAGAGAAGCCCCAGCAAGACGCGCCCCGAGGAGCGTCTTGCCACATGTAAGCACTGGGTCTGACTGAGCGCCTCCAGGAGAGAGGCCCAAGCAAGACGCGCCCCGAGGAGCGTCTTGCCACATGTAAGCACTGGGTCTGACTGAGCGCCTCCAGGAGAGAGGCCCCAGCAAGACGCGCCCCGAGGAGCGTCTTGCCACATGTCAACAATGGGTCTGACTGAGGGCCTCCAGGAGAGAAGCCCAAGCAAGACGCGCCCCGAGGAGCGTCTTGCCACATGTCAGCACTCGGTCTGACTGAGCGACTCCAGGAGAGAGGCCCAAGCCAGACGCACCCCGGGGAGCGTCTTGACACATGTCAACACTGGGGCTGACAGAGGGCCTCCAGGAGAGAGGCCCAATTAAGATGCGCCCCGAGGAGCGTCTTGCCACATGTAAACAATGGGTCTGACTGAGGGCCTCCAAGAGAGAAGCTCAAGCAAGACGCGCCCCGAGGAGCGTCTTGCACCATGTCAACACTGGGTCTGACTGAGCACCTCCAGGAGAGAGGCCCAAGCAAGACTCGCCCAGAGGAGCGTCTTGCCACATATCAACAATGAGTCTGACTGAGGGCCTCCAGGAGAGAAGCCCAAGCAAGACGCGTCCCGAGGAGTGTCTTGCCACATGTCAACAATGGGTCTGACTGAGGGCCTCCAGGAGAGAAACCCAAGCAAGACGCGCCCCGAGGAGCGTCTTGCCACATGTCAGCACTCGGTCTGACTGAGCGCCTCCAGGAGAGAGGCCCAAGCAAGACGCACCCCGAGGAGCGTCTTGACACATGTCAACACTGGGGCTGACAGAGGAACTCCAGGAGAGAGGCCCAAGCAAGATGCGCCCCGAGGAGCGTCTTGCCACATGTAAACAATGGGTCTGACTGAGGGCCTCCAGGAGAGAAGCCCAAGCAAGACGCGCCCCGAGGAGCGTCTTGCCACATGTTAGCACTCGGTCTGACTGAGCGCCTCCAGGAGAGAGGCCCAAGCAAGACGCGCCCCGAGGAGCGTCTTGCCACATATCAACAATGGGTCTGACAGAGGGCCTCCATGAGAGAAGCCCAAGCAAGACGCGCCCCGAGGAGCGTCTTGTCACGTGTCAACACTGGGTCTGACTGAGAGTCTCCTGGAGAGAGGCCAAAGCAAGACGCGCCCCGAGGAGCGTCTTGCCACATGTAAGCACTGGGTCTGACTGAGCGCCTCCAGGAGAGAGGCCCCAGCAAGACGCGCCCCGAGGAGCGTCTTGCCTTATGTCAGCACTCGGTCTGACTGAGCGCCTCCAGGAGAGAGGCCCAAGCAAGACGCGCCCCGAGGAGCGTCTTGCCACATGTCAACAATGGGTCTGACTGAGGGCCTCCAGGAGAGAAGCCTCAAGCAAGACGTGCCCCGAGGAGCGTCTTGCCACATGTCAACAATGGGTCTGACTGAGCGCCTCCAGGAGAGAGGCCCAAGCAAGACGCGCCCCGAGGAGCGTCTTGCCACATGTCACCACTGGGTCTGACTGAGCGCCTCCAGGAGAGAGGCCCAAGCAAGACGCGCCCCGAGGAGCGTCTTGCCACATGTCAACAATGGGTCTGACTGAGGGCCTCCAGGAGAGAAGCCCAAGCAAGACGCTTCCCGAGGAGCGTCTTGCCTTATGTCAGCACTCGGTCTGACTGAGCGCCTCCAGGAGAGAGGCCCAAGCAAGACGCGCCCCGAGGAGCGTCTTGCCACATGTCACCACTGGGTCTGACTGAGGGCCTCCAGGAGAGAAGCCCAAGCAAGACGCGCCCCGAGGAGCGTCTTGCCACATGTCAACAATTGGTCTGACTGAGCGCCTCCAGGAGAGAGGCCCAAGCAAGACGCGCCCCGAGGAGCGTCTTGCCACATGTCAACAATGGGTCTGACTGAGGGCCTCCAGGAGAGAAGCCCAAGCAAGACGCGTCCCGAGGAGCGTCTTGCCACATGTCAGCACTCGGTCTGACTGAACGCCTCCAGGAGAGAAGCCCCAGCAAGACGCGCCCCGAGGAGCGTCTTGCCACATGTAAGCACTGGGTGTGACTGAGCGCCTCCAGGAGAGAAGCCCCAGCAAGACGCGCCCCGAGGAGCGTCTTGCCACATGTAAGCACTGGGTCTGACTGAGCGCCTCCAGGAGAGAGGCCCAAGCAAGACGCGCCCCGAGGAGCGTCTTGCCACATGTAAGCACTGGGTCTGACTGAGCGCCTCCAGGAGAGAGGCCCCAGCAAGACGCGCCCCGAGGAGCGTCTTGCCACATGTCAACAATGGGTCTGACTGAGGGCCTCCAGGAGAGAAGCCCAAGCAAGACGCGTCCCGAGGAGCGTCTTGCCACATGTCAGCACTCGGTCTGACTGAACGCCTCCAGGAGAGAAGCCCCAGCAAGACGCGCCCCGAGGAGCGTCTTGCCACATGTAAGCACTGGGTGTGACTGAGCGCCTCCAGGAGAGAAGCCCCAGCAAGACGCGCCCCGAGGAGCGTCTTGCCACATGTAAGCACTGGGTCTGACTGAGCGCCTCCAGGAGAGAGGCCCAAGCAAGACGCGCCCCGAGGAGCGTCTTGCCACATGTAAGCACTGGGTCTGACTGAGCGCCTCCAGGAGAGAGGCCCCAGCAAGAAGCGCCCCGAGGAGCGTCTTGCCACATGTCAACAATGGGTCTGACTGAGGGCCTCCAGGAGAGAAGCCCAAGCAAGACGCGCCCCGAGGAGCGTCTTGCCACATGTCAGCACTCGGTCTGACTGAGCGACTCCAGGAGAGAGGCCCAAGCCAGACGCACCCCGGGGAGCGTCTTGACACATGTCAACACTGGGGCTGACAGAGGGCCTCCAGGAGAGAGGCCCAATTAAGATGCGCCCCGAGGAGCGTCTTGCCACATGTAAACAATGGGTCTGACTGAGGGCCTCCAAGAGAGAAGCTCAAGCAAGACGCGCCCCGAGGAGCGTCTTGCACCATGTCAACACTGGGTCTGACTGAGCACCTCCAGGAAAGAGGCCCAAGCAAGACTCGCCCAGAGGAGCGTCTTGCCACATATCAACAATGGGTCTGACTGAGGGCCTCCAGGAGAGAAGCCCAAGCAAGACGCTTCCCGAGGAGCGTCTTGCCTTATGTCAGCACTCGGTCTGACTGAGCGCCTCCAGGAGAGAGGCCCAAGCAAGACGCGCCCCGAGGAGCGTCTTGCCACATGTCACCACTGGGTCTGACTGAGGGCCTCCAGGAGAGAAGCCCAAGCAAGACGCGCCCCGAGGAGCGTCTTGCCACATGTCAACAATGGGTCTGACTGAGCGCCTCCAGGAGAGAGGCCCAAGCAAGACGCGCCCCGAGGAGCGTCTTGCCACATGTCAACAATGGGTCTGACTGAGGGCCTCCAGGAGAGAAGCCCAAGCAAGACGCGTCCCGAGGAGCGTCTTGCCACATGTCAGCACTCGGTCTGACTGAACGCCTCCAGGAGAGAAGCCCCAGCAAGACGCGCCCCGAGGAGCGTCTTGCCACATGTAAGCACTGGGTGTGACTGAGCGCCTCCAGGAGAGAAGCCCCAGCAAGACGCGCCCCGAGGAGCGTCTTGCCACATGTAAGCACTGGGTCTGACTGAGCGCCTCCAGGAGAGAGGCCCAAGCAAGACGCGCCCCGAGGAGCGTCTTGCCACATGTAAGCACTGGGTCTGACTGAGCGCCTCCAGGAGAGAGGCCCCAGCAAGACGCGCCCCGAGGAGCGTCTTGCCACATGTCAACAATGGGTCTGACTGAGGGCCTCCAGGAGAGAAGCCCAAGCAAGACGCGTCCCGAGGAGCGTCTTGCCACATGTCAGCACTCGGTCTGACTGAACGCCTCCAGGAGAGAAGCCCCAGCAAGACGCGCCCCGAGGAGCGTCTTGCCACATGTAAGCACTGGGTGTGACTGAGCGCCTCCAGGAGAGAAGCCCCAGCAAGACGCGCCCCGAGGAGCGTCTTGCCACATGTAAGCACTGGGTCTGACTGAGCGCCTCCAGGAGAGAGGCCCAAGCAAGACGCGCCCCGAGGAGCGTCTTGCCACATGTAAGCACTGGGTCTGACTGAGCGCCTCCAGGAGAGAGGCCCCAGCAAGAAGCGCCCCGAGGAGCGTCTTGCCACATGTCAACAATGGGTCTGACTGAGGGCCTCCAGGAGAGAAGCCCAAGCAAGACGCGCCCCGAGGAGCGTCTTGCCACATGTCAGCACTCGGTCTGACTGAGCGACTCCAGGAGAGAGGCCCAAGCCAGACGCACCCCGGGGAGCGTCTTGACACATGTCAACACTGGGGCTGACAGAGGGCCTCCAGGAGAGAGGCCCAATTAAGATGCGCCCCTAGGAGCGTCTTGCCACATGTAAACAATGGGTCTGACTGAGGGCCTCCAAGAGAGAAGCTCAAGCAAGACGCGCCCCGAGGAGCGTCTTGCACCATGTCAACACTGGGTCTGACTGAGCACCTCCAGGAGAGAGGCCCAAGCAAGACTCGCCCAGAGGAGCGTCATGCCACATATCAACAATGAGTCTGACTGAGGGCCTCCAGGAGAGAAGCCCAAGCAAGACGCGTCCCGAGGAGTGTCTTGCCACATGTCAACAATGGGTCTGACTGAGGGCCTCCAGGAGAGAAACCCAAGCAAGACGCGCCCCGAGGAGCGTCTTGCCACATGTCAGCACTCGGTCTGACTGAGCGCCTCCAGGAGAGAGGCCCAAGCAAGACGCACCCCGAGGAGCGTCTTGACACATGTCAACACTGGGGCTGACAGAGGAACTCCAGGAGAGAGGCCCAAGCAAGATGCGCCCCGAGGAGCGTCTTGCCACATGTAAACAATGGGTCTGACTGAGGGCCTCCAGGAGAGAAGCCCAAGCAAGACGCGCCCCGAGGAGCGTCTTGCCACATGTTAGCACTCGGTCTGACTGAGCGCCTCCAGGAGAGAGGCCCAAGCAAGACGCGCCCCGAGGAGCGTCTTGCCACTTATCAACAATGGGTCTGACAGAGGGCCTCCATGAGAGAAGCCCAAGCAAGACGCACCCCGAGGAGCGTCTTGTCACGTGTCAACACTGGGTCTGACTGAGAGTCTCCAGGAGAGAGGCCAAAGCAAGACGCGCCCCGAGGAGCGTCTTGCCACATGTAAGCACTGGGTCTGACTGAGCGCCTCCAGGAGAGAGGCCCCAGCAAGACGCGCCCCGAGGAGCGTCTTGCCTTATGTCAGCACTCGGTCTGACTGAGCGCCTCCAGGAGAGAGGCCCAAGCAAGACGCGCCCCGAGGAGCGTCTTGCCACATGTCAACAATGGGTCTGACTGAGGGCCTCCAGGAGAGAAGCCTCAAGCAAGACGTGCCCCGAGGAGCGTCTTGCAACATGTCAACAATGGGTCTGACTGAGCGCCTCCAGGAGAGAGGCCCAAGCAAGACGCGCCCTGAGGAGCGTCTTGCCACATGTCACCACTGGGTCTGACTGAGCGCCTCCAGGAGAGAGGCCCAAGCAAGACGCGCCCCGAGGAGCGTCTTGCCACATGTCAACAATGGGTCTGACTGAGGGCCTCCAGGAGAGAAGCCCAAGCAAGACGCTTCCCGAGGAGCGTCTTGCCACATGTCAGCACTCGGTCTGACTGAACGCCTCCAGGAGAGAAGCCCCAGCAAGACGCGCCCCGAGGAGCGTCTTGCCACATGTAAGCACTGGGTCTGACTGAGCGCCTCCAGGAGAGAAGCCCCAGCAAGACGCGCCCCGAGGAGCGTCTTGCCACATGTAAGCAATGGGTCTGACTGAGCGCCTCCAGGAGAGAGGCCCAAGCAAGACGCGCCCCGAGGAGCGTCTTGCCACATGTAAGCACTGGGTCTGACTGAGCGCCTCCAGGAGAGAAGCCCCAGTAAGACGCGCCCCGAGGAGCGTCTTACCACATGTCAGCACTCGGTCTGACTGAACGCCTCCAGGAGAGAAGCCCAAGCAAGACGCGCCCCGAGGAGCGTCTTGCCACATGTCAGCACTCGGTCTGACTGAACGCCTCCAGGAGAGAAGCCCCAGCAAGACACGCCCCGAGGAGCGTCTTGCCACATGTAAGCACTGGGTCTGACTGAGCGCCTCCAGGAGAGAGTCCCCAGCAAGACGCGCCCCGAGGAGCGTCTTGCCTTATGTCAGCACTCGGTCTGACTGAGCGCCTCCAGGAGAGAGGCCCAAGCAAGACGCGCCCCGCGGAGCGTCTTGCCACATGTCATCAATGGGTCTGACTGAGGGCCTCCAGGAGAGAAGCCCAAGCAAGACGCGCCCCGAGGAGCGTCTTGCCACATGTCAGCACTCGGTCTGACTGAGCCACTCCAGGAGAGAGGCCCAAGCAAGACGCACCCCGGGGAGCGTCTTGACACATGTCAACACTGGGGCTGACAGAGGGCCTCCAGGAGAGAGGCCCAAGCAAGATGCGCCCCGAGGAGCGTCTTGCCACATGTAAACAATGGGTCTGACTGAGGGCCTCCAAGAGAGAAGCCCAAGCAAGACGCGCCCCGAGGAGCGTCTTGCACCATGTCAACACTGGGTCTGACTGAGCACCTCCAGGAGAGAGGCCCAAGCAAGACTCGCCCCGAGGAGCGTCTTGCCACATATCAACAATGGGTCTGACTGAGGGCCTCCATGAGAGAAGCCCAAGCAAGACGCGCCCCGAGGAGCATCTTGCCACATGTCAGCACTCGGTCTGACTGAGCGACTCCAGGAGAGAGGCCCAAGCAAGACGCACCCCGAGGAGCGTCTTGACACATGTCAACACTGGGGCTGACAGAGGGCCTCCAGGAGAGAGGCCCAAGCAAGATGCGCCCCGAGGAGCGTCTTGCCACATGTCAACAATGGGTCTGACTGAGGGCCTCCAAGAGAGAAGCCCAAGCAAGACGCGCCCCGAGGAGCGTCTTGCCACATGTCAGCACTCGGTCTGACTGAGCGCCTCCAAGAGAGAGGCCCAAGCAAGACGCGCCCCGAGGAGCGTCTTGCCACATATCAACAATGGGTCTGACTGAGGGCCTCCATGAGAGAAGCCCAAGCAAGACGCGCCCCGAGGAGCGTCTTGTCACGTGTCAACACTGGGTCTGACTGAGCGTCTCCAGGAGAGAGGCCCAAGCAAGACGCGCCCCGAGGAGCGTCTTGCCACATGTCACCACTGGGTCTGACTGAGCGCCTCCAGGAGAGAGGCCCAAGCAAGACGCGCCCCGAGGAAAGTCTTGCCACATGTCAACAATGAGTCTGACTGAGGGCCTCCAGGAGAGAAGCCCAAGCAAGACGCGTCCCGAGGAGTGTCTTGCCACATGTCAGCACTCGGTCTGACTGAACGCCTCCAGGAGAGAAGCCCCAGCAAGACGCGCCCCGAGGAGCGTCTTGCCACATGTAAGCACTGGGTCTGACTGAGCGCCTCCAGGAGAGAGGCCCCAGCAAGACGCGCCCCGAGGAGCGTCTTGCCTTATGTCAGCACTCGGTCTGACTGAGCGCCTCCAGGAGAGAGGCCCAAGCAAGACGCGTCCCGAGGAGTGTCTTGCCACATGTCAACAATGAGTCTGACTGAGGGCCTCCAGGAGAGAAGCCCAAGCAATACGCGTCCCGAGGAGTGTCTTGCCACATTTCAACAATGGGTCTGACTGAGGGCCTCCAGGAGAGAAGCCCAAGCAAGACACGCCCCGAGGAGCGTCTTGCCACATGTCAGCACTCGGTCTGACTGAGCGCCTCCAGGAGAGAGGCCCAAGCAAGACGCACCCAAAGGAGCGTCTTGACACATGTCAACACTGGGGCTGACAGAGGAACTCCAGGAGAGAGGCCCAAGCAAGATGCACCCCGAGGAGCGTCTTGCCACATGTAAACAATGGGTCTGACTGAGGGCCTCCAGGAGAGAAGCCCAAGCAAGACGCGCCCCGAGGAGCGTCTTGCCACATGTCAGCACTCGGTCTGACTGAGCGCCTCCAGGAGAGAGGCCCAAGCAAGACGCGCCCCGAGGAGCGTCTTGCCACATATCAACAATGGGTCTGACTGAGGGCCTCCATGAGAGAAGCCCAAGCAAGACGCGCCCCGAGGAGCGTCTTGTCACGTGTCAACACTGGGTCTGACTGAGCGTCTCCAGGAGAGAGGCCCAAGCAAGACTCGTCCCGAGGAGCGTCTTGCCACATGTCACCACTGGGTCTGACTGAGCGCCTCCAGGAGAGAGGCCCAAGCAAGACGCGCCCCGAGGAGCGTCTTGCCACATGTCAACAATGGGTCTGACTGAGGGCCTCCAGGAGAGAAGCCCAAGCAAGACGCTTCCCGAGGAGCGTCTTGCCACATGTCAGCACTCGGTCTGACTGAACGCCTCCAGGAGAGAAGCCCCAGCAAGACGCGCCCCGAGGAGCGTCTTGCCACATGTAAGCACTGGGTCTGACTGAGCGCCTCCAGGAGAGAAGCCCCAGCAAGACGCGCCCCGAGGAGCGTCTTGCCACATGTAAGCAATGGGTCTGACTGAGCGCCTCCAGGAGAGAGGCCCAAGCAAGACGCGCCCCGAGGAGCGTCTTGCCACATGTAAGCACTGGGTCTGACTGAGCGCCTCCAGGAGAGAAGCCCCAGTAAGACGCGCCCCGAGGAGCTTCTTACCACATGTCAGCACTCGGTCTGACTGAACGCCTCCAGGAGAGAAGCCCAAGCAAGACGCGCCCCGAGGAGCGTCTTGCCACATGTCAGCACTCGGTCTGACTGAACGCCTCCAGGAGAGAAGCCCCAGCAAGACACGCCCCGAGGAGCGTCTTGCCACATGTAAGCACTGGGTCTGACTGAGCGCCTCCAGGAGAGAGTCCCCAGCAAGACGCGCCCCGAGGAGCGTCTTGCCTTATGTCAGCACTCGGTCTGACTGAGCGCCTCCAGGAGAGAGGCCCAAGCAAGACGCGCCCCGCGGAGCGTCTTGCCACATGTCATCAATGGGTCTGACTGAGGGCCTCCAGGAGAGAAGCCCAAGCAAGACGCGCCCCGAGGAGCGTCTTGCCACATGTCAGCACTCGGTCTGACTGAGCCACTCCAGGAGAGAGGCCCAAGCAAGACGCACCCCGGGGAGCGTCTTGACACATGTCAACACTGGGGCTGACAGAGGGCCTCCAGGAGAGAGGCCCAAGCAAGATGCGCCCCGAGGAGCGTCTTGCCACATGTAAACAATGGGTCTGACTGAGGGCCTCCAAGAGAGAAGCCCAAGCAAGACGCGCCCCGAGGAGCGTCTTGCACCATGTCAACACTGGGTCTGACTGAGCACCTCCAGGAGAGAGGCCCAAGCAAGACTCGCCCCGAGGAGCGTCTTGCCACATATCAACAATGGGTCTGACTGAGGGCCTCCATGAGAGAAGCCCAAGCAAGACGCGCCCCGAGGAGCATCTTGCCACATGTCAGCACTCGGTCTGACTGAGCGACTCCAGGAGAGAAGCCTCAAGCAAGACGTGCCCCGAGGAGCGTCTTGCAACATGTCAACAATGGGTCTGACTGAGCGCCTCCAGGAGAGAGGCCCAAGCAAGACGCGCCCTGAGGAGCGTCTTGCCACATGTCACCACTGGGTCTGACTGAGCGCCTCCAGGAGAGAGGCCCAAGCAAGACGCGCCCCGAGGAGCGTCTTGCCACATGTCAACAATGGGTCTGACTGAGGGCCTCCAGGAGAGAAGCCCAAGCAAGACGCTTCCCGAGGAGCGTCTTGCCACATGTCAGCACTCGGTCTGACTGAACGCCTCCAGGAGAGAAGCCCCAGCAAGACGCGCCCCGAGGAGCGTCTTGCCACATGTAAGCACTGGGTCTGACTGAGCGCCTCCAGGAGAGAAGCCCCAGCAAGACGCGCCCCGAGGAGCGTCTTGCCACATGTAAGCAATGGGTCTGACTGAGCGCCTCCAGGAGAGAGGCCCAAGCAAGACGCGCCCCGAGGAGCGTCTTGCCACATGTAAGCACTGGGTCTGACTGAGCGCCTCCAGGAGAGAAGCCCCAGTAAGACGCGCCCCGAGGAGCGTCTTACCACATGTCAGCACTCGGTCTGACTGAACGCCTCCAGGAGAGAAGCCCAAGCAAGACGCGCCCCGAGGAGCGTCTTGCCACATGTCAGCACTCGGTCTGACTGAACGCCTCCAGGAGAGAAGCCCCAGCAAGACACGCCCCGAGGAGCGTCTTGCCACATGTAAGCACTGGGTCTGACTGAGCGCCTCCAGGAGAGAGTCCCCAGCAAGACGCGCCCCGAGGAGCGTCTTGCCTTATGTCAGCACTCGGTCTGACTGAGCGCCTCCAGGAGAGAGGCCCAAGCAAGACGCGCCCCGCGGAGCGTCTTGCCACATGTCATCAATGGGTCTGACTGAGGGCCTCCAGGAGAGAAGCCCAAGCAAGACGCGCCCCGAGGAGCGTCTTGCCACATGTCAGCACTCGGTCTGACTGAGCCACTCCAGGAGAGAGGCCCAAGCAAGACGCACCCCGGGGAGCGTCTTGACACATGTCAACACTGGGGCTGACAGAGGGCCTCCAGGAGAGAGGCCCAAGCAAGATGCGCCCCGAGGAGCGTCTTGCCACATGTAAACAATGGGTCTGACTGAGGGCCTCCAAGAGAGAAGCCCAAGCAAGACGCGCCCCGAGGAGCGTCTTGCACCATGTCAACACTGGGTCTGACTGAGCACCTCCAGGAGAGAGGCCCAAGCAAGACTCGCCCCGAGGAGCGTCTTGCCACATATCAACAATGGGTCTGACTGAGGGCCTCCATGAGAGAAGCCCAAGCAAGACGCGCCCCGAGGAGCATCTTGCCACATGTCAGCACTCGGTCTGACTGAGCGACTCCAGGAGAGAGGCCCAAGCAAGACGCACCCCGAGGAGCGTCTTGACACATGTCAACACTGGGGCTGACAGAGGGCCTCCAGGAGAGAGGCCCAAGCAAGATGCGCCCCGAGGAGCGTCTTGCCACATGTCAACAATGGGTCTGACTGAGGGCCTCCAAGAGAGAAGCCCAAGCAAGACGCGCCCCGAGGAGCGTCTTGCCACATGTCAGCACTCGGTCTGACTGAGCGCCTCCAAGAGAGAGGCCCAAGCAAGACGCGCCCCGAGGAGCGTCTTGCCACATATCAACAATGGGTCTGACTGAGGGCCTCCATGAGAGAAGCCCAAGCAAGACGCGCCCCGAGGAGCGTCTTGTCACGTGTCAACACTGGGTCTGACTGAGCGTCTCCAGGAGAGAGGCCCAAGCAAGACGCGCCCCGAGGAGCGTCTTGCCACATGTCACCACTGGGTCTGACTGAGCGCCTCCAGGAGAGAGGCCCAAGCAAGACGCGCCCCGAGGAAAGTCTTGCCACATGTCAACAATGAGTCTGACTGAGGGCCTCCAGGAGAGAAGCCCAAGCAAGACGCGTCCCGAGGAGTGTCTTGCCACATGTCAGCACTCGGTCTGACTGAACGCCTCCAGGAGAGAAGCCCCAGCAAGACGCGCCCCGAGGAGCGTCTTGCCACATGTAAGCACTGGGTCTGACTGAGCGCCTCCAGGAGAGAGGCCCCAGCAAGACGCGCCCCGAGGAGCGTCTTGCCTTATGTCAGCACTCGGTCTGACTGAGCGCCTCCAGGAGAGAGGCCCAAGCAAGACGCGTCCCGAGGAGTGTCTTGCCACATGTCAACAATGAGTCTGACTGAGGGCCTCCAGGAGAGAAGCCCAAGCAATACGCGTCCCGAGGAGTGTCTTGCCACATTTCAACAATGGGTCTGACTGAGGGCCTCCAGGAGAGAAGCCCAAGCAAGACACGCCCCGAGGAGCGTCTTGCCACATGTCAGCACTCGGTCTGACTGAGCGCCTCCAGGAGAGAGGCCCAAGCAAGACGCACCCAAAGGAGCGTCTTGACACATGTCAACACTGGGGCTGACAGAGGAACTCCAGGAGAGAGGCCCAAGCAAGATGCACCCCGAGGAGCGTCTTGCCACATGTAAACAATGGGTCTGACTGAGGGCCTCCAGGAGAGAAGCCCAAGCAAGACGCGCCCCGAGGAGCGTCTTGCCACATGTCAGCACTCGGTCTGACTGAGCGCCTCCAGGAGAGAGGCCCAAGCAAGACGCGCCCCGAGGAGCGTCTTGCCACATATCAACAATGGGTCTGACTGAGGGCCTCCATGAGAGAAGCCCAAGCAAGACGCGCCCCGAGGAGCGTCTTGTCACGTGTCAACACTGGGTCTGACTGAGCGTCTCCAGGAGAGAGGCCCAAGCAAGACTCGTCCCGAGGAGCGTCTTGCCACATGTCACCACTGGGTCTGACTGAGCGCCTCCAGGAGAGAGGCCCAAGCAAGACGCGCCCCGAGGAGCGTCTTGCCACATGTCAACAATGGGTCTGACTGAGGGCCTCCAGGAGAGAAGCCCAAGCAAGACGCTTCCCGAGGAGCGTCTTGCCACATGTCAGCACTCGGTCTGACTGAACGCCTCCAGGAGAGAAGCCCCAGCAAGACGCGCCCCGAGGAGCGTCTTGCCACATGTAAGCACTGGGTCTGACTGAGCGCCTCCAGGAGAGAAGCCCCAGCAAGACGCGCCCCGAGGAGCGTCTTGCCACATGTAAGCAATGGGTCTGACTGAGCGCCTCCAGGAGAGAGGCCCAAGCAAGACGCGCCCCGAGGAGCGTCTTGCCACATGTAAGCACTGGGTCTGACTGAGCGCCTCCAGGAGAGAAGCCCCAGTAAGACGCGCCCCGAGGAGCGTCTTACCACATGTCAGCACTCGGTCTGACTGAACGCCTCCAGGAGAGAAGCCCAAGCAAGACGCGCCCCGAGGAGCGTCTTGCCACATGTCAGCACTCGGTCTGACTGAACGCCTCCAGGAGAGAAGCCCCAGCAAGACACGCCCCGAGGAGCGTCTTGCCACATGTAAGCACTGGGTCTGACTGAGCGCCTCCAGGAGAGAGTCCCCAGCAAGACGCGCCCCGAGGAGCGTCTTGCCTTATGTCAGCACTCGGTCTGACTGAGCGCCTCCAGGAGAGAGGCCCAAGCAAGACGCGCCCCGCGGAGCGTCTTGCCACATGTCATCAATGGGTCTGACTGAGGGCCTCCAGGAGAGAAGCCCAAGCAAGACGCGCCCCGAGGAGCGTCTTGCCACATGTCAGCACTCGGTCTGACTGAGCCACTCCAGGAGAGAGGCCCAAGCAAGACGCACCCCGGGGAGCGTCTTGACACATGTCAACACTGGGGCTGACAGAGGGCCTCCAGGAGAGAGGCCCAAGCAAGATGCGCCCCGAGGAGCGTCTTGCCACATGTAAACAATGGGTCTGACTGAGGGCCTCCAAGAGAGAAGCCCAAGCAAGACGCGCCCCGAGGAGCGTCTTGCACCATGTCAACACTGGGTCTGACTGAGCACCTCCAGGAGAGAGGCCCAAGCAAGACTCGCCCCGAGGAGCGTCTTGCCACATATCAACAATGGGTCTGACTGAGGGCCTCCATGAGAGAAGCCCAAGCAAGACGCTCCCCGAGGAGCATCTTGCCACATGTCAGCACTCGGTCTGACTGAGCGACTCCAGGAGAGAGGCCCAAGCAAGACGCACCCCGAGGAGCGTCTTGACACATGTCAACACTGGGGCTGACAGAGGGCCTCCAGGAGAGAGGCCCAAGCAAGATGCGCCCCGAGGAGCGTCTTGCCACATGTCAACAATGGGTCTGACTGAGGGCCTCCAAGAGAGAAGCCCAAGCAAGACGCGCCCCGAGGAGCGTCTTGCCACATGTCAGCACTCGGTCTGACTGAGCGCCTCCAAGAGAGAGGCCCAAGCAAGACGCGCCCCGAGGAGCGTCTTGCCACATATCAACAATGGGTCTGACTGAGGGCCTCCATGAGAGAAGCCCAAGCAAGACGCGCCCCGAGGAGCGTCTTGTCACGTGTCAACACTGGGTCTGACTGAGCGTCTCCAGGAGAGAGGCCCAAGCAAGACGCGCCCCGAGGAGCGTCTTGCCACATGTCACCACTGGGTCTGACTGAGCGCCTCCAGGAGAGAGGCCCAAGCAAGACGCGCCCCGAGGAAAGTCTTGCCACATGTCAACAATGAGTCTGACTGAGGGCCTCCAGGAGAGAAGCCCAAGCAAGACGCGTCCCGAGGAGTGTCTTGCCACATGTCAGCACTCGGTCTGACTGAACGCCTCCAGGAGAGAAGCCCCAGCAAGACGCGCCCCGAGGAGCGTCTTGCCACATGTAAGCACTGGGTCTGACTGAGCGCCTCCAGGAGAGAGGCCCCAGCAAGACGCGCCCCGAGGAGCGTCTTGCCTTATGTCAGCACTCGGTCTGACTGAGCGCCTCCAGGAGAGAGGCCCAAGCAAGACGCGTCCCGAGGAGTGTCTTGCCACATGTCAACAATGAGTCTGACTGAGGGCCTCCAGGAGAGAAGCCCAAGCAATACGCGTCCCGAGGAGTGTCTTGCCACATTTCAACAATGGGTCTGACTGAGGGCCTCCAGGAGAGAAGCCCAAGCAAGACACGCCCCGAGGAGCGTCTTGCCACATGTCAGCACTCGGTCTGACTGAGCGCCTCCAGGAGAGAGGCCCAAGCAAGACGCACCCAAAGGAGCGTCTTGACACATGTCAACACTGGGGCTGACAGAGGAACTCCAGGAGAGAGGCCCAAGCAAGATGCACCCCGAGGAGCGTCTTGCCACATGTAAACAATGGGTCTGACTGAGGGCCTCCAGGAGAGAAGCCCAAGCAAGACGCGCCCCGAGGAGCGTCTTGCCACATGTCAGCACTCGGTCTGACTGAGCGCCTCCAGGAGAGAGGCCCAAGCAAGACGCGCCCCGAGGAGCGTCTTGCCACATATCAACAATGGGTCTGACTGAGGGCCTCCATGAGAGAAGCCCAAGCAAGACGCGCCCCGAGGAGCGTCTTGTCACGTGTCAACACTGGGTCTGACTGAGCGTCTCCAGGAGAGAGGCCCAAGCAAGACTCGTCCCGAGGAGCGTCTTGCCACATGTAAGCACTGGGTCTGACTGAGCGCCTCCAGGAGAGAGGCCCCAGCAAGACTCGCCCCGAGGAGCGTCTTGCCTTATGTCAGCACTCGGTCTGACTGAGCGCCTCCAGGAGAGAGGCCCAAGCAAGACGCGCCCCGAGGAGCGTCTTGCCACATGTCAACAATGGGTCTGACTGAGGGCCTCCAGGAGAGAAGCCCAAGCAAGACGCGCCCCGAGGAGCGTCTTGCCACATATCAACAATGGGTCTGACTGAGGGCCTCCAGGAGAGAAGCCCAAGCAAGACGCGCCCCGAGCAGCGTCTTGCCACATGTCAGCACTCGGTCTGACTGAGTGCCTCCAGGAGAGAGGCCCAAGCAAGACGCGCCCCGAGGAGCGTCTTGCCACATATCAACAATGGGTCTGACTGAGGGCCTCCATGAGAGAAGCCCAAGCAAAACGCGCCCCGAGGAGCGTCTTGCCACATGTCACCACTGGGTCTGACTGAGCGCCTCCAGGAGAGGGGCCCAAGCAAGACGCGCCCCGAGGAAAGTCTTGCCACGTGTCAACACTGGGTCTGACTGAGCGTCTCCAGGAGAGAGGCCCAAGCAAGACGCGCCCCGAGGAGCGTCTTGCCACATGTCACCACTGGGTCTGACTGAGCGCCTCCAGGAGAGAGGCCCAAGCAAGACGCGCCCCGAAGAGCGTCTTGCCACATGTAAGCACTGGGTCTGACTGAGCGCCTCCATGAGAGAAGCCCCAGCAAGACGCGCCCCGAGGAGCGTCTTACCACATGTAAGCACTGGGTCTGACTGAGCGCCTCCAGGAGAGAAGCCCCAGCAAGACGCGCCCCGAGGAGCGTCTTACCACATGTCAGCACTCGGTCTGACTGAAGGCCTCCAGGAGAGAAGCCCAAGCAAGACGCGCCCCGAGGAGCGTCTTGCCACATGTCAGCACTCGGTCTGACTGAACGCCTCCAGGAGAGAAGGCCCAGCAAGACGCGCCCCGAGGAGCGTCTTGCCACATGTAAGCAATGGGTCTGACTGAGCGCCTCCAGGAGAGAGGCCCCAGCAAGACACGCCCCGAGGAGCGTCTTGACACATGTCAAAACTGGGGCTGACATAGGGCCTCCAGGAGAGAGGCCCAAGCAAGATGCGCCCCGAGGAGCGTCTTGCCACATGTAAACAATGGGTCTGACTGAGGGCCTCCAGGAGAGAAGCACAAGCAAGACGCGCCCCGAGGAGCGTCTTGCCACATGTCAACAATGGGTCTGACTGAGGGCCTCCAGGAGAGAAGCCCAAGCAAGACGCGCCCCGAGGAGCGTCTTGCCACATGTCAGCACTCGGTCTGACTGAGCGCCTCCAGGAGAGAGGCCCAAGCAAGACGCGCCCCGAGGAGCGTCTTGCCACATATCAACAATGGGTCTGACTGAGGGCCTCCATGAGAGAAGCCCAAGCAAGACGCGCCCCGAGGAGCGTCTTGCCACATGTCACCACTGGGTCTGACTGAGCGCCTCCAGGAGAGGGGCCCAAGCAAGACGCGCCCCGAGGAAAGTCTTGCCACGTGTCAACACTGGGTCTGACTGAGCGTCTCCAGGAGAGAGGCCCAAGCAAGACGCGCCCCGAGGAGCGTCTTGCCACATGTCACCACTGGGTCTGACTGACTGCCTCCAGGAGAGAGGCCCAAGCAAGACGCGCCCCGAGGAGCGTCTTGCCACATGTAAGCACTGGGTCTGACTGAGCGCCTCCAGGAGAGAAGCCCCAGCAAGACGCGCCCCGAGGAGCGTCTTACCACATGTAAGCACTGGGTCTGACTGAGCGCCTCCAGGAGAGAGGCCCCAGCAAAACGCGCCCCGAGGAGCGTCTTGCCTTATGTCAGCACTCGGTCTGACTGAGCGCCTCCAGGAGAGAGGCCCAAGCAAGACGAGCCCCGAGGAGCGTCTTGCCACATGTCAACAATGGGTCTGACTGAGCGCCTCCAGGAGAGAGGCCCAAGCAAGACGCGCCCCGAGGAGCGTCTTGCCACATGTCACCACTGGGTCTGACTGAGCGCCTCCAGGAGAGAGGCCCAAGCAAGACGCGCCCCGAGGAGCGTCTTGCCACATGTCAGCACTCGGTCTGACTGAGCGCCTCCAGGAGAGAGGCCCAAGCAAGATGCACCCCGAGGAGCGTCTTGACACATGTCAACACTGGGGCTGACAGAGGGCCTCCAGGAGAGAGGCCCAAGCAAGATGCGCCCCAAGGAGCTTCTTGCCACATATCAACAATGGGTCTGACTGAGGGCCTCCATGAGAGAAGCCCAAGCAAGACGCGCCCCGAGGAGCGTCTTGTCACGTGTCAACACTGGGTCTGACTGAGCATCTCCAGGAGAGAGGCTCAAGCAAGACGCGCCCCGAAGAGCGTCTTGCCACATGTCACCACTGGGTCTGACTGAGCGCCTCCAGGAGAGAGGCCCAAGCAAGACGCGCCCCGAGGAGCGTCTTGCCACATGTAAACAATGGGTCTGACTGAGGGCCTCCAGGAGAGAAGCCCAAGCAAGATGCGCCCAAAGGATCGTCTTGCCACATGTAAACAATGGGTCTGACTCAGGGCCTCCAGGAGAGAAGCCCAAGCAAGATGCGCCCCGAGCAGCGTCTTGCCACATGTCAGCACTCGGTCTGACTGAGCGCCTCCAGGAGAGAGGCCCAAGCAAGACGCGCCCCGAGGAGCGTCTTGCCACATATCAACAATGGGTCTGACTGAGGGCCTCCATGAGAGAAGCCCAAGCAAGACGCGCCCCGAGGAGCGTCTTGCCACATGTCACCACTGGGTCTGACTGAGCGCCTCCAGGAGAGGGGCCCAAGCAAGACGCGCCCCGAGGAAAGTCTTGCCACGTGTCAACACTGGGTCTGACTGAGCGTCTCCAGGAGAGAGGCCCAAGCAAGACGCGCCCCGAGGAGCGTCTTGCCACATGTCACCACTGGGTCTGACTGAGCGCCTCCAGGAGAGAGGCCCAAGCAAGACGCGCCCCGAGGAGCGTCTTGCCACATGTAAGCACTGGGTCTGACTGAGCGCCTCCAGGAGAGAAGCCCCAGCAAGACGCGCCCCGAGGAGCGTCTTACCACATGTAAGCACTGGGTCTGACTGAGCGCCTCCAGGAGAGAGGCCCCAGCAAAACGCGCCCCGAGGAGCGTCTTGCCTTATGTCAGCACTCGGTCTGACTGAGCGCCTCCAGGAGAGAGGCCCAAGCAAGACGCGCCCCGAGGAGCGTCTTACCACATGTCAACAATGGGTCTGACTGAGCGCCTCCAGGAGAGAGGCCCAAGCAAGACTCGCCCCGAGGAGCGTCTTGCCACATGTCAACAATGGGTCTGACTGAGGGCCTCCAGGAGAGAAGCCCAAGCAAGACGCTTCCCGAGGAGCGTCTTGCCACATGTCAGCACTCGGTCTGACTGAACGCCTCCAGGAGAGAAGCCCCAGCAAGACGCGCCCCGAGGAGCGTCTTGCCACATGTAAGCACTGGGTCTGACTGAGCGCCTCCAGGAGAGAAGCCCCAGCAAGACGCGCCCCGAGGAGCGTCTTGCCACATGTAAGCAATGGGTCTGACTGAGCGCCTCCAGGAGAGAGGCCCAAGCAAGACGCAACCCGAGGAGCGTCTTGCCACATGTAAGCACTGGGTCTGACTGAGCGCCTCCAGGAGAGAAGCCCCAGTAAGACGCGCCCCGAGGAGCGTCTTACCACATGTCAGCACTCGGTCTGACTGAACGCCTCCAGGAGAGAAGCCCAAGCAAGACGCGCCCCGAGGAGCGTCTTGCCACATGTCAGCACTCGGTCTGACTGAACGCCTCCAGGAGAGAAGCCCCAGCAAGACACGCCCCGAGGAGCGTCTTGCCACATGTAAGCACTGGGTCTGACTGAGCGCCTCCAGGAGAGAGTCCCCAGCAAGACGCGCCCCGAGGAGCGTCTTGCCTTATGTCAGCACTCGGTCTGACTGAGTGCCTCCAGGAGAGAGGCCCAAGCAAGACGCGCCCCGCGGAGCGTCTTGCCACATGTCAACAATGGGTCTGACTGAGGGCCTCCAGGAGAGAAGCCCAAGCAAGACGCGCCCCGAGGAGCGTCTTGCCACATGTCAGCACTCGGTCTGACTGAGCCACTCCAGGAGAGAGGCCCAAGCAAGACGCACCCCGGGGAGCGTCTTGACACATGTCAACACTGGGGCTGACAGAGGGCCTCCAGGAGAGAGGCCCAAGCAAGATGCGCCCCGAGGAGCGTCTTGCCACATGTAAACAATGGGTCTGACTGAGGGCCTCCAAGAGAGAAGCCCAAGCAAGACGCGCCCCGAGGAGCGTCTTGCACCATGTCAACACTGGGTCTGACTGAGCACCTCCAGGAGAGAGGCCCAAGAAAGACTCGCCCCGAGGAGCGTCTTGCCACATATCAACAATGGGTCTGACTGAGGGCCTCCATGAGAGAAGCCCAAGCAAGACGCGCCCCGAGGAGCATCTTGCCACATGTCAGCACTCGGTCTGACTGAGCGACTCCAGGAGAGAGGCCCAAGCAAGACGCACCCCGAGGAGCGTCTTGACACATGTCAACACTGGGGCTGACAGAGGGCCTCCAGGAGAGAGGCCCAAGCAAGATGCGCCCCGAGGAGCGTCTTACCACATGTCAACAATGGGTCTGACTGAGGGCCTCCAAGAGAGAAGCCCAAGCAAGACGCGCCCCGAGGAGCGTCTTGCCACATGTCAGCACTCGGTCTGACTGAGCGCCTCCAAGAGAGAGGCCCAAGCAAGACGCGCCCCGAGGAGCGTCTTGCCACATATCAACAATGGGTCTGACTGAGGGCCTCCATGAGAGAAGCCCAAGCAAGACGCGCCCCGAGGAGCGTCTTGTCACGTGTCAACACTGGGTCTGACTGAGCGTCTCCAGGAGAGAGGCCCAAGCAAGACGCGCCCCGAGGAGCGTCTTGCCACATGTCACCACTGGGTCTGACTGAGCGCCTCCAGGAGAGAGGCCCAAGCAAGACGCGCCCCGAGGAAAGTCTTGCCACATGTCAACAATGAGTCTGACTGAGGTCCTCCAGGAGAGAAGCCCAAGCAAGACGCGTCCCGAGGAGTGTCTTGCCACATGTCAGCACTCGGTCTGACTGAACGCCTCCAGGAGAGAAGCCCCAGCAAGACGCGCCCCGAGGAGCGTCTTGCCACATGTAAGCACTGGGTCTGACTGAGCGCCTCCAGGAGAGAGGCCCCAGCAAGACGCGCCCCGAGGAGCGTCTTGCCTTATGTCAGCACTCGGTCTGACTGAGCGCCTCCAGGAGAGAGGCCCAAGCAAGACGCGTCCCGAGGAGTGTCTTGCCACATGTCAACAATGAGTCTGACTGAGGGCCTCCAGGAGAGAAGCCCAAGCAATACGCGTCCCGAGGAGTGTCTTGCCACATTTCAACAATGGGTCTGACTGAGGGCCTCCAGGAGAGAAGCCCAAGCAAGACACGCCCCGAGGAGCGTCTTGCCACATGTCAGCACTCGGTCTGACTGAGCGCCTCCAGGAGAGAGGCCCAAGCAAGACGCACCCAAAGGAGCGTCTTGACACATGTCAACACTGGGGCTGAAAGAGGAACTCCAGGAGAGAGGCCCAAGCAAGATGCACCCCGAGGAGCGTCTTGCCACATGTAAACAATGGGTCTGACTGAGGGCCTCCAGGAGAGAAGCCCAAGCAAGACGCGCCCCGAGGAGCGTCTTGCCACATGTCAGCACTCGGTCTGACTGAGCGCCTCCAGGAGAGAGGCCCAAGCAAGACGCGCCCCGAGGAGCGTCTTGCCACATATCAACAATGGGTCTGACTGAGGGCCTCCATGAGAGAAGCCCAAGCAAGACGCGCCCCGAGGAGCGTCTTGTCACGTGTCAACACTGGGTCTGACTGAGCGTCTCCAGGAGAGAGGCCCAAGCAAGACTCGCCCCGAGGAGCGTCTTGCCACATGTAAGCACTGGGTCTGACTGAGCGCCTCCAGGAGAGAGGCCCCAGCAAGACTCGCCCCGAGGAGCGTCTTGCCTTATGTCAGCACTCGGTCTGACTGAGCGCCTCCAGGAGAGAGGCCCAAGCAAGACGTGCCCCGAGGAGCGTCTTGCCACATGTCAACAATGGGTCTGACTGAGGGCCTCCAGGAGAGAAGCCCAAGCAAGACGCGCCCCGAGGAGCGTCTTGCCACATATCAACAATGGGTCTGACTGAGGGCCTCCAGGAGAGAAGCCCAAGCAAGACGCGCCCCGAGCAGCGTCTTGCCACATGTCAGCACTGGGTCTGACTGAGCGCCTCCAGGAGAGAGGCCCCAGCAAGACTCGCCCCGAGGAGCGTCTTGCCTTATGTCAGCACTCGGTCTGACTGAGCGCCTCCAGGAGAGAGGCCCAAGCAAGACGCGCCCCGAGGAGCGTCTTGCCACATGTCACCACTGGGTCTGACTGAGCGCCTCCAGGAGAGGGGCCCAAGCAAGACGCGCCCCGAGGAAAGTCTTGCCACGTGTCAACACTGGGTCTGACTGAGCGTCTCCAGGAGAGAGGCCCAAGCAAGACGCGCCCCGAGGAGCGTCTTGCCACATGTCACCACTGGGTCTGACTGAGCGCCTCCAGGAGAGAGGCCCAAGCAAGACGCGCCCCGAAGAGCGTCTTGCCACATGTAAGCACTGGGTCTGACTGAGCGCCTCCAGGAGAGAAGCCCCAGCAAGACGCGCCCCGAGGAGCGTCTTACCACATGTAAGCACTGGGTCTGACTGAGCGCCTCCAGGAGAGAAGCCCCAGCAAGACGCGCCCCGAGGAGCGTCTTACCACATGTCAGCACTCGGTCTGACTGAACGCCTCCAGGAGAGAAGCCCAAGCAAGACGCGCCCCGAGGAGCGTCTTGCCACATGTCAGCACTCGGTCTGACTGAACGCCTCCAGGAGAGAAGGCCCAGCAAGACGCGCCCCGAGGAGCGTCTTGCCACATGTAAGCAATGGGTCTGACTGAGCGCCTCCAGGAGAGAGGCCCCAGCAAGACACGCCCCGAGGAGCGTCTTGACACATGTCAACACTGGGGCTGACATAGGGCCTCCAGGAGAGAGGCCCAAGCAAGATGCGCCCCGAGGAGCGTCTTGTCACATGTAAACAATGGGTCTGACTGAGGTCCTCCAGGAGAGAAGCACAAGCAAGACGCGCCCCGAGGAGCGTCTTGCCACATGTCAATAATGGGTCTGACTGAGGGCCTCCAGGAGAGAAGCCCAAGCAAGACGCGCCCCGAGGAGCGTCTTGCCACATGTCAGCACTCGGTCTGACTGAGCGCCTCCAGGAGAGAGGCCCAAGCAAGATGCACCCCGAGGAGCGTCTTGACACATGTCAACACTGGGGCTGACAGAGGGCCTCCAGGAGAGAGGCCCAAGCAAGATGCGCCCCAAGGAGCGTCTTGCCACATATCAACAATGGGTCTGACTGAGGGCCTCCATGAGAGAAGCCCAAGCAAGACGCGCCCCGAGGAGCGTCTTGTCACGTGTCAACACTGGGTCTGACTGAGCATCTCCAGGAGAGAGGCTCAAGCAAGACGCGCCCCGAAGAGCGTCTTGCCACATGTCACCACTGGGTCTGACTGAGCGCCTCCAGGAGAGAGGCCCAAGCAAGACGCGCCCCGAGGAGCGTCTTGCCACATGTAAGCACTGGGTCTGACTGAGCGCCTCCAGGAGAGAGGCCCACGCAAGACGCGCCCCGAGGAGCGTCTTGCCACATGTAAACAATGGGTCTGACTGAGGGCCTCCAGGAGAGAAGCCCAAGCAAGATGCGCCCAAAGGATCGTCTTGCCACATGTAAACAATGAGTCTGACTCAGGGCCTCCAGGAGAGAAGCCCAAGCAAGACGCGCCCCGAGCAGCGTCTTGCCACATGTCAGCACTCGGTCTGACTGAGCGCCTCCAGGAGAGAGGCCCAAGCAAGACGCGCCCCGAGGAGCGTCTTGCCACATATCAACAATGGGTCTGACTGAGGGCCTCCATGAGAGAAGCCCAAGCAAGACGCGCCCCGAGGAGCGTCTTGCCACATGTCACCACTGGGTCTGACTGAGCGCCTCCAGGAGAGGGGCCCAAGCAAGACGCGCCCCGAGGAAAGTCTTCTCACGTGTCAACACTGGGTCTGACTGAGCGTCTCCAGGAGAGAGGCCCAAGCAAGACGCGCCCCGAGGAGCGTCTTGCCACATGTCACCACTGGGTCTGACTGAGCGCCTCCAGGAGAGAGGCCCAAGCAAGACGCGCCCCGAGGAGCGTCTTGCCACATGTAAGCACTGGGTCTGACTGAGCGCCTCCAGGAGAGAAGCCCCAGCAAGACGCGCCCCGAGGAGCGTCTTACCACATGTAAGCACTGGGTCTGACTGAGCGCCTCCAGGAGAGAGGCCCCAGCAAAACGCGCCCCGAGGAGCGTCTTGCCTTATGTCAGCACTCGGTCTGACTGAGCGCCTCCAGGAGAGAGGCCCAAGCAAGACGAGCCCCGAGGAGCGTCTTGCCACATGTCAACAATGGGTCTGACTGAGCGCCTCCAGGAGAGAAGCCCAAGCAAGACGCGCCCCGAGGAGCGTCTTGCCACATGTCAGCACTCGGTCTGACTGAGCGCCTCCAGGAGAGAGGCCCAAGCAAGATGCACCCCGAGGAGCGTCTTGACACATGTCAACACTGGGGCTGACAGAGGGCCTCCAGGAGAGAGGCCCAAGCAAGATGCGCCCCAAGGAGCGTCTTGCCACATATCAACAATGGGTCTGACTGAGGGCCTCCATGAGAGAAGCCCAAGCAAGACGCGCCCCGAGGAGCGTCTTGTCACGTGTCAACACTGGGTCTGACTGAGCATCTCCAGGAGAGAGGCTCAAGCAAGACGCGCCCCGAAGAGCGTCTTGCCACATGTCACCACTGGGTCTGACTGAGCGCCTCCAGGAGAGAGGCCCAAGCAAGACGCGCCCCGAGGAGCGTCTTGCCACATGTAAGCACTGGGTCTGACTGAGCGCCTCCAGGAGAGAGGCCCACGCAAGACGCGCCCCGAGGAGCGTCTTGCCACATGTAAACAATGGGTCTGACTGAGGGCCTCCAGGAGAGAAGCCCAAGCAAGATGCGCCCAAAGGATCGTCTTGCCACATGTAAACAATGAGTCTGACTCAGGGCCTCCAGGAGAGAAGCCCAAGCAAGACGCGCCCCGAGCAGCGTCTTGCCACATGTCAGCACTCGGTCTGACTGAGCGCCTCCAGGAGAGAGGCCCAAGCAAGACGCGCCCCGAGGAGCGTCTTGCCACATATCAACAATGGGTCTGACTGAGGGCCTCCATGAGAGAAGCCCAAGCAAGACGCGCCCCGAGGAGCGTCTTGCCACATGTCACCACTGGGTCTGACTGAGCGCCTCCAGGAGAGGGGCCCAAGCAAGACGCGCCCCGAGGAAAGTCTTCTCACGTGTCAACACTGGGTCTGACTGAGCGTCTCCAGGAGAGAGGCCCAAGCAAGACGCGCCCCGAGGAGCGTCTTGCCACATGTCACCACTGGGTCTGACTGAGCGCCTCCAGGAGAGAGGCCCAAGCAAGACGCGCCCCGAGGAGCGTCTTGCCACATGTAAGCACTGGGTCTGACTGAGCGCCTCCAGGAGAGAAGCCCCAGCAAGACGCGCCCCGAGGAGCGTCTTACCACATGTAAGCACTGGGTCTGACTGAGCGCCTCCAGGAGAGAGGCCCCAGCAAAACGCGCCCCGAGGAGCGTCTTGCCTTATGTCAGCACTCGGTCTGACTGAGCGCCTCCAGGAGAGAGGCCCAAGCAAGACGAGCCCCGAGGAGCGTCTTGCCACATGTCAACAATGGGTCTGACTGAGCGCCTCCAGGAGAGAGGCCCAAGCAAGACGCGCCCCGAGGAGCGTCTTGCCACATGTCACCACTGGGTCTGACTGAGCGCCTCCAGGAGAGAGGCCCAAGCAAGACGCGCCCCGAGGAGCGTCTTGCCACATGTCAGCACTCGGTCTGACTGAGCGCCTCCAGGAGAGAGGCCCAAGCAAGATGCACCCCGAGGAGCGTCTTGACACATGTCAACACTGGGGCTGACAGAGGGCCTCCAGGAGAGAGGCCCAAGCAAGATGCGCCCCAAGGAGCGTCTTGCCACATATCAACAATGGGTCTGACTGAGGGCCTCCATGAGAGAAGCCCAAGCAAGACGCGCCCCGAGGAGCGTCTTGTCACGTGTCAACACTGGGTCTGACTGAGCATCTCCAGGAGAGAGGCTCAAGCAAGACGCGCCCCGAAGAGCGTCTTGCCACATGTCACCACTGGGTCTGACTGAGCGCCTCCAGGAGAGAGGCCCAAGCAAGACGCGCCCCGAGGAGCGTCTTGCCACATGTAAGCACTGGGTCTGACTGAGCGCCTCCAGGAGAGAGGCCCAAGCAAGACGCGCCCCGAGGAGCGTCTTGCCACATGTAAACAATGGGTCTGACTGAGGGCCTCCAGGAGAGAAGCCCAAGCAAGATGCGCCCAAAGGATCGTCTTGCCACATGTAAACAATGGGTCTGACTCAGGGCCTCCAGGAGAGAAGCCCAAGCAAGATGCGCCCCGAGCAGCGTCTTGCCACATGTCAGCACTCGGTCTGACTGAGCGCCTCCAGGAGAGAGGCCCAAGCAAGACGCGCCCCGAGGAGCGTCTTGCCACATATCAACAATGGGTCTGACTGAGGGCCTCCATGAGAGAAGCCCAAGCAAGACGCGCCCCGAGGAGCGTCTTGCCACATGTCACAACTGGGTCTGACTGAGCGCCTCCAGGAGAGGGGCCCAAGCAAGACGCGCCCCGAGGAAAGTCTTGCCACGTGTCAACACTGGGTCTGACTGAGCGTCTCCAGGAGAGAGGCCCAAGCAAGACGCGCCCCGAGGAGCGTCTTGCCACATGTCACCACTGGGTCTGACTGAGCGCCTCCAGGAGAGAGGCCCAAGCAAGACGCGCCCCGAGGAGCGTCTTGCCACATGTAAGCACTGGGTCTGACTGAGCGCCTCCAGGAGAGAAGCCCCAGCAAGACGCGCCCCGAGGAGCGTCTTACCACATGTAAGCACTGGGTCTGACTGAGCGCCTCCAGGAGAGAGGCCCCAGCAAAACGCGCCCCGAGGAGCGTCTTGCCTTATGTCAGCACTCGGTCTGACTGAGCGCCTCCAGGAGAGAGGCCCAAGCAAGACGCGCCCCGAGGAGCGTCTTGCCACATGTCAACAATGGGTCTGACTGAGGGCCTCCAGGAGAGAAGCCCAAGCAAGACGAGCCCCGAGGAGCGTCTTGCCACATGTCAACAATGGGTCTGACTGAGCGCCTCCAGGAGAGAGGCCCAAGCAAGACGCGCCCCGAGGAGCGTCTTGCCACATGTCACCACTGGGTCTGACTGAGCGCCTCCAGGAGAGAGGCCCAAGCAAGACGCGCCCCGAGGAGCGTCTTGCCACATGTCAACAATGGGTCTGACTGAGGGCCTCCAGGAGAGAAGCCCAAGCAAGACGCGTCCCGAGGAGCGTCTTGCCACATGTCAGCACTCGGTCTGACTGAACGCCTCCAGGAGAGAAGCCCCAGCAAGACGCGCCCCGAGGAGCATCTTGCCACATGTAAGCACTGGGTCTGACTGAGCGCCTCCAGGAGAGAGGCCCAAGCAAGACGCGCCCCGAGGAGCGTCTTGCCACATGTCAACAATGGGTCTGACTGAGGGCCTCCAGGAGAGAAGCCCAAGCAAGATGCGCCCACAGGAGCGTCTTGCCACATGTAAACAATGGGTCTGACTGAGGGCCTCCAGGAGAGAAGCCCAAGCAAGACGCGCCCCGAGGAGCGTCTTGCCACATGTCAGCACTCGGTCTGACTGAGCGCCTCCAGGAGAGAGGCCCAAGCAAGACGCACCCCGAGGAGCGTCTTGCCACATATCAACAATGGGTCTGACTGAGGGCCTCCATGAGAGAAGCCCAAGCAAGACGCGCCCCGAGGAGCGTCTTGCCACATGTCACCACTGGGTCTGACTGAGCGCCTCCAGGAGAGAGGCCCAAGCAAGACACGCCCCGAGGAGCGTCTTGCCACGTGTCAACACTGGGTCTGACTGAGCGTCTCCAGGAGAGAGGCCCAAGCAAGACGCGCCCCGAGGAGCGTCTTGACACATGTCAACACTGGGGCTGACATAGGGCCTCCAGGAGAGAGGCCCAAGCAAGATGCGCCCCGAGGAGCGTCTTGCCACATATCAACAATGGGTCTGACTGAGGGCCTCCAGGAGAGAAATACAAGCAAGACGCGCCCCGAGGAGCGTCTTGCCACATGTCAACAATGGGTCTGACTGAGGGCCTCCAGGAGAGAAGCCCAAGCAAGACGCGCCCCGAGGAGCGTCTTGCCACATGTCAGCACTCGGTCTGACTGAGCGCCTCCAGGAGAGAGGCCCAAGCAAGACGCACTCCGAGGAGCGTCTTGACACATGTCAACACTGGGGCTGACAGAGGGCCTCCAGGAGAGAGGCCCAAGCAAGATGCGCCCCAAGGAGCGTCTTGCCACATGTTTACAATGGGTCTGACTGAGGGCCTCCAGGAGAGAAGCCCAAGCAAGACGCGCCCCGAGGAGCGTCTTGCCACATGTCAGCACTCGGTCTGACTGAGCGCCTCCAGGAGAGAGGCCCAAGCAAGACGCGCCCCGAGGAGCGTCATGCCACATGTCAACAATGGGTCTGACTGAGGGCCTCCATGAGAGAAGCCCAAGCAAGACGCACCCCGAGGAGCGTCTTGTCACGTGTCAACACTGGGTCTGACTGAGCATCTCCAGGAGAGAGGCTCAAGCAAGATGCGCCCCGAGGAGCGTCTTGCCTTATGTCAGCACTCGGTCCTACTGAGCGCCTCCAGGAGAGAGGCCCAAGCAAGACGCGCCCCGAGGAGCGTCTTGCCACATGTCAACAATGGGTCTGACTGAGGGCCTCCAGGAGAGAAGCCCAAGCAAGACGCGCCCCGAGGAGCGTCTTGCCACATGTCAACAATGGGTCTGACTGAGGGCCTCCAAGAGAGAAGCCCAAGCAAGACGCGCCCCGAGGAGCGTCTTGCCACATGTCAGCACTCGGTCTGACTGAGCGCCTCCAGGAGAGAGGCCCCAGCAAGACGCGCCCCGAGGAGCGTCTGGCCACATGTCAGCACTCTGTCTGACTGTGCGCCTCCAGGAGAGAGGCCCCAATCAAGACGCGCCCCGAGGAGCATCTTGCCACATGTCAACAATGAGTCTGACTGAGGGCCTCCAGGAGAGAAGCCCAAGCAAGACGCGCCCCGAGGAGCGTCTTGCCACATGTCAGCACTCGGTCTGACTGAACGCCTCCAGGAGAGAAGCCCCAGCAAGACGCGCCCCGAGGAGCGTCTTGCCACATGTCAGCACTGGGTCTGACTGAGCTCCTCCAGGAGAGAGGCCCAAGCAAGATGCGCCCCGAGGAGCGTCTTGCCACATATCAACAATGGATCTGACTGAGGGCCTCCATGAGAGAAGCCCAAGCAAGACGCGCCCCGAGGAGCGTCTTGTCACATGTCACCACTGGGTCTGACTGAGCGCCTCCAGGAGAGAAGCCCCAGCAAGACGCGCCCCGAGGAGCGTCTTACCACATGTCAGCACTCGGTCTGACTGAACGCCTCCAGGAGAGAAGCCCAAGCAAGACGCGCCCCGAGGAGCTCCTTGCCACATGTCAGCACTCGGTCTGACTGAACGCCTCCAGGAGAGAAGCCCCAGCAAGACACACCCCGAGGTGCGTCTTGCCACATGTAAGCACTGGGTCTGACTGAGCGCCTCCAGGAGAGAGGCCCCAGCAAGACGCGCACCGAGGAGCGTCTTTCCTTATGTCAGCACTCGGTCTGACTGAGCGCCTCCAGGAGAGAGGCCCAAGCAAGACGCGCCCCGAGGAGCGTCTTGCCACATGTCAACAATGGGTCTGACTGAGGGCCTCCAGGAGAGAAGCCCAAGCAGGACGCGCCCCGAGGAGCGTCTTGCCACATGTCAACAATGGGTCTGACTGAGGGCCTCCAAGAGAGAAGCCCAAGCAAGACGCGCCCCGAGGAGCTTCTTGCACCATGTCAACACTGGGTCTGACTGAGCACCTCCAGGAGAGAGGCCCAAGCAAGACTCGCCCCGAGGAGCGTCTTGACTCATCTCAACACTGGGGCTGACAGAGGGCCTCCAGGAGAGAGGCCCAAGCAAGATGCGCCCCGAGGAGCGTCTTGCCACATGTAAACAATGGGTTTGACTGAGGGCCTCCAGGAGAGAAGCCCAAGCAAGACGCGCCCCGAGGAGCGTCTTGCCACATGTAGGCACTCGGTCTGACTGAGTGCCTCCAGGAGAGAGGCCCCAGCAAGACGCGCCCTGAGGAGCGTCTGGCCACATGTCAGCACTCTGTCTGACTGTGCGCCTCCAGGAGAGAGGCCCCAATCAAGACGCGCCCCGAGGAGCATCTTGCCACATGTCAACAATGAGTCTGACTGAGGGCCTCCAGGAGAGAAGCCCAAGCAAGACGCGCCCCGAGGAGCGTCTTGCCACATGTCAGCACTCGGTCTGACTGAACGCCTCCAGGAGAGAAGCCCCAGCAAGACGCGCCCCAGCAAGACGCGCCCCGAGGAGCGTCTTGCCACATGTCAGCACTCGGTCTGACTGAGCTCCTCCAGGAGAGAGGCCCAAGCAAGACGCGCCCCGAGGAGCGTCTTGCCACATATCAACAATGGATCTGACTGAGGGCCTCCATGAGAGAAGCCCAAGCAAGACGCGCCCCGAGGAGCGTCTTGTCACATGTCACCACTGGGTCTGACTGAGCGCCTCCAGGAGAGAAGCCCCAGCAAGACGCGCCCCGAGGAGCGTCTTACCACATGTCAGCACTCGGTCTGACTGAACGCCTCCAGGAGAGAAGCCCAAGCAAGATGCGCCCCGAGGAGCTCCTTGCCACATGTCAGCACTCGGTCTGACTGAACGCCTCCAGGAGAGAAACCCCAGCAAGACACACCCCGAGGTGCGTCTTGCCACATGTAAGCACTGGGTCTGACTGAGCGCCTCCAGGAGAGAGGCCCCAGCAAGACGCGCACCGAGGAGCGTCTTGCCTTATGTCAGCACTCGGTCTGACTGAGCGCCTCCAGGAGAGAGGCCCAAGCAAGACGTGCCCCGAGGAGCGTCTTGCCACATGTCAACAATGGGTCTGACTGAGCGCCTCCAGGAGAGAGGCCCAAGCAAGACGCGCCCCGAGGAGCGTCTTGCCACATATCAACAATGGGTCTGACTGAGGGCCTCCATGAGAGAAGCCCAAGCAAGACGCGCCCCGAGGAGCGTCTTGCCACATGTCACCACTGGGTCTGACTGAGCGCCTCCAGGAGAGAGGCCCCAGCAAGACGCGCACCGAGGAGCGTCTTGCCTTATGTCAGCACTCGGTCTGACTGAGCGCCTCCAGGAGAGAGGCCCAAGCAAGACGCACCCCGAGGAGCGTCTTGCCACATATCAACAATGGGTCTGACTGAGGGCCTCCATGAGAGAAGCCCAAGCAAGACGCGCCCCGAGGAGCGTCTTGCCACATGTCACCACTGGGTCTGACTGAGCGCCTCCAGGAGAGAGGCCCAAGCAAGACACGCCCCGAGGAGCGTCTTGCCACGTGTCAACACTGGGTCTGACTGAGCGTCTCCAGGAGAGAGGCCCAAGCAAGACGCGCCCCGAGGAGTGTCTTGCCACATGTCACCACTGGGTCTGACTGAGCGCCTCCAGGAGAGAGGCCCAATCAAGACGCGCCCCGAGGAGCGTCTTGCCACATGAAAGCACTGGGTCTGACTGAGCGCCTCCAGGAGAGAAGCCCCAGCAAGACGCGCCCCGAGGAGCGTCTTACCACATGTCAGCACTCGGTCTGACTGAACGCCTCCAGGAGAGAAGCCCAAGCAAGACGCGCCCCGAGGAGCGTCTTGCCACATGTCAGCACTCGGTCTGACTGAACGCCTCCAGGAGAGAAGCCCCAGCAAGACGCGCCCGAGGAGCGTCTTGCCACATGTAAGCACTGGGTCTGACTGAGCTCCTCCAGGAGAGAGGCCCCAGCAAGACGCGCCCCGAGGAGCGTCTTGACACATGTCAACACTGGGGCTGACATAGGGCCTCCAGGAGAGAGGCCCAAGCAAGATGCGCCCCGAGGAGCGTCTTGCCACATGTAAACAATGGGTCTGACTGAGGGCCTCCAGGAGAGAAGCACAAGCAAGACGCGCCCCGAGGAGCGTCTTGCCACATGTCAACAATGGGTCTGACTGAGGGCCTCCAGGAGAGAAGCCCAAGCAAGACGCGCCCCGAGGAGCGTCTTGCCACATGTCAGCACTCGGTCTGACTGAGCGCCTCCAGGAGAGAGGCCCAAGCAAGACGCACTCCGAGGAGCGTCTTGACACATGTCAACACTGGGGCTGACAGAGGGCCTCCAGGAGAGAGGCCCAAGCAAGATGCGCCCCAAGGAGCGTCTTGCCACATGTAAACAATGGGTCTGACTGAGGGCCTCCAGGAGAGAAGCCCAAGCAAGACGCGCCCCGAGGAGCGTCTTGCCACATGTCAGCACTCGGTCTGACTGAGCGCCTCCAGGAGAGAGGCCCAAGCAAGACGCGCCCCGAGGAGCGTCTTGCCACATATCAACAATGGGTCTGACTGAGGGCCTCCATGAGAGAAGCCCAAGCAAGACGCACCCCGAGGAGCGTCTTGTCACGTGTCAACACTGGGTCTGACTGAGCATCTCCAGGAGAGAGGCTCAAGCAAGATGCGCCCCGAGGAGCGTCTTGCCTTATGTCAGCACTCGGTCTGACTGAGCGCCTCCAGGAGAGAGGCCCAAGCAAGACGCGCCCCGAGGAGCGTCTTGCCACATGTCAACAATGGGTCTGACTGAGGGCCTCCAGGAGAGAAGCCCAAGCAAGACGCGCCCCGAGGAGCGTCTTGCCACATGTCAACAATGGGTCTGACTGAGGTCCTCCAAGAGAGAAGCCCAAGCAAGACGCGCCCCGAGGAGCGTCTTGCCACATGTCAGCACTCGGTCTGACTGAGCGCCTCCAGGAGAGAGGCCCCAGCAAGACGCGCCCCGAGGAGCGTCTGGCCACATGTCAGCACTCTGTCTGACTGTGCGCCTCCAGGAGAGAGGCCCCAATCAAGACGCGCCCCGAGGAGCATCTTGCCACATGTCAACAATGAGTCTGACTGAGGGCCTCCAGGAGAGAAGCCCAAGCAAGAAGCGCCCCGAGGAGCGTCTTGCCACATGTCAGCACTCGGTCTGACTGAACGCCTCCAGGAGAGAAGCCCCAGCAAGACGCGCCCCGAGGAGCGTCTTGCCACATGTCAGCACTCGGTCTGACTGAGCTCCTCCAGGAGAGAGGCCCAAGCAAGACGCGCCCCGAGGAGCGTCTTGCCACTTATCAACAATGGATCTGACTGAGGGCCTCCATGAGAGAAGCCCAAGCAAGACGCGCCCCGAGGAGCGTCTTGTCACATGTCACCACTGGGTCTGACTGAGCGCCTCCAGGAGAGAAGCCATAGCAAGACGCGCCCCGAGGAGCTCCTTGCCACATGTCAGCACTCGGTCTGACTGAACGCCTCCAGGAGAGAAGCCCCAGCAAGACACACCCCGAGGTGCGTCTTGCCACATGTAAGCACTGGGTCTGACTGAGCGCCTCCAGGAGAGAGGCCCCAGCAAGACGCGCACCGAGGAGCGTCTTGCCTTATGTCAGCACTCGGTCTGACTGAGCGCCTCCAGGAGAGAGGCCCAAGCAAGACGCGCCCCGAGGAGCGTCTTGCCACATGTCAACAATGGGTCTGACTGAGGGCCTCCAGGAGAGAAGCCCAAGCAAGACGCGCCCCGAGGAGCGTCTTGCCACATGTCAACAATGGGTCTGACTGAGGGCCTCCAAGAGAGAAGCCCAAGCAAGACGCGCCCCGTGGAGCTTCTTGCACCATGTCAACACTGGGTCTGACTGAGCACCTCCAGGAGAGAGGCCCAAGCAAGACTCGCCCCGAGGAGCGTCTTGACTCATGTCAACACTGGGGCTGACAGAGGGCCTCCAGGAGAGAGGCCCAAGCAAGATGCGCCCCGAGGAGCGTCTTGCCACAAGTAAACAATGGGTTTGACTGAGGGCCTCCAGGAGAGAAGCCCAAGCAAGACGCGCCCCGAGGAGCGTCTTGCCACATGTAGGCACTCGGTCTGACTGAGTGCCTCCAGGAGAGAGGCCCCAGCAAGACGCGCCCTGAGGAGCGTCTGGCCACATGTCAGAACTCTGTCTGACTGTGCGCCTCCAGGAGAGAGGCCCCAATCAAGACGCGCCCCGAGGAGCATCTTGCCACATGTCAACAATGAGTCTGACTGAGGGCCTCCAGGAGAGAAGCCCAAGCAAGACGCGCCCCGAGGAGCGTCTTGCCACATGTCAGCACTCGGTCTGACTGAACGCCTCCAGGAGAGAAGCCCAAGCAAGACGCGCCCCGAGGAGCGTCTTGCCACATGTCAGCACTCGGTCTGACTGAACGCCTCCAGGAGAGAAGCCCCAGCAAGACGCGCCCCGAGGAGCGTCTTGCCACATGTCAGCACTCGGTCTGACTGAGCTCCTCCAGGAGAGAGGCCCAAGCAAGACGCGCCCCGAGGAGCGTCTTGCCACATATCAACAATGGATCTGACTGAGGGCCTCCATGAGAGAAGCCCAAGCAAGACGCGCCCCGAGGAGCGTCTTGTCACATGTCACCACTGGGTCTGACTGAGCGCCTCCAGGAGAGAAGCCCCAGCAAGACGCGCCCCGAGGAGCGTCTTACCACATGTCAGCACTCGGTCTGACTGAACGCCTCCAGGAGAGAAGCCCAAGCAAGACGCGCCCCGAGGAGCTCCTTGCCACATGTCAGCACTCGGTCTGACTGAACGCCTCCAGGAGAGAAGCCCCAGCAAGACACACCCCGAGGTGCGTCTTGCCACATGTAAGCACTGGGTCTGACTCAGCGCCTCCAGGAGAGAGGCCCCAGCAAGACGCGCACCGAGGAGCGTCTTGCCTTATGTCAGCACTCGGTCTGACTGAGCGCCTCCAGGAGAGAGGCCCAAGCAAGACGCGCCCCGAGGAGCGTCTTGCCACATGTCAACAATGGGTCTGACTGAGGGCCTCCAGGAGAGAAGCCCAAGCAAGACGCGCCCCGAGGAGCGTCTTGCCACATGTCAACAATGGGTCTGACTGAGGGCCTCCAAGAGAGAAGCCCAAGCAAGATGCGCCCCGAAGAGCGTCTTGCAACATGTCAACACTGGGTCTGACTGAGCACCTCCAGGAGAGAGGCCCAAGCAAGACTCGCCCCGAGGAGCGTCTTGACACATGTCAACACTGGGGCTGACAGAGGGCCTCCAGGAGAGAGGCCCAAGCAAGATGCGCCCCGAGGAGCGTCTTGCCACGTGTAAACAATGGGTCTGACTGAGGGCCTCCAGGAGAGAAGCCCAAGCAAGACGCGCCCCGAGGAGCGTCTTGCCACATGTCAGCACTCGGTCTGACTGAGCGCCTCCAGGAGAGAGGCCCCAGCAAGACGCGCCCCGAGGAGCGTCTGGCCACATGTCAGCACTCTGTCTGACTGTGCGCCTCCAGGAGAGAGGCCCCAAGCTAGACGCGCCCCGAGGAGCATCTTGCCACATGTCAACAATGAGTCTGACTGAGGGCCTCCAGGAGATAAGCCCAAGCAAGACGCGCCCCGAGGAGCGTCTTGCCACATGTCAGCACTCGGTCTGACTGAACGCCTCTAGGAGAGAAGCCCCAGCAAGACGCGCCCCGAGGAGCGTCTTGCCACATGTCAGCACTCGGTCTGACTGAGCTCCTCCAGGAGAGAGGCCCAAGCAAGACGCGCCCCGAGGAGCGTCTTGCCACATATCAACAATGGATCTGACTGAGGGCCTCCATGAGAGAAGCCCAAGCAAGACGCGCCCCGAGGAGCGTCTTGTCACATGTCACCACTGGGTCTGACTGAGCGCCTCCAGGAGAGAGGCCCAAGCAAGACGCGCCCCGAGGAGCGTCTTGCCTTATGTTAGCACTCGGTCTGACTGAGCGCCTCCAGGAGAGAGGCCCAAGCAAGACACGCCCCGCGGAGCGTCTTGCCACATGTCAACAATGGGTCTGACTGAGGGCCTCCAGGAGAGAAGCCCAAGCAAGATGCGCCCAAAGGAGCGTCTTGCCACATGTAAACAATGGGTCTGACTGAGGGCCTCCAGGAGAGAAGCCCAAGCAAGACGCGCCCCGAGGAGCGTCTTGCCACATGTCAGCACTCGGTCTGACTGAGCGCCTCCAGGAGAGAGGCCCAAGCAAGACGCGCCCCGAGGAGCGTCTTGCCACATGTCACCACTGGGTCTGACTGAGCGCCTCCAGGAGAGAGGCCCAAGCAAGACGCTTCCCGAGGAGCGTCTTGCCACATGTCAACAATGAGTCTGACTGAGGGCCTCCAGGAGAGAAGCCCAAGCAAGACGCGTCCCGAGGAGTGTCTTGCCACATGTCAGCACTCGGTCTGACTGAACGCCTCCAGGAGAGAAGCCCCAGCAAGACGCGCCCCGAGGAGCGTCTTGCCACATGTAAGCACTGGGTCTGACTGAGCGCCTCCAGGAGAGAGGCCCCAGCAAGACGCGCCCCGAGGAGCGTCTTGCCTTATGTCAGCACTCGGTCTGACTGAGCGCCTCCAGGAGAGAGGCCCAAGCAAGACGCGTCCCGAGGAGTGTCTTGCCACATGTCAACAATGAGTCTGACTGAGGGCCTCCAGGAGAGAAGCCCAAGCAAGACGCGTCCCGAGGAGTGTCTTGCCACATGTCAACAATGGGTCTGACTGAGGGCCTCCAGGAGAGAAGCCCAAGCAAGACGCGCCCCGAGGAGCATCTTGCCACATGTCTGCACTCGGTCTGACTGAGCGCCTCCAGGAGAGAGGCCCAAGCAAGACGCACCCCGAGGAGCGTCTTGACACATGTCAACACTGGGGCTGACAGAGGAACTCCAGGAGAGAGGCCCAAGCAAGATGCGCCCCGAGGAGCGTCTTGCCACATGTAAACAATGGGTCTGACTGAGGGCCTCCAGGAGAGAAGCCCAAGCAAGACGCGCCCCGAGGAGCGTCTTGCCACATGTCAGCACTCGGTCTGACTGAGCGCCTCCAGGAGAGAGGCCCAAGCAAGACGCGCCCCGAGGAGCGTCTTGCCACATGTAAGCACTGGGTCTGACTGAGCGCCTCCAGGAGAGAGGCCCCAGCAAGACGCGCCCCGAGGAGCGTCTTGCCTTATGTCAGCACTCGGTCTGACTGAGCGCCTCCAGGAGAGAGGCCCAAGCAAGACGCGCCCCGAGGAGCGTCTTGCCACATGTCAACAATGGGTCTGACTGAGGGCCTCCAGGAGAGAAGCCCAAGCAAGACGCGCCCCGAGGAGCGTCTTGCACCATGTCAACACTGGGTCTGACTGAGCACCTCCAGGAGAGAGGCCCAAGCAAGACTCGCCCCGAGGAGCGTCTTGCCACATATCAACAATGGGTCTGACTGAGGGCCTCCATGAGAGAAGCCCAAGCAAGACGCGCCCCGAGGAGCATCTTGCCACATGTCAGCACTCGGTCTGACTGAGCGACTCCAGGAGAGAGGCCCAAGCAAGACGCACCCCGAGGAGCGTCTTGACACATGTCAACACTGGGGCTGACAGAGGGCCTCCAGGAGAGAGGCCCAAGCAAGATGCGCCCCGAGGAGCGTCTTGCCACATGTCAACAATGGGTCTGACTGAGGGCCTCCAAGAGAGAACCCCAAGCAAGACGCGCCCCGAGGAGCGTCTTGCACCATGTCAACACTGGGTCTGACTGAGCACCTCCAGGAGAGAGGCCCAAGCAAGACTCGCCCCGAGGAGCGTCTTGCCACATATCAACAATGGGTCTGACTGAGGGCCTCCATGAGAGAAGCCCAAGCAAGACGCGCCCCGAGGAGCGTCTTGCCACATGTAAGCACTGGGTCTGACTGAGCGCCTCCAGGAGAGAGGCCCCAGCAAGACGCGCCCCGAGGAGCGTCTTGCCTTATGTCAGCACTCGGTCTGACTGAGCGCCTCCAGGAGAGAGGCCCAAGCAAGACGCGCCCCGCGGAGCGTCTTGCCACATGTCAACAATGGGTCTGACTGAGGGCCTCCAGGAGAGAAGCCCAAGCAAGACGCGCCCCGAGGAGCATCTTGCCACATGTCAGCACTCGGTCTGACTGAGCGACTCCAGGAGAGAGGCCCAAGTAAGACGCACCCCGAGGAGCGTCTTGACACATGTCAACACTGGGGCTGACAGAGGGCCTCCAGGAGAGAGGCCCAAGCAAGATGCGCCCCGAGGAGCGTCTTGCCACATGTCAACAATGGGTCTGACTGAGGGCCTCCAAGAGAGAAGCCCAAGCAAGACGCGCCCCGAGGAGCGTCTTGCACCATGTCAACACTGGGTCTGACTGAGCACCTCCAGGAGAGAGGCCCAAGCAAGACTCGCCCCGAGGAGCGTCTTCCCACATATCAACAATGGGTCTGACTGACGGCCTCCATGAGAGAAGCCCAAGCAAGACGCGCCCCTAGGAGCGTCTTGCCACATGTCAGCTCTCGGTCTGACTGAGCGCCTCCAGGAGAGAGGCCCAAGCAAGACGCGCCCCGAGGAGTGTCTTGCCACATGTCACCACTGGGTCTGACTGAGCGCCTCCAGGAGAGAGGCCCAAGCAAGACGCGCCCCGAGGAGCGTCTTGCCACATGTCAACAATGAGTCTGACTGAGGGCCTCCAGGAGAGAAGCCCAAGCAAGACGCGTCCCGAGGAGTGTCTTGCCACATGTCAGCACTCGGTCTGACTGAACGCCTCCAGGAGAGAAGCCCCAGCAAGACGCGCCCCGAGGAGCGTCTTGCCACATGTAAGCACTGGGTCTGACTGAGCGCCTCCAGGAGAGAGGCCCCAGCAACACGCGCCCCGAGGAGCGTCTTGCCTTATGTCAGCACTCGGTCTGACTGAGCGCCTCCAGGAGAGAGGCCCAAGCAAGACGCGTCCCGAGGAGTGTCTTGCCACATGTCAACAATGAGTCTGACTGAGGGTCTCCAGGAGAGAAGCCCAAGCAAGACGCGTCCCGAGGAGTGTCTTGCCACATGTCAACAATGGGTCTGACTGAGGGCCTCCAGGAGAGAAGCCCAAGCAAGACGCGCCCCGAGGAGCGTCTTGCCACATGTCAGCACTCGGTCTGACTGAGCGCCTCCAGGAGAGAGGCCCAAGCAAGACTCACCCCGAGGAGCGTCTTGACACATGTCAACACTGGGGCTGACAGAGGAACTCCAGGAGAGAGGCCCAAGCAAGATGCGCCCCGAGGAGCGTCTTGCCACATGTAAACAATGGGTCTGACTGAGGGCCTCCAGGAGAGAAGCCCAAGCAAGACGCGCCCCGAGGAGCGTCTTGCCACATGTTAGCACTCGGTCTGACTGAGCGCCTCCAGGAGAGAGGCCCAAGCAAGACGCGCCCCGAGGAGCGTCTTGCCACATATCAAAAATGGGTCTGACAGAGGGCCTCCATGAGAGAAGCCCAAGCAAGACGCGCCCCGAGGAGCGTCTTGTCACGTGTCAACACTGGGTCTGACTGAGAGTCTCCAGGAGAGAGGCCAAAGCAAGACGCGCCCCGAGGAGCGTCTTGCCACATGTAAGCACTGGGTCTGACTGAGCGCCTCCAGGAGAGAGGCCCCAGCAAGACGCGCCCCGAGGTGCGTCTTGCCTTATGTCAGCACTCGGTCTGACTGAGCGCCTCCAGGAGAGAGGCCCAAGCAAGACGCGCCCCGAGGAGCGTCTTGCCACATGTCAACAATGGGTCTGACTGAGGGCCTCCAGGAGAGAAGCCTCAAGCAAGATGTGCCCCGAGGAGCGTCTTGCCACATGTCAACAATGGGTCTGACTGAGCGCCTCCAGGAGAGAGGCCCAAGCAAGACGCGCCCCGAGGAGCGTCTTGCCACATGTCACCACTGGGTCTTACTGAGCGCCTCCAGGAGAGAGGCCCAAGCAAGACGCGCCCCGAGGAGCGTCTTGCCACATGTCAACAATGGGTCTGACTGAGGGCCTCCAGGAGAGAAGCCCAAGCAAGACGCGCCCCGAGGAGCGTCTTGCCACATGTCAGCACTCGGTCTGACTGAACGCCTCCAGGAGAGAAGCCCCAGCAAGACGCGCCCCGAGGAGCGTCTTGCCACATGTAAGCACTGGGTCTGACTGAGCGCCTCCAGGAGAGAAGCCCCAGCAAGACGCGCCCCGAGGAGCGTCTTGCCACATGTAAGCACTGGGTCTGACTGAGCGCCTCCAGGAGAGAGGCCCAAGCAAGACGCGCCCCGAGGAGCGTCTTGCCACATGTAAGCACTGGGTCTGACTGAGCGCCTCCAGGAGAGAAGCCCCAGCAAGACGCGCCCCGAGGAGCGTCTTACCACATGTCAGCACTCGGTCTGACTGAACGCCTCCAGGAGAGAAGCCCAAGCAAGACGCGCCCCGAGGAGCGTCTTGCCACATGTCAGCACTCGGTCTGACTGAACGCCTCCAGGAGAGAAGCCCCAGCAAGACACGCCCCGAGGAGCGTCTTGCCACATGTAAGCACTGGGTCTGACTGAGCGCCTCCAGGAGAGAGGCCCCAGCAAGACGCGCCCCTAGGAGCGTCTTGCCTTATGTCAGCACTCGGTCTGACTGAGCGCCTCCAGGAGAGAGGCCCAAGCAAGATGCGCCCCGAGGAGCGTCTTGCCACATGTAAACAATGGGTCTGACTGAGGGCCTCCAAGAGAGAAGCCCAAGCAAGACGCGCCCCGAGGAGCGTCTTGCACCATGTCAACACTGGGTCTGACTGAGCACCTCCAGGAGAGAGGCCCAAGCAAGACTCGCCCCGAGGAGCGTCTTGCCACATATCAACAATGGGTCTGACTGAGGGCCTCCATGAGAAAAGCCCAAGCAAGACGCGCCCCGAGGAGCATCTTGCCACATGTCAGCACTCAGTCTGACTGAGCGACTCCAGGAGAGAGGCCCAAGCAAGACGCACCCCGAGGAGCGTCTTGACACATGTCAACACTGGGGCTGACAGAGGGCCTCCAGGAGAGAGGCCCAAGCAAGATGCGCCCCGAGGAGCGTCTTGCCACATGTCAACAATGGGTCTGACTGAGGGCCTCCAAGAGAGAAGCCCAAGCAAGACGCTCCCCGAGGAGCGTCTTGCACCATGTCAACACTGGGTCTGACTGAGCACCTCCAGGAGAGAGGCCCAAGCAAGACTCGCCCCGAGGAGCGTCTTGCCACATATCAACAATGGGTCTGACTGAGGGCCTCCATGAGAGAAGCCCAAGCAAGACGCGCCCCGAGGAGCGTCTTGCCACATGTCAGCACTCGGTCTGACTGAGCGCCTCCAAGAGAGAGGCCCAAGCAAGACGCGTTCGAGGAGCGTCTTGCCACATATCAACAATGGGTCTGACTGGGGGCCTCCATGAGAGAAGCCCAAGCAAGACGCGCCCCGAGGAGCGTCTTGTCACGTGTCAACACTGGGTCTGACTGAGCGTCTCCAGGAGAGAGGCCCAAGCAAGACGCGCCCCGAGGAGCGTCTTGCCACATGTCAACAATGAGTCTGACTGAGGGCCTCCAGGAGAGAAGCCCAAGCAAGACGCGTCCCGAGGAGTGTCTTGCCACATGTCAGCACTCGGTCTGACTGAACGCCTCCAGGAGAGAAGCCCCAGCAAGAAGCGCCCCGAGGAGCGTCTTGCCACATGTAAGCACTGGGTCTGACTGAGCGCCTCCAGGAGAGAGGCCCCAGCAAGACGCGCCCCGAGGAGCGTCTTGCCTTATGTCAGCACTCGGTCTGACTGAGCGCCTCCAGGAGAGAGGGCCAAGCAAGACGCGTCCCGAGGAGTGTCTTGCCACATGTCAACAATGAGTCTGACTGAGGGCCTCCAGGAGAGAAGCCCAAGCAAGACGCGTCCCGAGGAGTGTCTTGCCACATTTCAACAATGGGTCTGACTGAGGGCCTCCAGGAGAGAGGCCCAAGCAAGACGCGCCCCGAGGAGCGTCTTGCCACATGTCAGCACTCGGTCTGACTGAGCGCCTCCAGGAGAGAGGCCCAAGCAAGACGCACCCCGAGGAGCGTCTTGACACATGTCAACACTGGGGCTGACAGAGGAACTCCAGGAGAGAGGCCCAAGCAAGATGCACCCCGAGGAGCGTCTTGCCACATGTAAACAATGGGTCTGACTGAGGGCCTCCAGGAGAGAAGCCCAAGCAAGACGCGCCGCGAGGAGCGTCTTGCCACATGTCAGCACTCGGTCTGACTGAGCGCCTCCAGGAGAGAGGCCCAAGCAAGACGCGCCCCGAGGAGCGTCTTGCCACATATCAACAATGGGTCTGACTGAGGGCCTCCATGAGAGAAGCCCAAGCAAGACGCGCCCCGAGGAGCGTCTTGTCACGTGTCAACACTGGGTCTGACTGAGCGTCTCCAGGAGAGAGGCCCAAGCAAGACGCGCCCCGAGGAGCGTCTTGCCACATGTAAGCACTGGGTCTGACTGAGCGCCTCCAGGAGAGAGGCCCCAGCAAGACGCGCCCCGAGGAGCGTCTTGCCTTATGTCAGCACTCGGTCTGACTGAGCTCCTCCAGGAGAGAGGCCCAAGCAAGACGCGCCCCGAGGAGCGTCTTGCCACATGTCAACAATGGGTCTGACTGAGGGCCTCCAGGAGAGAAGCCCAAGCAAGACGCGCCCCGAGGAGCGTCTTGCCACATGTCAACAATGGGTCTGACTGAGCGCCTCCAGGAGAGAGGCCCAAGCAAGACGCGCCCCGAGGAGCGTCTTGCCACATGTCACCACTGGGTCTGACTGAGCGCCTCCAGGAGAGAGGCCCAAGCAAGACGCGCCCCGAGGAGCGTCTTGCCACATGTCAACAATGGGTCTGACTGAGGGCCTCCAGGAGAGAAGCCCAAGCAAGACGCGTCCCGAGGAGCGTCTTGCCACATGTCAGCACTCGGTCTGACTGAACGCCTCCAGGAGCGAAGCCCCAGCAAGACGCGCCCCGAGGAGCGTCTTGCCACATGTAAGCACTGGGTCTGACTGAGCGCCTCCAGGAGACAGGCCCAAGCAAGACGCGCCCCGAGGAGCGTCTTGCCACATGTCAACAATGGGTCTGACTGAGGGCCTCCAGGAGAGAAGCCCAAGCAAGATGCGCCCAAAGGAGCGTCTTGCCACATGTAAACAATGGGTCTGACTGAGGGCCTCCAGGAGAGAAGCCCAAGCAAGACGCACCCCGAGGAGCGTCTTGCCACATGTCAGCACTCGGTCTGACTGAGCGCCTCCAGGAGAGAGGCCCAAGCAAGACGCTCCCCGAGGAGCGTCTTGCCACATATCAACAATGGGTCTGACTGAGGGCCTCCATGAGAGAAGCCCAAGCAAGACGCGCCCCGAGGAGCGTCTTGCCACATGTCACCACTGGGTCTGACTGAGCGCCTCCAGGAGAGAGGCCCAAGCAAGACACGCCCCGAGGAGCTTCTTGCCATGTGTCACCACTGGGTCTGACTGAGCGCCTCCAGGAGAGAGGCCCAATCAAGACGCGCCCCGAGGAGCGTCTTGCCACATGTAAGCACTGGGTCTGACTGAGCGCCTCCAGGAGAGAAGCCCCAGCAAGACGCGCCCCGAGGAGTGTCTTACCACATGTCAGCACTCGGTCTGACTGAACGCCTCCAGGAGAGAAGCCCAAGCAAGACGCGCCCCGAGGAGCGTCTTGCCACATGTCAGCACTCGGTCTGACTGAACGCCTCCAGGAGAGAAGCCCCAGCAAGACGCGCCCCGAGGAGCGTCTTGCCACATGCAAGCACTGGGTCTGACTGAGCGCCTCCAGGAGAGAGGCCCCAGCAAGACGCGCCCCGAGGAGCGTCTTGACACATGTCAACACTGGGGCTGACATAGGGCCTCCAGGAGAGAGGCCCAAGCAAGATGCGCCCCGAGGAGCGTCTTGCCACATGTAAACAATGGGTCTGACTGAGCGCCTCCAGGAGAGAGGCCCAAACAAGACGCGTCCCGAGGAGTGTCTTGCCACATGTCAACAATGAGTCTGACTGAGGGCCTCCAGGAGAGAAGCCCAAGCAAGACGCGTCCGGAGGAGTGTCTTGCCACATTTCAACAATGGGTCTGACTGAGGGCCTCCAGGAGAGAGGCCCAAGCAAGACTCGCCCCGAGGAGCGTCTTGCCACATGTCAGCACTCGGTCTGACTGAGCGCCTCCAGGCGAGAGGCCCAAGCAAGACGCACCCCGAGGAGCGTCTTGACACATGTCAACACTGGGGCTGACTGAGGAACTCCAGGAGAGAGGCCCAAGCAAGATGCACCCCGAGGAGTGTCTTGCCACATGTAACCAATGGGTCTGACTGAGGGCCTCCAGGAGAGAAGCCCAAGCAAGACGCGCCCCGAGGAGCGTCTTGCCACATGTCAGCACTCGGTCTGACTGAGCGCCTCCAGGAGAGAGGCCCGAGCAAGACGCGCCCCGAGGAGCGTCTTGCCACATATCAACAATGGGTCTGACTGAGGGCCTCCATGAGAGAAGCCCAAGCAAGACGCGCCCCGAGGAGCGTCTTGTCACGTGTCAACACTGGGTCTGACTGAGCGTCTCCAGGAGAGAGGCCCAAGCAAGACGCGCCCCGAGGAGCGTCTTGCCACATGTAAGCACTGGGTCTGACTGAGCGCCTCCAGGAGAGAGGCCCCAGCAAGACGCGCCCCGAGGAGCGTCTTGCCTTATGTCAGCACTCGGTCTGACTGAGCGCCTCCAGGAGAGAGGCCCAAGCAAGACGCGCCCCGAGGAGCGTCTTGCCACATGTCAACAATGGGTCTGACTGAGGGCCTCCAGGAGAGAAGCCCAAGCAAGACGCGTCCCGAGGAGCGTCTTGCCACATGTCAGCACTCGGTCTGACTGAACGCCTCCAGGAGAAAAGCCCCAGCAAGACGCGCCCCGAGGAGCGTCTTGCCACATGTAAGCACTGGGTCTGACTGAGCGCCTCCAGGAGAGAGGCCCAAGCAAGACGCGCCCCGAGGAGCGTCTTGCCACATGTCAACAATGGGTCTGACTGAGGGACTCCAGGAGAGAAGCCCAAGCAAGATGCGCCCAAAGGAGCGTCTTGCCACATGTAAACAATGGGTCTGACTGAGGGCCTCCAGGAGAGAAGCCCAAGCAAGACGCACCCCGAGGAGCGTCTTGCCACATGTCAGCACTCGGTCTGACTGAGCGCCTCCAGAAGAGAGGCCCAAGCAAGACGCGCCCCGAGGAGCGTCTTGCCACATATCAACAATGGGTCTGACTGAGGGCCTCCATGAGAGAAGCCCAAGCAAGACGCGCCCCGAGGAGCGTCTTGCCACATGTCACCACTGGGTCTGACTGAGCGCCTCCAGGAGAGAGGCCCAAGCAAGACACGCCCCGAGGAGCGTCTTGCCATGTGTCACCACTGGGTCTGACTGAGCGCCTCCAGGAGAGAGGCCCAATCAAGACGCGCCCCGAGGAGCGTCTTGCCACATGTAAGCACTGGGTCTGACTGAGCGCCTCCAGGAGAGAAGCCCCAGCAAGACGCGCCCCGAGGAGCGTCTTACCACATGTCAGCACTCGGTCTGACTGAACGCCTCCAGGAGAGAAGCCCAAGCAAGACGCGCCCCGAGGAGCGTCTTGCCACATGTCAGCACTCGGTCTGACTGAACGCCTCCAGGAGAGAAGCCCCAGCAAGACGCGCCCCGAGGAGCGTCTTGTCACGTGTCAACACTGGGTCTGACTGAGCGTCTCCAGGAGAGAGGCCCAAGCAAGACGCGCCCCGAGGAGCGTCTTGCCACATGTAAGCACTGGGTCTGACTGAGCGCCTCCAGGAGAGAGGCCCCAGCAAGACGCGCCCCGAGGAGCGTCTTGCCTTATGTCAGCACTCGGTCTGACTGAGCGCCTCCAGGAGAGAGGCCCAAGCAAGACGCGCCCCGAGGAGCGTCTTGCCACATGTCAACAATGGGTCTGACTGAGGGCCTCCAGGAGAGAAGCCCAAGCAAGTCGCGCCCCGAGGAGCGTCTTGCCACATGTCAACAATGGGTCTGACTGAGCGCCTCCAGGAGAGAGGCCCAAGGAAGACGCGCCCCGAGGAGCGTCTTGCCACATGTCACCACTGGGTCTGACTGAGCGCCTCCAGGAGAGAGGCCCAAGCAAGACGCGCCCCGAGGAGCGTCTTGCCACATGTCAACAATGGGTCTGACTGAGGGCCTCCAGGAGAGAAGCCCAAGCAAGACGCGTCCCGAGGAGCGTCTTGCCACATGTCAGCACTCGGTCTGACTGAACGCCTCCAGGAGAAAAGCCCCAGCAAGACGCGCCCCGAGGAGCGTCTTGCCACATGTGGGCACTGGGTCTGACTGAGCGCCTCCAGGAGAGAGGCCCAAGCAAGACGCGCCCCGAGGAGCGTCTTGCCACATGTCAACAATGGGTCTGACTGAGGGACTCCAGGAGAGAAGCCCAAGCAAGATGCGCCCAAAGGAGCGTCTTGCCACATGTAAACAATGGGTCTGACTGAGGGCCTCCAGGAGAGAAGCCCAAGCAAGACGCACCCCGAGGAGCGTCTTGCCACATGTCAGCACTCGGTCTGACTGAGCGCCTCCAGAAGAGAGGCCCAAGCAAGACGCGCCCCGAGGAGCGTCTTGCCACATATCAACAATGGGTCTGACTGAGGGCCTCCATGAGAGAAGCCCAAGCAAGACGCGCCCCGAGGAGCGTCTTGCCACATGTCACCACTGGGTCTGACTGAGCGCCTCCAGGAGAGAGGCCCAAGCAAGACACGCCCCGAGGAGCGTCTTGCCATGTGTCACCACTGGGTCTGACTGAGCGCCTCCAGGAGAGAGGCCCAATCAAGACGCGCCCCGAGGAGCGTCTTGCCACATGTAAGCACTGGGTCTGACTGAGCGCCTCCAGGAGAGAAGCCCCAGCAAGACGCGCCCCGAGGAGCGTCTTACCACATGTCAGCACTCGGTCTGACTGAACGCCTCCAGGAGAGAAGCCCAAGCAAGACGCGCCCCGAGGAGCGTCTTGCCACATGTCAGCACTCGGTCTGACTGAACGCCTCCAGGAGAGAAGCCCCAGCAAGACGCGCCCCGAGGAGCGTCTTGCCACATGTAAGCACTGGGTCTGACTGAGCGCCTCCAGGAGAGAGGCCCCAGCAAGACGCGCCCCGAGGAGCGTCTTGACACATGTCAACACTGGGGCTGACATAGGGCCTCCAGGAGAGAGGCCCAAGCAAGATGCGCCCCGAGGAGCGTCTTGCCACATGTAAACAATGGGTCTGACTGAGGGCCTCCAGGAGAGAAGCACAAGCAAGACGCGCCCCGAGGAGCGTCTTGCCACATGTCAACAATGGGTCTGACTGAGGGCCTCCAGGAGAGAAGCCCAAGCAAGACGCGCCCCGAGGAGCGTCTTGCCACATGTCAGCACTCGGTCTGACTGAGCGCCTCCAGGAGAGAGGCCCAAGCAAGACGCACCCCGAGGAGCGTCTTGACACATGTCAACACTGGGGCTGACAGAGGGCCTCCAGGAGAGAGGCCCAAGCAAGATGCGCCCCAAGGAGCGTCTTGCCACATGTAAACAATGGGTCTGACTGAGGGCCTCCAGGAGAGAAGCCCAAGCAAGACGCGCCCCGAGGAGCGTCTTGCCACATGTCAACAATGGGTCTGACTGAGCGCCTCCAGGAGAGAGGCCCAAGCAAGACGCGCCCCGAGGAGCGTCTTGCCACATGTCACCACTGGGTCTGACTGAGCGCCTCCAGGAGAGAGGCCCAAGCAAGACGCGCCCCGAGGAGCGTCTTGCCACATGTCAACAATGGGTCTGACTGAGGGCCTCCAGGAGAGAAGCCCAAGCAAGACGCGTCCCGAGGAGCGTCTTGCCACATGTCAGCACTCGGTCTGACTGAACGCCTCCAGGAGAAAAGCCCCAGCAAGACGCGCCCCGAGGAGCGTCTTGCCACATGTAAGCACTGGGTCTGACTGAGCGCCTCCAGGAGAGAGGCCCAAGCAAGACGCGCCCCGAGGAGCGTCTTGCCACATGTCAACAATGGGTCTGACTGAGGGCCTCCAGGAGAGAAGCCCAAGCAAGATGCGCCCAAAGGAGCGTCTTGCCACATGTAAACAATGGGTCTGACTGAGGGCCTCCAGGAGAGAAGCCCAAGCAAGACGCACCCCGAGGAGCGTCTTGCCACATGTCAGCACTCGGTCTGACTGAGCGCCTCCAGAAGAGAGGCCCAAGCAAGACGCGCCCCGAGGAGCGTCTTGCCACATATCAACAATGGGTCTGACTGAGGGCCTCCATGAGAGAAGCCCAAGCAAGACGCGCCCCGAGGAGCGTCTTGCCACATGTCACCACTGGGTCTGACTGAGCGCCTCCAGGAGAGAGGCCCAAGCAAGACACGCCCCGAGGAGCGTCTTGCCATGTGTCACCACTGGGTCTGACTGAGCGCCTCCAGGAGAGAGGCCCATTCAAGACGCGCCCCGAGGAGCGTCTTGCCACATGTAAGCACTGGGTCTGACTGAGCGCCTCCAGGAGAGAAGCCCCAGCAAGACGCGCCCCGAGGAGCGTCTTACCACATGTCAGCACTCGGTCTGACTGAACGCCTCCAGGAGAGAAGCCCAAGCAAGACGCGCCCCGAGGAGCGTCTTGCCACATGTCAGCACTCGGTCTGACTGAACGCCTCCAGGAGAGAAGCCCCAGCAAGACGCGCCCCGAGGAGCGTCTTGCCACATGTAAGCACTGGGTCTGACTGAGCGCCTCCAGGAGAGAGGCCCCAGCAAGACGCGCCCCGAGGAGCGTCTTGACACATGTCAACACTGGGGCTGACATAGGGCCTCCAGGAGAGAGGCCCAAGCAAGATGCGCCCCGAGGAGCGTCTTGCCACATGTAAACAATGGGTCTGACTGAGGGCCTCCAGGAGAGAAGCACAAGCAAGACGCGCCCCGAGGAGCGTCTTGCCACATGTCAACAATGGGTCTGACTGAGGGCCTCCAGGAGAGAAGCCCAAGCAAGACGCGCCCCGAGGAGCGTCTTGCCACATGTCAGCACTCGGTCTGACTGAGCGCCTCCAGGAGAGAGGCCCAAGCAAGACGCACCCCGAGGAGCGTCTTGACACATGTCAACACTGGGGCTGACAGAGGGCCTCCAGGAGAGAGGCCCAAGCAAGATGCGCCCCAAGGAGCGTCTTGCCACATGTAAACAATGGGTCTGACTGAGGGCCTCCAGGAGAGAAGCCCAAGCAAGACGCGCCCCGAGGAGCGTCTTGCCACATGTCAGCACTCGGTCTGACTGAGCGCCTCCAGGAGAGAGGCCCAAGCAAGACGCGCCCCGAGGAGCGTCTTGCCACATATCAACAATGGGTCTGACTGAGGGCCTCCATGAGAGAAGCCCAAGCAAGACGCGCCCCGAGGAGCGTCTTGTCACGTGTCAACACTGGGTCTGACTGAGCATCTCCAGGAGAGAGGCTCAAGCAAGACGCGCCCCGAAGAGCGTCTTGCCACAAGTCACCACTGGGTCTGACTGAGCGCCTCCAGGAGAGAGGCCCAAGCAAGACGCGCCCCGAGGAGCGTCTTGCCACATGTCACCACTGGGTCTGACTGAGCGCCTCCAGGAGAGGGGCCCAAGCAAGACGCGCCCCGAGGAAAGTCTTGCCACGTGTCACCACTGGGTCTGACTGAGCGCCTCCAGGAGAGAGGCCCAAGCAAGACGCGCCCCGAGGAGCGTCATGCCACATGTAAGCACTGGGTCTGACTGAGCGCCTCCAGGAGAGAAGCCCCAGCAAGACGCGCCCCGAGGAGCGTCTTACCACATGTAAGCACTGGGTCTGACTGAGCGCCTCCAGGAGAGAAGCCCCAGCAAGACGCGCCCCGAGGAGCGTCTTACCACATGTCAGCACTCGGTCTGACTGAACGCCTCCAGGAGAGAAGCCCAAGCAAGACGCGCCCCGAGGAGCGTCTTGCCACATGTCAGCACTCGGTCTGACTGAACGCCTCCAGGAGAGAAGCCCCAGCAAGACGCGCCCCGAGGAGCGTCTTGCCACATGTAAGCACTGGGTCTGACTGAGCGCCTCCAGGAGAGAGGCCCCAGCAAGACGCGCCCCGAGGAGCGTCTTGACACATGTCAACACTGGGGCTGACATAGGGCCTCCAGGAGAGAGGCCCAAGCAAGATGCGCCCCGAGGAGCGTCTTGCCACATGTAAACAATGGGTCTGACTGAGGGCCTCCAGGAGAGAAGCACAAGCAAGACGCGCCCCGAGGAGCATCTTGCCACATGTCAACAATGGGTCTGACTGAGGGCCTCCAGGAGAGAAGCCCAAGCAAGACGCACCCCGAGGAGCGTCTTGACACATGTCAACACTGGGGCTGACAGAGGGCCTCCAGGAGAGAAGCCCAAGCAAGACGCGCCCCAAGGAGCGTCTTGCCACATGTAAACAAGGGGTGTGACTGAGGGCCTCCAGGAGAGAAGCCCAAGCAAGACGCGCCCCGAGGAGCGTCTTGCCACATGTCAGCACTCGGTCTGACTGAGCGCCTCCAGGAGAGAGGCCCAAGCAAGACGCGCCCCGAGGAGCGTCTTGCCACATATAAACAATGGGTCTGACTGAGGGCCTCCATGAGAGAAGCCCAAGCAAGACGCGCCCCGAGGAGCGTCTTGTCACGTGTCAACACTGGGTCTGACTGAGCATCTCCAGGAGAGAGGCTCAAGCAAGACGCGCCCCGAAGAGCGTCTTGCCACATGTCACCACTGGGTCTGACTGAGCGCCTCCAGGAGAGAGGCCCAAGCAAGACGCGCCCCGAGGAGCGTCTTGCCACATGTCACCACTGGGTCTGACTGAGCGCCTCCAGGAGAGGGGCCCAAGCAAGACGCGCCCTGAGGAAAGTCTTGCCACGTGTCAACACTGGGTCTGACTGAGCGTCTCCAGGAGAGAGGCCCAAGCAAGACGCGCCCCGAGGAGCGTCTTGCCACATGTCACCACTGGGTCTGACTGAGCGCCTCCAGGAGAGAGGCCCAAGCAAGACGCGCCCCGAGGAGCGTCATGCCACATGTAAGCACTGGGTCTGACTGAGCGCCTCCAGGAGAGAAGCCCCAGCAAGACGCGCCCCGAGGAGCGTCTTACCACATGTAAGCACTGGGTCTGACTGAGCGCCTCCAGGAGAGAAGCCCCAGCAAGACGCGCCCCGAGGAGCGTCTTACCACATGTAAGCACTCGGTCTGACTGAACGCCTCCAGGAGAGAAGCCCAAGCAAGACGCGCCCCGAGGAGCGTCTTGCCACATGTCAGCACTCGGTCTGACTGAACGCCTCCAGGAGAGAAGCCCCAGCAAGACACGCCCCGAGGAGCGTCTTGCCACATGTAAGCACTGGGTCTGACTGAGCGCCTCCAGGAGAGAGGCCCCAGCAAGACGCGCCCCGAGGAGCGTCTTGACACATGTCAACACTGGGGCTGACATAGGGCCTCCAGGAGAGAGGCCCAAGCAAGATGCGCCCCGAGGAGCGTCTTGCCACATGTAAACAATGGGTCTGACTGAGGGCCTCCAGGAGAGAAGCACAAGCAAGACGCGCCCCGAGGAGCATCTTGCCACATGTCAACAATGGGTCTGACTGAGGGCCTCCAGGAGAGAAGCCCAAGCAAGACGCGCCCCGAGGAGCGTCTTGCCACATGTCAGCACTCGGTCTGACTGAGTGCCTCCAGGAGAGAGGCCCAAGCAAGACGCACCCCGAGGAGCGTCTTGACACATGTCAACACTGGGGCTGACAGAGGGCCTCCAGGAGAGAGGCCCAAGCAAGATGCGCCCCAAGGAGCGTCTTGCCACATATCAACAATGGGTCTGACTGAGGGCCTCCATGAGAGAAGCCCAAGCAAGACGCGCCCCGAGGAGCGTCTTGCCACATGTAAACAATGGGTCTGACTGAGGGCCTCCAGGAGAGAAGCCCAAGCAAGATGCGCCCAAAGGAGCGTCTTGCCACATGTAAACAATGGGTCTGACTCAGGGCCTCCAGGAGAGAAGCCCAAGCAAGACGCGCCCCGAGCAGCGTCTTGCCACATGTCAGCACTCGGTCTGACTGAGCGCCTCCAGGAGAGAGGCCCAAGCAAGACGCGCCCCGAGGAGCGTCTTGCCACATATCAACAATGGGTCTGACTGAGGGCCTCCATGAGAGAAGCCCAAGCAAGACGCGCCCCGAGGAGCGTCTTGCCACATGTCACCACTGGGTCTGACTGAGCGCCTCCAGGAGAGGGGCCCAAGCAAGACGCGCCCCGAGGAAAGTCTTGCCACGTGTCAACACTGGGTCTGACTGAGCGTCTCCAGGAGAGAGGCCCAAGCAAGACGCGCCCCGAGGAGCGTCTTGCCACATGTCACCACTGGGTCTGACTGAGCGCCTCCAGGAGAGAGGCCCAAGCAAGACGCGCCCCGAGGAGCGTCTTGCCACATGTAAGCACTGGGTCTGACTGAGTGCCTCCAGGAGAGAGGCCCAAGCAAGACGCACCCCGAGGAGCGTCTTGACACATGTCAACACTGGGGCTGACAGAGGGCCTCCAGGAGAGAGGCCCAAGCAAGATGCGCCCCAAGGAGCGTCTTGCCACATGTAAACAATGGGTCTGACTGAGGGCCTCCAGGAGAGAAGCCCAAGCAAGACGCGCCCCGAGGAGCGTCTTGTCACGTGTCAACACTGGGTCTGACTGAGCATCTCCAGGAGAGAGGCTCAAGCAAGACGCGCCCCGAAGAGCGTCTTGCCACATGTCACCACTTGGTCTGACTGAGCGCCTCCAGGAGAGAGGCCCAAGCAAGACGCGCCCCGAGGAGCGTCTTGCCACATGTCACCACTGGGTCTGACTGAGCGCCTCCAGGAGAGGGGCCCAAGCAAGACGCGCCCCGAGGAAAGTCTTGCCACGTGTCAACACTGGGTCTGACTGAGCGTCTCCAGGAGAGAGGCCCAAGCAAGATGCGCCCCGAGGAGCGTCTTGCCACATGTCACCACTGGGTCTGACTGAGCGCCTCCAGGAGAGAGGCCCAAGCAAGACGCGCCCCGAGGAGCGTCATGCCACATGTAAGCACTGGGTCTGACTGAGCGCCTCCAGGAGAGAAGCCCCAGCAAGACACGCCCCGAGGAGCGTCTTACCACATGTAAGCACTGGGTCTGACTGAGCGCCTCCAGGAGAGAAGCCCCAGCAAGACGCGCCCCAAAGAGCGTCTTACCACATGTCAGCACTCGGTCTGACTGAACGCCTCCAGGAGAGAAGCCCAAGCAAGACGCGCCCCGAGGAGCGTCTTGCCACATGTCAGCACTCGGTCTGACTGAACGCCTCCAGGAGAGAAGCCCCAGCAAGACGCGCCCCGAGGAGCGTCTTGCCACATGTAAGCACTTGGTCTGACTGAGCGCCTCCAGGAGAGAGGCCCAAGCAAGATGCGCCCCGAGGAGCGTCTTGCCACATGTAAACAATGGGTCTGACTGAGGGCCTCCAGGAGAGAAGCACAAGCAAGACGCGCCCCGAGGAGCATCTTGCCACATGTCAACAATGGGTCTGACTGAGGGCCTCCAGGAGAGAAGCCCAAGCAAGACGCGCCCCGAGGAGCGTCTTGCCACATGTCAGCACTCGGTCTGACTGAGTGCCTCCAGGAGAGAGGCCCAAGCAAGACGCACCCCGAGGAGCGTCTTGACACATGTCAACACTGGGGCTGACAGAGGGCCTCCAGGAGAGAGGCCCAAGCAAGATGCGCCCCAAGGAGCGTCTTGCCACATATCAACAATGGGTCTGACTGAGGGCCTCCATGAGAGAAGCCCAAGCAAGACGCGCCCCGAGGAGCGTCTTGCCACATGTAAACAATGGGTCTGACTGAGGGCCTCCAGGAGAGAAGCCCAAGCAAGATGCGCCCAAAGGAGCGTCTTGCCACATGTAAACAATGGGTCTGACTCAGGGCCTCCAGGAGAGAAGCCCAAGCAAGACGCGCCCCGAGCAGCGTCTTGCCACATGTCAGCACTCGGTCTGACTGAGCGCCTCCAGGAGAGAGGCCCAAGCAAGACGCGCCCCGAGGAGCGTCTTGCCACATATCAACAATGGGTCTGACTGAGGGCCTCCACGAGAGAAGCCCAAGCAAGACGCGCCCCGAGGAGCGTCTTGCCACATGTCACCACTGGGTCTGACTGAGCGCCTCCAGGAGAGAGGCCCAAGCAAGACGCGCCCCGAGGAGCGTCTTGCCACATGTAAGCACTGGGTCTGACTGAGCGCCTCCAGGAGAGAAGCCCCAGCAAGACGCGCCCCGAGGAGCGTCTTACCACATGTAAGCACTGGGTCTGACTGAGCGCCTCCAGGAGAGAGGCCCCAGCAAGACGCGCCCCGAGGAGCGTCTTGCCTTATGTCAGCACTCGGTCTGACTGAGCGCCTCCAGGAGAGAGGCCCAAGCAAGACGCGCCCCGAGGAGCGTCTTGCCACATGTCAACAATGGGTCTGACTGAGGGCCTCCAGGAGAGAAGCCCAAGCAAGACGCGCCCCGAGGAGCGTCTTGCCACATGTCAACAATGGGTCTGACTGAGCGCCTCCAGGAGAGAGGCCCAAGCAAGACGCGCCCCGAGGAGCGTCTTGCCACATGTCAACAATGGGTCTGACTGAGGGCCTCCAGGAGAGAAGCCCAAGCAAGACGCGTCCCGAGGAGCGTCTTGCCACATGTCAGCACTCGGTCTGACTGAACGCCTCCAGGAGAGAAGCCCCAGCAAGACGCGCCCCGAGGAGCGTCTTGCCACATGTAAGCACTGGGTCTGACTGAGCGCCTCCAGGAGAGGGGCCCAAGCAAGACGCGCCCCGAGGAAAGTCTTGCCACGTGTAAACACTGGGTCTGACTGAGCGTCTCCAGGAGAGAGGCCCAAGCAAGACGCGCCCCGAGGAGCGTCTTGCCACATGTCACCACTGGGTCTGACTGAGCGCCTCCAGGAGAGAGGCCCAAGCAAGACGCGCCCCGAGGAGCGTCTTGCCACATGTAAGCACTGGGTCTGACTGAGCGCCTCCAGGAGAGAAGCCCCAGCAAGACGCGCCCCGAGGAGCGTCTTACCACATGTAAGCACTTGGTCTGACTGAGCGCCTCCAGGAGAGAGGCCCCAGCAAGACGCGCCCCGAGGAGCGTCTTGCCTTATGTCAGCACTCGGTCTGACTGAGCGCCTCCAGGAGAGAGGCCCAAGCAAGACGCGCCCCGAGGAGCGTCTTGCCACATGTCAACAATGGGTCTGACTGAGGGCCTCCAGGAGAGAAGCCCAAGCAAGACGCGCCCCGAGGAGCGTCTTGCCACATGTCAACAATGGGTCTGACTGAGCGCCTCCAGGAGAGAGGCCCAAGCAAGACGCGCCCCGAGGAGCGTCTTGCCACATGTCACCACTGGGTCTGACTGAGCGCCTCCAGGAGAGAGGCCCAAGCAAGACGCGCCCCGAGGAGCGTCTTGCCACATGTCAACAATGGGTCTGACTGAGGGCCTCCAGGAGAGAAGCCCAAGCAAGACGCGTCCCGAGGAGCGTCTTGCCACATGTCAGCACTCGGTCTGACTGAACGCCTCCAGGAGAGAAGCCCCAGCAAGACGCGCCCCGAGGAGCGTCTTGCAACATGTAAGCACTGGGTCTGACTGAGCGCCTCCAGGAGAGAGGCCCCAGCAAGACGCGCCCCGAGGAGCGTCTTGACACATGTCAACACTGGGGCTGACATAGGGCCTCCAGGAGAGAGGCCCAAGCAAGATGCGCCCCGAGGAGCATCTTGCCACATGTAAACAATGGGTCTGACTGAGGGCCTCCAGGAGAGAAGCACAAGCAAGACGCGCCCCGAGGAGCATCTTGCCACATGTCAACAATGGGTCTGACTGAGGGCCTCCAGGAGAGAAGCCCAAGCAAGACGCGCCCCGAGGAGCGTCTTGACACATGTCAACACTGGGGCTGACAGAGGGCCTCCAGGAGAGAGGCCCAAGTAAGATGCGCCCCAAGGAGCGTCTTGCCACATATCAACAATGGGTCTGACTGAGGGCCTCCATGAGAGAAGCCCAAGCAAGACGCGCCCCGAGGAGCGTCTTGCCACATGTAAACAATGGGTCTGACTGAGGGCCTCCAGGAGAGAAGCCCAAGCAAGACGCGCCCCGAGGAGCGTCTTGCCACATGTCAGCACTCGGTCTGACTGAGTGCCTCCAGGAGAGAGGCCAAAGCAAGACGCACCCCGAGGAGCGTCTTGACACATGTCAACACTGGGGCTGACAGAGGGCCTCCAGGAGAGAGGCCCAAGCAAGATGCGCCCCAAGGAGCGTCTTGCCACATATCAACAATGGGTCTGACTGAGGGCCTCCATGAGAGAAGCCCAAGCAAGACGCGCCCCGAGGAGCGTCTTGCCACATGTAAACAATGGGTCTGACTGAGGGCCTCCAGGAGAGAAGCCCAAGCAAGATGCGCCCAAAGGAGCGTCTTGCCACATGTAAACAATGGGTCTGACTCAGGGCCTCCAGGAGAGAAGCCCAAGCAAGACGCGCCCCGAGCAGCGTCTTGCCACATGTCAGCACTCGGTCTGACTGAGCGCCTCCAGGAGAGAGGCCCAAGCAAGACGCGCCCCGAGGAGCGTCTTGCCACATATCAACAATGGGTCTGACTGAGGGCCTCCACGAGAGAAGCCCAAGCAAGACGCGCCCCGAGGAGCGTCTTGCCACATGTCACCACTGGGTCTGACTGAGCGCCTCCAGGAGAGGGGCCCAAGCAAGACGCGCCCCGAGGAAAGTCTTGCCACGTGTCAACACTGGGTCTGACTGAGCGTCTCCAGGAGAGAGGCCCAAGCAAGACGCGCCCCGAGGAGCGTCTTGCCACATGTCACCACTGGGTCTGACTGAGCGCCTCCAGGAGAGAGGCCCAAGCAAGACGCGCCCCGAGGAGCGTCTTGCCACATGTAAGCACTGGGTCTGACTGAGCGCCTCCAGGAGAGAAGCCCCAGCAAGACGCGCCCCGAGGAGCGTCTTACCACATGTAAGCACTGGGTCTGACTGAGCGCCTCCAGGAGAGAGGCCCCAGCAAGACGCGCCCCGAGGAGCGTCTTGCCTTATGTCAGCACTCGGTCTGACTGAGCGCCTCCAGGAGAGAGGCCCAAGCAAGACGCGCCCCGAGGAGCGTCTTGCCACATGTCAACAATGGGTCTGACTGAGGGCATCCAGGAGAGAAGCCCAAGCAAGACGCGCCCCGAGGAGCGTCTTGCCACATGTCAACAATGGGTCTGACTGAGCGCCTCCAGGAGAGAGGCCCAAGCAAGACGCGCCCCGAGGAGCGTCTTGCCACATGTCAACAATGGGTCTGACTGAGGGCCTCCAGGAGAGAAGCCCAAGCAAGACGCGTCCCGAGGAGCGTCTTGCCACATGTCAGCACTCGGTCTGACTGAACGCCTCCAGGAGAGAAGCCCCAGCAAGACGCGCCCCGAGGAGCGTCTTGCCACATTTAAGCACTGGGTCTGACTGAGCGCCTCCAGGAGAGGGGCCCAAGCAAGACGCGCCCCGAGGAAAGTCTTGCCACGTGTAAACACTGGGTCTGACTGAGCGTCTCCAGGAGAGAGGCCCAAGCAAGATGCGCCCCGAGGAGCGTCTTGCCACATGTCACCACTGGGTCTGACTGAGCGCCTCCAGGAGAGAGGCCCAAGCAAGACGCGCCCCGAGGAGCGTCTTGCCACATGTAAGCACTGGGTCTGACTGAGCGCCTCCAGGAGAGAAGCCCCAGCAAGACGCGCCCCGAGGAGCGTCTTACCACATGTAAGCACTTGGTCTGACTGAGCGCCTCCAGGAGAGAGGCCCCAGCAAGACGCGCCCCGAGGAGCGTCTTGCCTTATGTCAGCACTCGGTCTGACTGAGCGCCTCCAGGAGAGAGGCCCAAGCAAGACGCGCCCCGAGGAGCGTCTTGCCACATGTCAACAATGGGTCTGACTGAGGGCCTCCAGGAGAGAAGCCCAAGCAAGACGCGCCCCGAGGAGCGTCTTGCCACATGTCAACAATGGGTCTGACTGAGCGCCTCCAGGAGAGAGGCCCAAGCAAGACGCGCCCCGAGGAGCGTCTTGCCACATGTCACCACTGGGTCTGACTGAGCGCCTCCAGGAGAGAGGCCCAAGCAAGACGCGCCCCGAGGAGCGTCTTGCCACATGTCAACAATGGGTCTGACTGAGGGCCTCCAGGAGAGAAGCCCAAGCAAGACGCGTCCCGAGGAGCGTCTTGCCACATGTCAGCACTCGGTCTGACTGAACGCCTCCAGGAGAGAAGCCCCAGCAAGACGCGCCCCGAGGAGCGTCTTGCCACATGTAAGCACTGGGTCTGACTGAGCGCCTCCAGGAGAGAGGCCCAAGCAAGACGCGCCCCGAGGAGCGTCTTGCCACATGTCAACAATGGGTCTGACTGAGGGCCTCCAGGAGAGAAGCCCAAGCAAGATGCGCCCAAAGGTGCGTCTTGCCACATGTAAACAATGGGTCTGACTGAGGGCCTCCAGGAGAGAAGCCCAAGCAAGACGCGTTCCTTGAGGAGCGTCTTGCCACATGTCAGCACTCGGTCTGACTGAACGCCTCCAGGAGAGAAGCCCCAGCAAGACGCGCCCCGAGGAGCGTCTTGCCACATGTCAGCACTCGGTCTGACTGAGCGCCTCCAGGAGAGAGGCCCAAGCAAGACGCGCCCCGAGGAGCGTCTTGCCACATATCAACAATGGGTCTGACTGAGCGCCTTCAGGAGAGAGGCCCAAGCAAGACAAGCCCCGAGGAGCGTCTTGCCACGTGTCAACACTGGGTCTGACTGAGCATCTCCAGGAGAGAGGCCCAAGCATGACGCGCCCCGAGGAGCGTCTTGCCACATGTCACCACTGGGTCTGACTGAGCGCCTCCAGGAGAGAGGCCCAATCAAGAGGCGCCCCGAGGAGCGTCTTGCCACATGTAAGCACTGGGTCTGACTGAGCGCCTCCAGGAGAGAAGCCCCAGCAAGACGCGCCCCGAGGAGCGTCTTACCACATGTCAGCACTCGGTCTGACTGAACGCCTCCAGGAGAGAAGCCCAAGCAAGACGCGCCCCGAGGAGCGTCTTGCCACATGTCAGCACTCGGTCTGACTGAACGCCTCCAGGAGAGAAGCCCCAGCAAGACGCGCCCCGAGGAGCGTCTTGCCACATGTAAGCACTGGGTCTGACTGAGCGCCTCCAGGAGAGAGGCCCCAGCAAGACGCGCCCCGAGGAGCGTCTTGACACATGTCAACACTGGGGCTGACATAGGGCCTCCAGGAGAGAGGCCCAAGCAAGATGCGCCCCGAGGAGCGTCTTGCCACATGTAAACAATGGGTCTGACTGAGGGCCTCCAGGAGAGAAGCCCAAGCAAGACGCGCCCCGAGGAGCGTCTTGACACATGTCAACACTGGGGCTGACAGAGGGCCTCCAGGAGAGAGGCCCAAGCAAGATGCGCCCCAAGGAGCGTCTTGCCACATGTAAACAATGGGTCTGACTGAGGGCCTCCAGGAGAGAAGCCCAAGCAAGACGTGTCCCGAGGAGCGTCTTGCCACATGTCAGCACTCGGTCTGACTGAGCGCCTCCAGGAGAGAGGCCCAAGCAAGACGCGCCCCGAGGAGCGTCTTGCCACATATCAACAATGGGTCTGACTGAGGGCCTCCATGAGAGAAGCCCAAGCAAGACGCGCCCCGAGGAGCGTCTTGTCACGTGTCAACACTGGGTCTGACTGAGCATCTCCAGGAGAGAAGCTCAAGCAAGACGCGCCCCGAAGAGCGTCTTGCCACATGTCACCACTGGGTCTGACTGAGCGCCTCCAGGAGAGAGGCCCAAGCAAGACGCGCCCCGAGGAGCGTCTTGCCACATGTAAGCACTGGGTCTGACTGAGCGCCTCCAGGAGAGAGGCCCAAGCAAGACGCGCCTCGAGGAGCGTCTTGCCACATGTCAACAATGGGTCTGACTGAGGGCCTCCAGGAGAGAAGCCCAAGCAAGATGCGCCCAAAGGATCGTCTTGCCAAATATAAACAATGGGTCTGACTCAGGGCCTCCAGGAGAGAAGCCCAAGCAAGACGCGCCCCGAGCAGCGTCTTGCCACATGTCAGCACTCGGTCTGACTGAGCGCCTCCAGGAGAGAGGCCCAAGCAAGACGCGCCCCGAGGAGCGTCTTGCCACATATCAACAATGGGTCTGACTGAGCGCCTCCAGGAGAGAGGCCCCAGCAAGACGCGCCCCGAGGAGCGTCTTGACACATGTCAACACTGGGGCTGACAGAGGGCCTCCAGGAGAGAGGCCCAAGCAAGATGCGCCCCAAGGAGCGTCTTGCCACATGTAAACAATGGGTCTGACTGAGGGCCTCCAGGAGAGAAGCCCAAGCAAGACGTGTCCCGAGGAGCGTCTTGCCACATGTCAGCACTCGGTCTGACTGAGCGCCTCCAGGAGAGAGGCCCAAGCAAGACGCGCCCCGAGGAGCGTCTTGCCACATATCAACAATGGGTCTGACTGAGGGCCTCCATGAGAGAAGCCCAAGCAAGACGCGCCCCGAGGAGCGTCTTGTCACGTGTCAACACTGGGTCTGACTGAGCATCTCCAGGAGAGAAGCTCAAGCAAGACGCGCCCCGAAGAGCGTCTTGCCACATGTCACCACTGGGTCTGACTGAGCGCCTCCAGGAGAGAGGCCCAAGCAAGACGCGCCCCGAGGAGCGTCTTGCCACATGTAAGCACTGGGTCTGACTGAGCGCCTCCAGGAGAGAGGCCCAAGCAAGACGCGCCTCGAGGAGCGTCTTGCCACATGTCAACAATGGGTCTGACTGAGGGCCTCCAGGAGAGAAGCCCAAGCAAGATGCGCCCAAAGGATCGTCTTGCCAAATATAAACAATGGGTCTGACTCAGGGCCTCCAGGAGAGAAGCCCAAGCAAGACGCGCCCCGAGCAGCGTCTTGCCACATGTCAGCACTCGGTCTGACTGAGCGCCTCCAGGAGAGAGGCCCAAGCAAGACGCGCCCCGAGGAGCGTCTTGCCACATATCAACAATGGGTCTGACTGAGCGCCTCCAGGAGAGAGGCCCCAGCAAGACGCGCCCCGAGGAGCGTCTTGACACATGTCAACACTGGGGCTGACTGAGCGCCTCCAGGAGAGAGGCCCCAGCAAGACGCGCCCCGAGGAGCGTCTTGACACATGTCAACACTGGGGCTGACAGAGGGCCTCCAGGAGAGAGGCCCAAGCAAGATGCGCCCCGAGGAGCGTCTTGCCACATGTAAACAATGGGTCTGACTGAGGGCCTCCAGGAGAGAAGCACAAGCAAGACGCGCCCCGAGGAGCGTCTTGCCACATGTCAACAATGGGTCTGACTGAGGGCCTCCAGGAGAGAGGCCCAAGCAAGACGCACCCCGAGGAGCGTCTTGACACATGTCAACACTGGGGATGACAGAGGGCCTCCAGGAGAGAGGCCCAAGCAAGATGCGCCCCAAGGAGCGTCTTGCCTTATGTCAGCACTCGGTCTGACTGAGCGCCTCCAGGAGAGAGGCCCAAGCAAGACGCGCCCCGAGGAGAGCCTTGCCACATGTCAACAATGGGTCTGACTGAGGGCCTCCAGGAGAGAAGCCCAAGCAAGACGCGCCCCGAGGAGCGTCTTGCCACATGTCAACAATGGGTCTGACTGAGGGCCTCCAAGAGAGAAGCCTAAGCAAGACGCACCCCGAGGAGCGTCTTGCACCATGTCAACACTGGGTCTGACTGAGCACCTCCAGGAGAGAGGCCCAAGCAAGACTCGCCCCGAGGAGCGTCTTGCCACATATCAACAATGGGTCTGACTGAGGGCCTCCATGAGAGAAGCCCAAGCAAGACGCGCCCCGAGGAGCGTCTTGCCACATGTCAGCACTCGGTCTGACTGAGCGCCTCCAGGAGAGAGGCCCAAGCAAGACGCGCCCCGAGGAGCGTCTTGCCACATATCAACAATGGGTCTGACTGAGGGCCTCCATGAGAGAAGCCCAAGCAAGACGCGCCCCGAGGAGCGTCTTGTCACGTGTCAACACTGGGTCTGACTGAGCGTCTCCAGGAGAGAGGCCCAAGCAAGACGCGCCCCGAGGAGCGTCTTGCCACATGTCACCACTCGGTCTGACTGAGTGCCTCCAGGAGAGAGGCCCAAGCAAGACGCGCCCCGAGGAGCGTCTTGCCACATGTCAACAATGAGTCTGACTGAGGGCCTCCAGGAGAGAAGCCCAAGCAAGACGCGTCCCGAGGAGTGTCTTGCCACATGTCAGCACTCGGTCTGAATGAGCGCCTCCAGGAGAGAGGCCCAAGCAAGACGCGCCCCTAGGAGCGTCTTGCCACATATCAACAATGGGTCTGACTGAGGGCCTCCATGAGAGAAGCCCAAGCAAGACGCGCCCCGAGGAGCGTCTTGTCACGTGTCAACACTGGGTCTGACTGAGCGTCTCCAGGAGAGAGGCCCAAGCAAGACGCGCCCTGAGGACCTTCTTGCCACATGTCACCACTGGGTCTGACTGAGCGCCTCCAGGACAGAGGCCCAAGCAAGACGCGCCCCGAGGAGCGTCTTGCCACATGTCAACAATGAGTCTGACTGAGGGCCTCCAGGAGAGAAGCCCAAGCAAGACGCGCCCCGAGGAGCGTCTTGACACATGTCAACACTGGGGCTGACAGAGGGCCTCCAGGAGAGAGGCCCAAGCAAGATGCGCCCCGAGGAGCGTCTTGCCATATGTAAACAATGGGTCTGACTGAGGGCCTCCAGGAGAGAAGCACAAGCAAGACGCGCCCCGAGGAGCGTCTTGCCACATGTCAACAATGGGTCTGACTGAGGGCCTCCAGGAGAGAACCACAAGCAAGACGCGCCCCGAGGAGCGTCTTGCCACATGTCAACAATGGGTCTGACTGAGGGCCTCCATGAGAGAAGCCCAAGCAAGACGCGCCCCGAGGAGCGTCTTGTCACGTGTCAACACTGGGTCTGACTGAGCATCTCCAGGAGAGAGGCTCAAGCAAGACGCGCCCCGAAGAGCGTCTTGCCACATGTCACCACTGGGTCTGACTGAGCGCCTCCAGGAGAGAGGCCCAAGCAAGACGCGCCCCGAGGAGCGTCTTGCCACATGTAAGCACTGGGTCTGACTGAGCGCCTCCAGGAGAGAGGCCCAAGCAAGACGCGCCCCGAGGAGCGTCTTGCCACATGTCAACAATGGGTCTGACTGAGGGCCTCCAGGAGAGAAGCCCAAGCAAGATGCGCCCAAAGGAGCGTCTTGCCACATGTAAACAATGGGTCTGACTCAGGGCCTCCAGGAGAGAAGCCCAAGCAAGACGCGCCCCGAGCAGCGTCTTGCCACATGTCAGCACTCGGTCTGACTGAGCGCCTCCAGGAGAGAGGCCCGAGCAAGACGCGCCCCGAGGAGCGTCTTGCCACATATCAACAATGGGTCTGACTGAGGGCCTCCATGAGAGAAGCCCAAGCAAGACTCGCCCCGAGGAGCGTCTTGCCACATGTCACCACTGGGTCTGACTGAGCGCCTCCAGGAGAGAGGCCCAAGCAATACGCGCCCCGAGGAGCGTCTTGCCACGTGTCAACACTGGGTCTGACTGAGCGCCTCCAGGAGAGAGGCCCCAGCAAGACGCGCCCCGAGGAGCGTCTTGACACATGTCAACACTGGGGCTGACTGAGCGCCTCCAGGAGAGAGGCCCCAGCAAGACGCGCCCCGAGGAGCGTCTTGACACATGTCAACACTGGGGCTGACAGAGGGCCTCCAGGAGAGAGGCCCAAGCAAGATGCGCCCCGAGGAGCGTCTTGCCACATGTAAACAATGGGTCTGACTGAGGGCCTCCAGGAGAGAAGCACAAGCAAGACGTGCCCCGAGGAGCGTCTTGCCACATGTCAACAATGGGTCTGACTGAGGGCCTCCAGGAGAGAAGCCCAAGCAAGACGCGCCCCGAGGAGCGTCTTGCCACATGTCAGCACTCGGTCTGACTGAGCGCCTCCAGGAGAGAGGCCCAAGCAAGACGCACCCCGAGGAGCGTCTTGACACATGTCAACACTGGGGATGACGGAGGGCCTCCAGGAGAGAGGCCCAAGCAAGATGCGCCCCAAGGAGCGTCTTGCCTTATGTCAGCACTCGGTCTGACTGAGCGCCTCCAGGAGAGAGGCCCAAGCAAGACGCGCCCCGAGGAGAGCCTTGCCACATGTCAACAATGGGTCTGACTGAGGGCCTCCAGGAGAGAAGCCCAAGCAAGACGCGCCCCGAGGAGCGTCTTGCACCATGTCAACACTGGGTCTGACTGAGCATCTCCAGGAGAGAGGCCCAAGCAAGACTCGCCCCGAGGAGCGTCTTGCCACATATCAACAATGGGTCTGACTGAGGGCCTCCATGAGAGAAGCCCAAGCAAGACGCGCCCCGAGGAGCGTCTTGCCACATGTCAGCACTCGGTCTGACTGAGCGCCTCCAGGAGAGAGGCCCAAGCAAGACGCGCCCCGAGGAGCGTCTTGCCACATATCAACAATGGGTCTGACTGAGGGCCTCCATGAGAGAAGCCCAAGCAAGACGCGCCCCGAGGAGCGTCTTGTCACGTGTCAACACTGGGTCTGACTGAGCGTCTCCAGGAGAGAGGCCCAAGCAAGACGCGCCCCGAGGAGCGTCTTGCCACATGTCACCACTCGGTCTGACTGAGTGCCTCCAGGAGAGAGGCACAAGCAAGACGCGCCCCGAGGAGCGTCTTGCCACATGTCAACAATGAGTCTGACTGAGGGCCTCCAGGAGAGAAGCCCAAGCAAGACGCGTCCCGAGGAGTGTCTTGCCACATGTCAGCACTCGGTCTGAATGAGCGCCTCCAGGAGAGAGGCCAAAGCAAGACGCGCCCCGAGGAGCGTCTTGCCACATATCAACAATGGGTCTGACTGAGGGCCTCCATGAGAGAAGCCCAAGCAAGACGCGCCCCGAGGAGCGTCTTGTCACGTGTCAACACTGGGTCTGACTGAGCGTCTCCAGGAGAGAGGCCCAAGCAAGACGCGCCCTGAGGACCTTCTTGCCACATGTCACCACTGGGTCTGACTGAGCGCCTCCAGGAGAGAGGCCCAAGCAAGACGCGCCCCGAGGAGCGTCTTGCCACATGTCAACAATGAGTCTGACGAAGGGCCTCCAGGAGAGAAGCCCAAGCAAGACGCGTCCCGAGGAGTGTCTTGCCACATGTCAGCACTCTGCCTGACTGAGCGCCTCCAGGAGAGAGGCCCAAGCAAGACGCGCCCCGAGGAGCGTCTTGCCACATATCAACAATGGGTCTGACTGAGGGCCTCCATGAGAGAAGCCCAAGCAAGACGCGCCCCGAGGAGCGTCTTGTCACGTGTCAACACTGGGTCTGACTGAGCGTCTCCAGGAGAGAGGCCCAAGCAAGACGCGCCCCGAGGAGCGTCTTGCCACATGTAAGCACTGGGTCTGACTGAGCGCCTCCAGGAGAGAGGCCCAAGCAAGACGCGCCCCGAGGAGCGTCTTGCCACATATCAACAATGGGTCTGACTGAGGGCCTCCATGAGAGAAGCCCAAGCAAGACGCGCCCCGAGGAGCGTCTTGTCACGTGTCAACACTGGGTCTGACTGAGCGTCTCCAGGAGAGAGGTCCAAGCAAGACGCGCCCCGAGGAGCGTCTTGCCACATGTCACCACTCGGTCTGACTGAGTGCCTCCAGGAGAGAGGCCCAAGCAAGACGCGCCGCGAGGAGCGTCTTGCCACATGTCAACAATGAGTCTGACTGAGGGCCTCCAGGAGAGAAGCCCAAGCAAGACGCGTCCCGAGGAGTGTCTTGCCACATGTCAGCACTCGGTCTGAATGAGCGCCTCCAGGAGAGAGGCCAAAGCAAGACGCGCCCCGAGGAGCGTCTTGCCACATATCAACAATGGGTCTGACTGAGGGCCTCCATGAGAGAAGCCCAAGCAAGACGCGCCCCGAGGAAAGTCTTGTCACGTGTCAACACTGGGTCTGACTGAGCGTCTCCAGGAGAGAGGCCCAAGCAAGACGCGCCCCGAGGAGCGTCTTGCCACATGTCACCACTCGGTCTGACTGAGTGCCTCCAGGAGAGAGGCCCAAGCAAGACGCGCCCCGAGGAGCGTCTTGCCACATGTCAACAATGAGTCTGACTGAGGGCCTCCAGGAGAGAAGCCCAAGCAAGACGCGTCCCGAGGAGTGTCTTGCCACATGTCAGCACTCGGTCTGAATGAGCGCCTCCAGGAGAGAGGCCAAAGCAAGACGCGCCCCGAGGAGCGTCTTGCCACATATCAACAATGGGTCTGACTGAGGGCCTCCATGAGAGAAGCCCAAGCAAGACGCGCCCCGAGGAGCGTCTTGTCACGGGTCAACACTGGGTCTGACTGAGCGTCTCCAGGAGAGAGGCCCCAGCAAGACGCGCCCTGAGGACCTTCTTGCCACATGTCACCACTGGGTCTGACTGAGCGCCTCCAGGAGAGAGGCCCAAGCAAGACGCGCCCCGAGGAGCGTCTTGCCACATGTCAACAATGAGTCTGACGAAGGGCCTCCAGGAGAGAAGCCCAAGCAAGACGCGTCCCGAGGAGTGTCTTGCCACATGTCAGCACTCTGCCTGACTGAGCGCCTCCAGGAGAGAGGCCCAAGCAAGACGCGCCCCGAGGAGCGTCTTGCCACATATCAACAATGGGTCTGACTGAGGGCCTCCATGAGAGAAGCCCAAGCAAGACGCGCCCCGAAGAGCGTCTTGTCACGTGTCAACACTGGGTCTGACTGAGCGTCTCCAGGAGAGAGGCCCAAGCAAGACGCGCCCCGAGGAGCGTCTTGCCACATGTCAACAATGGGTCTGACTGAGGGCCTCCAGGAGAGAAGCCCAAGCAAGACGCGTCCCGAGGAGCGTCTTGCCACATGTCAGCACTCGGTCTGACTGAACGCCTCCAGGAGAGAAGCCCCAGCAAGACGCGCCCCGAGGAGCGTCTTGCCACATGTAAGCACTGGGTCTGACTGAGCGCCTCCAGGAGAGAGGCCCAAGCAAGACGCGCCCCGAGGAGCGTCTTGCCACATGTCAACAATGGGTCTGACTGAGGGCCTCCAGGAGAGAAGCCCAAGCAAGATGCGCCCAAAGGAGCGTCTTGCCACATGTAAACAATGGGTCTGATTGAGGGCCTCCAGGAGAGAAGCCCAAGCAAGACGCGCCCCGCGGAGCGTCTTGCCACATGTCAGCACTCGGTCTGACTGAGCGCCTCCAGGAGAGAGGCCCAAGCAAGACGCGCCCCGAGGAGCGTCTTGCCACATATCAACAATGGGTCTGACTGAGGGCCTCCATGAGAGAAGCCCAAGCAAGACGCGCCCCGAGGAGCGTCTTGTCACGTGTCAACACTGGGTCTGACTGAGCGTCTCCAGGAGAGAAGCCCAAGCAAGACGCGCCCCGAGGAGCGTCTTGCCACATGTCACCACTCGGTCTGACTGAGTGCCTCCAGGAGAGAGGCCCAAGCAAGACGCGCCCCGAGGAGCGTCTTGCCACATGTCAACAATGAGTCTGACTGAGGGCCTCCAGGAGAGAAGCCCAAGCAAGACGCGTCCCGAGGAGTGTCTTGCCACATGTCAGCACTCGGTCTGAATGAGCGCCTCCAGGAGAGAGGCCCAAGCAAGACGCGCCCCGAGGAGCGTCTTGCCACATATCAACAATGGGTCTGACTGAGGGCCTCCATGAGAGAAGCCCAAGCAAGACGCGCCCCGAGGAGCGTCTTGTCACGTGTCAACACTGGGTCTGACTGAGCGTCTCCAGGAGAGAGGCCCAAGCAAGACGCGCCCTGAGGACCTTCTTGCCACATGTCACCACTGGGTCTGACTGAGCGCCTCCAGGACAGAGGCCCAAGCAAGACGCGCCCCGAGGAGCGTCTTGCCACATGTCAACAATGAGTCTGACTGAGGGCCTCCAGGAGAGAAGCCCAAGCAAGACGCGTCCCGAGGAGTGTCTTGCCACATGTCAGCACTCGGTCTGAATGAGCGCCTCCAGGAGAGAGGCCAAAGCAAGACGCGCCCCGAAGAGCGTCTTGCCACATATCAACAATGGGTCTGACTGAGGGCCTCCATGAGAGAAGCCCAAGCAAGACGCGCCCCGAGGAGCGTCTTGTCACGTGTCAACACTGGGTCTGACTGAGCGTCTCCAGGAGAGAGGCCCAAGCAAGACGCGCCCTGAGGACCTTCTTGCCACATGTCACCACTGGGTCTGACTGAGCGCCTCCAGGAGAGAGGCCCAAGCAAGACGCGCCCCGAGGAGCGTCTTGCCACATGTCAACAATGAGTCTGACGAAGGGCCTCCAGGAGAGAAGCCCAAGCAAGACGCGTCCCGAGGAGTGTCTTGCCACATGTCAGCACTCTGCCTGACTGAGCGCCTCCAGGAGAGAGGCCCAAGCAAGACGCGCCCCGAGGAGCGTCTTGCCACATATCAACAATGGGTCTGACTGAGGGCCTCCATGAGAGAAGCCCAAGCAAGACGCGCCCCGAGGAGCGTCTTGTCACGTGTCAACACTGGGTCTGACTGAGCGTCTCCAGGAGAGAGGCCCAAGCAAGACGCGCCCCGAGGAGCGTCTTGCCACATGTCAACAATGGGTCTGACTGAGGGCCTCCAGGAGAGAAGCCCAAGCAAGACGCGTCCCGAGGAGCGTCTTGCCACATGTCAGCACTCGGTCTGACTGAACGCCTCCAGGAGAGAAGCCCCAGCAAGACGCGCCCCGAGGAGCGTCTTGCCACATGTAAGCACTGGGTCTGACTGAGCGCCTCCAGGAGAGAGGCCCAAGCAAGACGCGCCACGAGGAGCGTCTTGCCACATATCAACAATGGGTCTGACTGAGGGCCTCCATGAGAGAAGCCCAAGCAAGACGCGCCCCGAGGAGCGTCTTGTCACGTGTTAACACTGGGTCTGACTGAGTGCCTCCAGGAGAGAGGCCCAAGCAAGACGCGCCCCGAGGAGCGTCTTGCCACATGTCAACAATGAGTCTGACTGAGGGCCTCCAGGAGAGAAGCCCAAGCAAGACGCGTCCCGAGGAGTGTCTTGCCACATGTCAGCACTCGGTCTGAATGAGCGCCTCCAGGAGAGAGGCCAAAGCAAGACGCGCCCCGAGGAGCGTCTTGCCACATATCAACAATGGGTCTGACTGAGGGCCTCCATGAGAGAAGCCCAAGCAAGACGCGCCCCGAGGAAAGTCTTGTCACGTGTCAACACTGGGTCTGACTGAGCGTCTCCAGGAGAGAGGCCCAAGCAAGACGCGCCCCGAGGAGCGTCTTGCCACATGTCACCACTCGGTCTGACTGAGTGCCTCCAGGAGAGAGGCCCAAGCAAGACGCGCCCCGAGGAGCGTCTTGCCACATGTCAACAATGAGTCTGACTGAGGGCCTCCAGGAGAGAAGCCCAAGCAAGACGCGTCCCGAGGAGTGTCTTGCCACATGTCAGCACTCGGTCTGAATGAGCGCCTCCAGGAGAGAGGCCAAAGCAAGACGCGCCCCGAGGAGCGTCTTGCCACATATCAACAATGGGTCTGACTGAGGGCCTCCATGAGAGAAGCCCAATTAAGACGCGCCCCGAGGAGCGTCTTGTCACGTGTCAACACTGGGTCTGACTGAGCGTCTCCAGGAGAGAGGCCCAAGCAAGACGCGCCCTGAGGACCTTCTTGCCACATGTCACCACTGGGTCTGACTGAGCGCCTCCAGGAGAGAGGCCCAAGCAAGACGCGCCCCGAGGAGCGTCTTGCCACATGTCAACAATGAGTCTGACGAAGGGCCTCCAGGAGAGAAGCCCAAGCAAGACGCGTCCCGAGGAGTGTCTTGCCACATGTCAGCACTCTGCCTGACTGAGCGCCTCCAGGAGAGAGGCCCAAGCAAGACGCGCCCCGAGGAGCGTCTTGCCACATATCAACAATGGGTCTGACTGAGGGCCTCCATGAGAGAAGCCCAAGCAAGACGCGCCCCGAGGAGCGTCTTGTCACGTGTCAACACTGGGTCTGACTGAGCGTCTCCAGGAGAGAGGCCCAAGCAAGACGCGCCCCGAGGAGCGTCTTGCCACATGTCAACAATGGGTCTGACTGAGGGCCTCCAGGAGAGAAGCCCAAGCAAGACGCGTCCCGAGGAGCGTCTTGCCACATGTCAGCACTCGGTCTGACTGAACGCCTCCAGGAGAGAAGCCCCAGCAAGACGCGCCCCGAGGAGCGTCTTGCCACATGTAAGCACTGGGTCTGACTGAGCGCCTCCAGGAGAGAGGCCCAAGCAAGACGCGCCCCGAGGAGCGTCTTGCCACATGTCAACAATGGGTCTGACTGAGGGCCTCCAGGAGAGAAGCCCAAGCAAGATGCGCCCAAAGGAGCGTCTTGCCACATGTAAACAATGGGTCTGACTGAGGGCCTCCAGGAGAGAAGCCCAAGCAAGACGCGCCCCGAGGAGCGTCTTGCCACATGTCAGCACTCGGTCTGACTGAGCGCCTCCAGGAGAGAGGCCCAAGCAAGACGCGCCCCGAGGAGCGTCTTGCCACATATCAACAATGGGTCTGACTGAGGGCCTCCATGAAAGAAGCCCAAGCAAGACGCGCCCCGAGGAGCGTCTTGTCACGTGTCAACACTGGGTCTGACTGAGCGTCTCCAGGAGAGAAGCCCAAGCAAGACGCGCCCCGAGGAGCGTCTTGCCACATGTCACCACTCGGTCTTACTGAGTGCCTCCAGGAGAGAGGCCCAAGCAAGACGCGCCCCGAGGAGCGTCTTGCCACTTGTCAACAATGAGTCTGACTGAGGGCCTCCAGGAGAGAAGCCCAAGCAAGACGCGTCCCGAGGAGTGACTTGCCACATGTCAGCACTCGGTCTGAATGAGCGCCACCAGGAGAGAGGCCCAAGCAAGACGCGCCCCGAGGAGCGTCTTGCCACATATCAACAATGGGTCTGACTGAGGGCCTCCATGAGAGAAGCCCAAGCAAGACGCGCCCCGAGGAGCGTCTTGTCACGTGTCAACACTGGGTCTGACTGAGCGTCTCCAGGAGAGAGGCCCAAGCAAGACGCGCCCTGAGGACCTTCTTGCCACATGTCACCACTGGGTCTGACTGAGCGCCTCCAGGACAGAGGCCCAAGCAAGATGCGCCCCGAGGAGCGTCTTGCCACATGTCAACAATGAGTCTGACTGAGGGCCTCCAGGAGAGAAGCCCAAGCAAGACGCGCCCCGAGGAGCGTCTTGACACATGTCAACACTGGGGCTGACAGAGGGCCTCCAGGAGAGAGGCCCAAGCAAGATGCGCCCCGAGGAGCGTCTTGCCATATGTAAACAATGGGTCTGACTGAGGGCCTCCAGGAGAGAAGCACAAGCAAGACGCGCCCCGAGGAGCGTCTTGCCACATGTCAACAATGGGTCTGACTGAGGGCCTCCAGGAGAGAAGCACAAGCAAGACGCGCCCCGAGGAGCGTCTTGCCACATGGCAACAATGGGTCTGACTGAGGGCCTCCATGAGAGAAGCCCAAGCAAGACGCGCCCCGAGGAGCGTCTTGTCACGTGTCAACACTGGGTCTGACTGAGCATCTCCAGGAGAGAGGCTCAAGCAAGACGCGCCCCGAAGAGCGTCTTGCCACATGTCACCACTGGGTCTGACTGAGCGCCTCCAGGAGAGAGGCCCAAGTAAGACGCGCCCCGAGGAGCGTCTTGCCACATGTAAGCACTGGGTCTGACTGAGCGCCTCCAGGAGAGAGGCCCAAGCAAGACGCGCCCCGAGGAGCGTCTTGCCACATGTCAACAATGGGTCTGACTGAGGGCCTCCAGGAGAGAAGCCCAAGCAAGATGCGCCCAAAGGAGCGTCTTGCCACATGTAAACAATGGGTCTGACTCAGGGCCTCCAGGAGAGAAGCCCAAGCAAGACGCGCCCCGAGCAGCGTCTTGCCACATGTCAGCACTCGGTCTGACTGGGCGCCTCCAGGAGAGAGGCCCAAGCAAGACGCGCCCCGAGGAGCGTCTTGCCACATATCAACAATGGGTCTGACTGAGGGCCTCCATGAGAGAAGCCCAAGCAAGACTCGCCCCGAGGAGCGTCTTGCCACATGTCACCACTGGGTCTGACTGAGCGCCTCCAGGAGAGAGGCCCAAGCAATACGCGCCCCGAGGAGCGTCTTGCCACGTGTCAACACTGGGTCTGACTGAGCGTCTCCAGGAGAGAGGCCCAAGCAAGACGCGCCCCGAGGAGCGTCTTGCCACATGTCAACAATGGGTCTGACTGAGGGCCTCCAGGAGAGAAGCCCAAGCAAGACGCGTCCCGAGGAGCGTCTTGCCACATGTCAGCACTCGGTCTGACTGAACGCCTCCAGGAGAAAAGCCCCAGCAAGACGCGCCCCGAGGAGCGTCTTGCCACATGTAAGCACTGGGTCTGACTGAGCGCCTCCAGGAGAGAGGCCCAAGCAAGACGCGCCCCGAGGAGCGTCTTGCCACATGTCAACAATGGGTCTGACTGAGGGCCTCCAGGAGAGAAGCCCAAGCAAGATGCGCCCAAAGGAGCGTCTTGCCACATGTAAACAATGGGTCTGACTGAGGGCCTCCAGGAGAGAAGCCCAAGCAAGACGCGCCCCGAGGAGCGTCTTGCCACATGTCAGCACTCGGTCTGACTGAGCGCCTCCAGGAGAGAGGCCCAAGCAAGACGCGCCCCGAGGAGCGTCTTGCCACATATCAACAATGGGTCTGACTGAGGGTCTCCATGAGAGAAGCCCAAGCAAGACGCGCCCCGAGGAGCGTCTTGTCACGTGTCAACACTGGGTCTGACTGAGCGTCTCCAGGAGAGAAGCCCAAGCAAGACGCGCCCCGAGGAGCGTCTTGCCACATGTCACCACTCGGTCTGACTGAGTGCCTCCAGGAGAGAGGCCCAAGCAAGACGCGCCCCGAGGAGCGTCTTGCCACATGTCAACAATGAGTCTGACTGAGGGCCTCCAGGAGAGAAGCCCAAGCAAGACGCGTCCCGAGGAGTGTCTTGCCACATGTCAGCACTCGGTCTGAATGAGCGCCTCCAGGAGAGAGGCCCAAGCAAGACGCGTCCCGAGGAGTGTCTTGCCACATGTCAGCACTCGGTCTGAATGAGCGCCTCCAGGAGAGAAGCCCAAGCAAGACGCGCCCCGAGGAGCGTCTTGCCACATATCAACAATGGGTCTGACTGAGGGCCTCCATGAGAGAAGCCCAAGCAAGACGCGCCCCGAGGAGCGTCTTGTCACGTGTCAACACTGGGTCTGACTGAGCGTCTCCAGGAGAGAGGCCCAAGCAAGACGCGCCCTGAGGACCTTCTTGCCACATGTCACCACTGGGTCTGACTGAGCGCCTCCAGGAGAGAGGCCCAAGCAAGACGCGCCCCGAGGAGCGTCTTGCCACATGTCAACAATGAGTCTGACGAAGGGCCTCCAGGAGAGAAGCCCAAGCAAGACGCGTCCCGAGGAGTGTCTTGCCACATGTCAGCACTCTGCCTGACTGAGCGCCTCCAGGAGAGAGGCCCAAGCAAGACGCGCCCCGAGGAGCGTCTTGCCACATATCAACAATGGGTCTGACTGAGGGCCTCCATGAGAGAAGCCCAAGCAAGACGCGCCCCGAGGAGCGTCTTGTCACGTGTCAACACTGGGTCTGACTGAGCGTCTCCAGGAGAGAGGCCCAAGCAAGACGCGCCCCGAGGAGCGTCTTGCCACATGTCAACAATGGGTCTGACTGAGGGCCTCCAGGAGAGAAGCCCAAGCAAGACGCGTCCCGAGGAGCGTCTTGCCACATGTCAGCACTCGGTCTGACTGAACGCCTCCAGGAGAGAAGCCCCAGCAAGACGCGCCCCGAGGAGCGTCTTGCCACATGTAAGCACTGGGTCTGACTGAGCGCCTCCAGGAGAGAGGCCCAAGCAAGACGCGCCACGAGGAGCGTCTTGCCACATATCAACAATGGGTCTGACTGAGGGCCTCCATGAGAGAAGCCCAAGCAAGACGCGCCCCGAGGAGCGTCTTGTCACGTGTCAACACTGGGTCTGACTGAGCGTCTCCAGGAGAGAGGTCCAAGCAAGACGCGCCCCGAGGAGCGTCTTGCCACATGTCAACACTCGGTCTGACTGAGTGCCTCCAGGAGAGAGGCCCAAGCAAGACGCGCCCCGAGGAGCGTCTTGCCACATGTCAACAATGAGTCTGACTGAGGGCCTCCAGGAGAGAAGCCCAAGCAAGACGCGTCCCGAGGAGTGTCTTGCCACATGTCAGCACTCGGTCTGAATGAGCGCCTCCAGGAGAGAGGCCAAAGCAAGACGCGCCCCGAGGAGCGTCTTGCCACATATCAACAATGGGTCTGACTGAGGGCCTCCATGAGAGAAGCCCAAGCAAGACGCGCCCCGAGGAAAGTCTTGTCACGTGTCAACACTGGGTCTGACTGAGCGTCTCCAGGAGAGAGGCCCAAGCAAGACGCGCCCCGAGGAGCGTCTTGCCACATGTCACCACTCGGTCTGACTGAGTGCCTCCAGGAGAGAGGCCCAAGCAAGACACGCCCCGAGGAGCGTCTTGCCACATGTCAACAATGAGTCTGACTGAGGGCCTCCAGGACGGAAGCCCAAGCAAGACGCGTCCCGAGGAGTGTCTTGCCACATGTCAGCACTCGGTCTGAATGAGCGCCTCCAGGAGAGAGGCCAAAGCAAGACGCGCCCCGAGGAGCGTCTTGCCACATATCAACAATGGGTCTGACTGAGGGCCTCCATGAGAGAAGCCCAAGCAAGACGCGCCCCGAGGAGCGTCTTGTCACGTGTCAACACTGGGTCTGACTGAGCGTCTCCAGGAGAGAGGCCCAAGCAAGACGCGCCCTGAGGACCTTCTTGCCACATGTCACCACTGGGTCTGACTGAGCGCCTCCAGGAGAGAGGCCCAAGCAAGACGCGCCCCGAGGAGCGTCTTGCCACATGTCAACAATGAGTCTGACGAAGGGCCTCCAGGAGAGAAGCCCAAGCAAGACGCGTCCCGAGGAGTGTCTTGCCACATGTCAGCACTCTGCCTGACTGAGCGCCTCCAGGAGAGAGGCCCAAGCAAGACGCGCCCCGAGGAGCGTCTTGCCACATATCAACAATGGGTCTGACTGAGGGCCTCCATGAGAGAAGCCCAAGCAAGACGCGCCCCGAGGAGCGTCTTGTCACGTGTCAACACTGGGTCTGACTGAGCGTCTCCAGGAGAGAGGCCCAAGCAAGACGCGCCCCGAGGAGCGTCTTGCCACATGTCAACAATGGGTCTGACTGAGGGCCTCCAGGAGAGAAGCCCAAGCAAGACGCGTCCCGAGGAGCGTCTTGCCACATGTCAGCACTCGGTCTGACTGAACGCCTCCAGGAGAGAAGCCCCAGCAAGACGCGCCCCGAGGAGCGTCTTGCCACATGTAAGCACTGGGTCTGACTGAGCGCCTCCAAGAGAGAGGCCCAAGCAAGACGCGCCCCGAGGAGCGTCTTGCCACATGTCAACAATGGGTCTGACTGAGGGCCTCCAGGAGAGAAGCCCAAGCAAGATGCGCCCAAAGGAGCGTCTTGCCACATGTAAACAATGGGTCTGACTGAGGGCCTCCAGGAGAGAAGCCCAAGCAAGACGCGCCCCGAGGAGCGTCTTGCCACATATCAACAATGGGTCTGACTGAGGGCCTCCATGAAAGAAGCCCAAGCAAGACGCGCCCCGAGGAGCGTCTTGTCACGTGTCAACACTGGGTCTGACTGAGCGTCTCCAGGAGAGAGGCCCAAGCAAGACGCGCCCCGAGGAGCGTCTTGCCACATATCAACAATGGGTCTGACTGAGGGCCTCCATGAAAGAAGCCCAAGCAAGACGCGCCCCGAGGAGCGTCTTGTCACGTGTCAACACTGGGTCTGACTGAGCGTCTCCAGGAGAGAAGCCCAAGCAAGACGCGCCCCGAGGAGCGTCTTGCCACATGTCACCACTCGGTCTTACTGAGTGCCTCCAGGAGAGAGGCCCAAGCAAGACGCGCCCCGAGGAGCGTCTTGCCACATGTCAACAATGAGTCTGACTGAGGGCCTCCAGGAGAGAAGCCCAAGCAAGACGCGTCCCGAGGAGTGTCTTGCCACATGTCAGCACTCGGTCTGAATGAGCGCCACCAGGAGAGAGGCCCAAGCAAGACGCGCCCCGAGGAGCGTCTTGCCACATATCAACAATGGGTCTGACTGAGGGCCTCCATGAGAGAAGCCCAAGCAAGACGCGCCCCGAGGAGCGTCTTGTCACGTGTCAACACTGGGTCTGACTGAGCGTCTCCAGGAGAGAGGCCCAAGCAAGACGCGCCCTGAGGACCTTCTTGCCACATGTCACCACTGGGTCTGACTGAGCGCCTCCAGGACAGAGGCCCAAGCAAGACGCGCCCCGAGGAGCGTCTTGCCACATGTCAACAATGAGTCTGACTGAGGGCCTCCAGGAGAGAAGCCCAAGCAAGACGCGCCCCGAGGAGCGTCTTGACACATGTCAACACTGGGGCTGACAGAGGGCCTCCAGGAGAGAGGCCCAAGCAAGATGCGCCCCGAGGAGCGTCTTGCCATATGTAAACAATGGGTCTGACTGAGGGCCTCCAGGAGAGAAGCACAAGCAAGACGCGCCCCGAGGAGCGTCTTGCCACATGTCAACAATGGGTCTGACTGAGGGCCTCCAGGAGAGAAGCACAAGCAAGACGCGCCCCGAGGAGCGTCTTGCCACATGGCAACAATGGGTCTGACTGAGGGCCTCCATGAGAGAAGCCCAAGCAAGACGCGCCCCGAGGAGCGTCTTGTCACGTGTCAACACTGGGTCTGACTGAGCATCTCCAGGAGAGAGGCTCAAGCAAGACGCGCCCCGAAGAGCGTCTTGCCACATGTCACCACTGGGTCTGACTGAGCGCCTCCAGGAGAGAGGCCCAAGCAAGACGCGCCCCGAGGAGCGTCTTGCCACATGTAAGCACTGGGTCTGACTGAGCGCCTCCAGGAGAGAGGCCCAAGCAAGACGCGCCCCGAGGGGCGTCTTGCCACATGTCAACAATGGGTCTGACTGAGGGCCTCCAGGAGAGAAGCCCAAGCAAGATGCGCCCAAAGGAGCGTCTTGCCACATGTAAACAATGGGTCTGACTCAGGGCCTCCAGGAGAGAAGCCCAAGCAAGACGCGCCCCGAGCAGCGTCTTGCCACATGTCAGCACTCGGTCTGACTGAGCGCCTCCAGGAGAGAGGCCCAAGCAAGACGCGCCCCGAGGAGCGTCTTGCCACATATCAACAATGGGTCTGACTGAGGGCCTCCATGAGAGAAGCCCAAGCAAGACTCGCCCCGAGGAGCGTCTTGCCACATGTCACCACTGGGTCTGACTGAGCGCCTCCAGGAGAGAGGCCCAAGCAATACGCGCCCCGAGGAGCGTCTTGCCACGTGTCAACACTGGGTCTGACTGAGCGCCTCCAGGAGAGAGGCCCCAGCAAGACGCGCCCCGAGGAGCGTCTTGACACATGTCAACACTGGGGCTGACTGAGCGCCTCCAGGAGAGAGGCCCCAGCAAGACGCGCCCCGAGGAGCGTCTTGACACATGTCAACACTGGGGCTGACAGAGGGCCTCCAGGAGAGAGGCCCAAGCAAGATGCGCCCCGAGGAGCGTCTTGCCACATGTAAACAATGGGTCTGACTGAGGGCCTCCAGGAGAGAAGCACAAGCAAGACGCGCCCCGAGGAGCATCTTGCCACATGTCAACAATGGGTCTGACTGAGGGCCTCCAGGAGAGAAGCCCAAGCAAGACGCGCCCCGAGGAGCGTCTTGCCACATGTCACCACTCGGTCTGACTGAGTGCCTCCAGGAGAGAGGCCCAAGCAAGACGCGCCCCGAGGAGCGTCTTGCCACATGTCAACAATGAGTCTTACTGAGGGCCTCCAGGAGAGAAGCCCAAGCAAGACGCGTCCCGAGGAGTGTCTTGCCACATGTCAGCACTCGGTCTGAATGAGCGCCTCCAGGAGAGAGGCCAAAGCAAGACGCGCCCCGAGGAGCGTCTTGCCACATATCAACAATGGGTCTGACTGAGGGCCTCCATGAGAGAAGCCCAAGCAAGACGCGCCCCGAGGAAAGTCTTGTCACGTGTCAACACTGGGTCTGACTGAGCGTCTCCAGGAGAGAGGCCCAAGCAAGACGCGCCCCGAGGAGCGTCTTGCCACATGTCACCACTCTGTCTGACTGAGTGCCTCCAGGAGAGAGGCCCAAGCAAGACGCGCCCCGAGGAGCGTCTTGCCACATGTCAACAATGAGTCTGACTGAGGGCCTCCAGGAGAGAAGCCCAAGCAAGACGCGTCCCGAGGAGTGTCTTGCCACATGTCAGCACTCGGTCTGAATGAGCGCCTCCAGGAGAGAGGCCAAAGCAAGACGCGCCCCGAGGAGCGTCTTGCCACATATCAACAATGGGTCTGACTGAGGGCCTCCATGAGAGAAGCCCAAGCAAGACGCGCCCCGAGGAGCGTCTTGTCACGTGTCAACACTGGGTCTGACTGAGCGTCTCCAGGAGAGAGGCCCAAGCAAGACGCGCCCTGAGGACCTTCTTGCCACATGTCACCACTGGGTCTGACTGAGCGCCTCCAGGAGAGAGGCCCAAGCAAGACGCGCCCCGAGGAGCGTCTTGCCACATGTCAACAATGAGTCTGACGAAGGGCCTCCAGGAGAGAAGCCCAAGCAAGACGCGTCCCGAGGAGTGTCTTGCCACATGTCAGCACTCTGCCTGACTGAGCGCCTCCAGGAGAGAGGCCCAAGCAAGACGCGCCGCGAGGAGCGTCTTGCCACATATCAACAATGGGTCTGACTGAGGGCCTCCATGAGAGAAGCCCAAGCAAGACGCGCCCCGAGGAGCGTCTTGTCACGTGTCAACACTGGGTCTGACTGAGCGTCTCCAGGAGAGAGGCCCAAGCAAGACGCGCCCCGAGGAGCGTCTTGCCACATGTCAACAATGGGTCTGACTGAGGGCCTCCAGGAGAGAAGCCCAAGCAAGACGCGTCCCGAGGAGCGTCTTGCCACATGTCAGCACTCGGTCTGACTGAACGCCTCCAGGAGAGAAGCCCCAGCAAGACGCGCCCCGAGGAGCGTCTTGCCACATGTAAGCACTGGGTCTGACTGAGCGCCTCCAGGAGAGAGGCCCAAGCAAGACGCGCCCCGAGGAGCGTCTTGCCACATATCAACAATGGGTCTGACTGAGGGCCTCCATGAGAGAAGCCCAAGCAAGACGCGCCCCGAGGAGCGTCTTGTCACGTGTCAACACTGGGTCTGACTGAGCGTCTCCAGGAGAGAGGTCCAAGCAAGACGCGCCCCGAGGAGCGTCTTGCCACATGTCACCACTCGGTCTGACTGAGTGCCTCCAGGAGAGAGGCCCAAGCAAGACGCGCCCCGAGGAGCGTCTTGCCACATGTCAACAATGAGTCTGACTGAGGGCCTCCAGGAGAGAAGCCCAAGCAAGACGCGTCCCGAGGAGTGTCTTGCCACATGTCAGCACTTGGTCTGAATGAGCGCCTCCAGGAGAGAGGCCAAAGCAAGACGCGCCCCGAGGAGCGTCTTGCCACATATCAACAATGGGTCTGACTGAGGGCCTCCATGAGAGAAGCCCAAGCAAGACGCGCCCCGAGCAGCGTCTTGCCACATGTCAGCACTCGGTCTGACTGAGCGCCTCCAGGAGAGAGGCCCAAGCAAGACGCGCCCCGAGGAGCGTCTTGCCACATATCAACAATGGGTCTGACTGAGGGCCTCCATGAGAGAAGCCCAAGCAAGACTCGCCCCGAGGAGCGTCTTGCCACATGTCACCACTGGGTTTGACTGAGCGCCTCCAGGAGAGAGGCCCAAGCAATACGCGCCCCGAGGAGCGTCTTGCCACGTGTCAACACTGGGTCTGACTGAGCGCCTCCAGGTGAGAGGCCCCAGCAAGACGCGCCCCGAGGAGCGTCTTGACACATGTCAACACTGGGGCTGACTGAGCGCCTCCAGGAGAGAGGCCCCAGCAAGACGCGCCCCGAGGAGCGTCTTGACACATGTCAACACTGGGGCTGACAGAGGGCCTCCAGGAGAGAGGCCCAAGCAAGATGCGCCCCGAGGAGCGTCTTGCCACATGTAAACAATGGGTCTGACTGAGGGCCTCCAGGAGAGAAGCACAAGCAAGACGCGCCCCGAGGAGCATCTTGCCACATGTCAACAATGGGTCTGACTGAGGGCCTCCAGGAGAGAAGCCCAAGCAAGACGCGCCCCGAGGAGCGTCTTGCCACATGTCACCACTCGGTCTGACTGAGTGCCTCCAGGAGAGAGGCCCAAGCAAGACGCGCCCCGAGGAGCGTCTTGCCACATGTCAACAATGAGTCTTACTGAGGGCCTCCAGGAGAGAAGCCCAAGCAAGACGCGTCCCGAGGAGTGTCTTGCCACATGTCAGCACTCGGTCTGAATGAGCGCCTCCAGGAGAGAGGCCAAAGCAAGACGCGCCCCGAGGAGCGTCTTGCCACATATCAACAATGGGTCTGACTGAGGGCCTCCATGAGAGAAGCCCAAGCAAGACGCGCCCCGAGGAAAGTCTTGTCACGTGTCAACACTGGGTCTGACTGAGCGTCTCCAGGAGAGAGGCCCAAGCAAGACGCGCCCCGAGGAGCGTCTTGCCACATGTCACCACTCTGTCTGACTGAGTGCCTCCAGGAGAGAGGCCCAAGCAAGACGCGCCCCGAGGAGCGTCTTGCCACATGTCAACAATGAGTCTGACTGAGGGCCTCCAGGAGAGAAGCCCAAGCAAGACGCGTCCCGAGGAGTGTCTTGCCACATGTCAGCACTCGGTCTGAATGAGCGCCTCCAGGAGAGAGGCCAAAGCAAGACGCGCCCCGAGGAGCGTCTTGCCACATATCAACAATGGGTCTGACTGAGGGCCTCCATGAGAGAAGCCCAAGCAAGACGCGCCCCGAGGAGCGTCTTGTCACGTGTCAACACTGGGTCTGACTGAGCGTCTCCAGGAGAGAGGCCCAAGCAAGACGCGCCCTGAGGACCTTCTTGCCACATGTCACCACTGGGTCTGACTGAGCGCCTCCAGGAGAGAGGCCCAAGCAAGACGCGCCCCGAGGAGCGTCTTGCCACATGTCAACAATGAGTCTGACGAAGGGCCTCCAGGAGAGAAGCCCAAGCAAGACGCGTCCCGAGGAGTGTCTTGCCACATGTCAGCACTCTGCCTGACTGAGCGCCTCCAGGAGAGAGGCCCAAGCAAGACGCGCCCCGAGGAGCGTCTTGCCACATATCAACAATGGGTCTGACTGAGGGCCTCCATGAGAGAAGCCCAAGCAAGACGCGCCCCGAGGAGCGTCTTGTCACGTGTCAACACTGGGTCTGACTGAGCGTCTCCAGGAGAGAGGCCCAAGCAAGACGCGCCCCGAGGAGCGTCTTGCCACATGTCAACAATGGGTCTGACTGAGGGCCTCCAGGAGAGAAGCCCAAGCAAGACGCGTCCCGAGGAGCGTCTTGCCACATGTCAGCACTCGGTCTGACTGAACGCCTCCAGGAGAGAAGCCCCAGCAAGACGCGCCCCGAGGAGCGTCTTGCCACATGTAAGCACTGGGTCTGACTGAGCGCCTCCAGGAGAGAGGCCCAAGCAAGACGCGCCCCGAGGAGCATCTTGCCACATATCAACAATGGGTCTGACTGAGGGCCTCCATGAGAGAAGCCCAAGCAAGACGCGCCCCGAGGAGCGTCTTGTCACGTGTCAACACTGGGTCTGACTGAGCGTCTCCAGGAGAGAGGTCCAAGCAAGACGCGCCCCGAGGAGCGTCTTGCCACATGTCACCACTCGGTCTGACTGAGTGCCTCCAGGAGAGAGGCCCAAGCAAGACGCGCCCCGAGGAGCGTCTTGCCACATGTCAACAATGAGTCTGACTGAGGGCCTCCAGGAGAGAAGCCCAAGCAAGACGCGTCCCGAGGAGTGTCTTGCCACATGTCAGCACTCGGTCTGAATGAGCGCCTCCAGGAGAGAGGCCAAAGCAAGACGCGCCCCGAGGAGCGTCTTGCCACATATCAACAATGGGTCTGACTGAGGGCCTCCATGAGAGAAGCCCAAGCAAGACGCGCCCCGAGGAAAGTCTTGTCACGTGTCAACACTGGGTCTGACTGAGCGTCTCCAGGAGAGAGGCCCAAGCAAGACGCGCCCCGAGGAGCGTCTTGCCACATGTCACCACTCGGTCTGACTGAGTGCCTCCAGGAGAGAGGCCCAAGCAAGACGCGCCCCGAGGAGCGTCTTGCCACATGTCAACAATGAGTCTGACTGAGGGCCTCCAGGAGAGAAGCCCAAGCAAGACGCGTCCCGAGGAGTGTCTTGCCACATGTCAGCACTCGGTCTGAATGAGCGCCTCCAGGAGAGAGGCCAAAGCAAGACGCGCCCCGAGGAGCGTCTTGCCACATATCAACAATGGGTCTGACTGAGGGCCTCCATGAGAGAAGCCCAAGCAAGACGCGCCCCGAGGAGCGTCTTGTCACGTGTCAACACTGGGTCTGACTGAGCGTCTCCAGGAGAGAGGCCCAAGCAAGACGCGCCCTGAGGACCTTCTTGCCACATGTCACCACTGGGTCTGACTGAGCGCCTCCAGGAGAGAGGCCCAAGCAAGACGCGCCCCGAGGAGCGTCTTGCCACATGTCAACAATGAGTCTGACGAAGGGCCTCCAGGAGAGAAGCCCAAGCAAGACGCGTCCCGAGGAGTGTCTTGCCACATTTCAGCACTCTGCCTGACTGAGCGCCTCCAGGAGAGAGGCCCAAGCAAGACGCGCCCCGAGGAGCGTCTTGCCACATATCAACAATGGGTCTGACTGAGGGCCTCCATGAGAGAAGCCCAAGCAAGACGCGCCCCGAGGAGCGTCTTGTCACGTGTCAACACTGGGTCTGACTGAGCGTCTCCAGGAGAGAGGCCCAAGCAAGACGCGCCCCGAGGAGCGTCTTGCCACATGTCAACAATGGGTCTGACTGAGGGCCTCCAGGAGAGAAGCCCAAGCAAGACGCGTCCCGAGGAGCGTCTTGCCACATGTCAGCACTCGGTCTGACTGAACGCCTCCAGGAGAGAAGCCCCAGCAAGACGCGCCCCGAGGAGCGTCTTGCCACATGTAAGCACTGGGTCTGACTGAGCGCCTCCAGGAGAGAGGCCCAAGCAAGACGCGCCCCGAGGAGCGTCTTGCCACATGTCAACAATGGGTCTGACTGAGGGCCTCCAGGAGAGAAGCCCAAGCAAGATGCGCCCAAAGGAGCGTCTTGCCACATGTAAACAATGGGTCTGACTGAGGGCCTCCAGGAGAGAAGCCCAAGCAAGACGCGCCCCGAGGAGCGTCTTGCCACATGTCAGCACTCGGTCTGACTGAGCGCCTCCAGGAGAGAGGCCCAAGCAAGATGCGCCCCGAGGAGCGTCTTGCCACATATCAACAATGGGTCTGACTGAGGGCCTCCATGAGAGAAGCCCAAGCAAGACGCGCCCCGGGGAGCGTCTTGTCACGTGTCAACACTGGGTCTGACTGAGCGTCTCCAGGAGAGAAGCCCAAGCAAGACGCGCCCCGAGGAGCGTCTTGCCACATGTCACCACTCGGTCTGACTGAGTGCCTCCAGGAGAGAGGCCCAAGCAAGACGCGCCCCGAGGAGCGTCTTGCCACATGTCAACAATGAGTCTGACTGAGGGCCTCCAGGAGAGAAGCCCAAGCAAGACGCATCCCGAGGAGTGTCTTGCCACATGTCAGCACTCGGTCTGAATGAGCGCCTCCAGGAGAGAGGCCCAAGCAAGACGCGCCCCGAGGAGCGTCTTGCCACATATCAACAATGGGTCTGACTGAGGGCCTCCATGAGAGAAGCCCAAGCAAGACGCGCCCCGAGGAGCGTCTTGTCACGTGTCAACACTGGGTCTGACTGAGCGTCTCCAGGAGAGAGGCCCAAGCAAGACGCGCCCTGAGGACCTTCTTGCCACATGTCACCACTGGGTCTGACTGAGCGCCTCCAGGACAGAGGCCCAAGCAAGACGCGCCCCGAGGAGCGTCTTGCCACATGTCAACAATGAGTCTGACTGAGGGCCTCCAGGAGAGAAGCCCAAGCAAGACGCGCCCCGAGGAGCGTCTTGACACATGTCAACACTGGGGCTGACAGAGGGCCTCCAGGAGAGAGGCCCAAGCAAGATGCGCCCCGAGGAGCGTCTTGCCATATGTAAACAATGGGTCTGACTGAGGGCCTCCAGGAGAGAAGCACAAGCAAGACGCGCCCCGAGGAGCGTCTTGCCACATGTCAACAATGGGTCTGACTGAGGGCCTCCAGGAGAGAAGCACAAGCAAGACGCGCCCCGAGGAGCGTCTTGCCACATGGCAACAATGGGTCTGACTGAGGGCCTCCATGAGAGAAGCCCAAGCAAGACGCGCCCCGAGGAGCGTCTTGTCACGTGTCAACACTGGGTCTGACTGAGCATCTCCAGGAGAGAGGCTCAAGCAAGACGCGCCCCGAAGAGCGTCTTGCCACATGTCACCACTGGGTCTGACTGAGCGCCTCCAGGAGAGAGGCCCAAGCAAGACGCGCCCCGAGGAGCGTCTTGCCACATGTAAGCACTGGGTCTGACTGAGCGCCTCCAGGAGAGAGGCCCAAGCAAGACGCGCCCCGAGGAGCGTCTTGCCACATGTCAACAATGGGTCTGACTGAGGGCCTCCAGGAGAGAAGCCCAAGCAAGATGCGCCCAAAGGAGCGTCTTGCCACATGTCAACAATGAGTCTGACTGAGGGCCTCCAGGAGAGAAGCCCAAGCAAGACGCGCCCCGAGGAGCGTCTTGACACATGTCAACACTGGGGCTGACAGAGGGCCTCCAGGAGAGAGGCCCAAGCAAGATGCGCCCCGAGGAGCGTCTTGCCATATGTAAACAATGGGTCTGACTGAGGGCCTCCAGGAGAGAAGCACAAGCAAGACGCGCCCCGAGGAGCGTCTTGCCACATGTCAACAATGGGTCTGACTGAGGGCCTCCAGGAGAGAAGCACAAGCAAGACGCGCCCCGAGGAGCGTCTTGCCACATGGCAACAATGGGTCTGACTGAGGGCCTCCATGAGAGAAGCCCAAGCAAGACGCGCCCCGAGGAGCGTCTTGTCACGTGTCAACACTGGGTCTGACTGAGCATCTCCAGGAGAGAGGCTCAAGCAAGACGCGCCCCGAAGAGCGTCTTGCCACATGTCACCACTGGGTCTGACTGAGCGCCTCCAGGAGAGAGGCCCAAGCAAGACGCGCCCCGAGGAGCGTCTTGCCACATGTAAGCACTGGGTCTGACTGAGCGCCTCCAGGAGAGAGGCCCAAGCAAGACGCGCCCCGAGGAGCGTCTTGCCACATGTCAACAATGGGTCTGACTGAGGGCCTCCAGGAGAGAAGCCCAAGCAAGATGCGCCCAAAGGAGCGTCTTGCCACATGTAAACAATGGGTCTGACTCAGGGCCTCCAGGAGAGAAGCCCAAGCAAGACGCGCCCCGAGCAGCGTCTTGCCACATGTCAGCACTCGGTCTGACTGAGCGCCTCCAGGAGAGAGGCCCAAGCAAGACGCGCCCCGAGGAGCGTCTTGCCACATATCAACAATGGGTCTGACTGAGGGCCTCCATGAGAGAAGCCCAAGCAAGACTCGCCCCGAGGAGCGTCTTGCCACATGTCACCACTGGGTCTGACTGAGCGCCTCCAGGAGAGAGGCCCAAGCAATACGCGCCCCGAGGAGCGTCTTGCCACGTGTCAACACTGGGTCTGACTGAGCGCCTCCAGGAGAGAGGCCCCAGCAAGACGCGCCCCGAGGAGCGTCTTGACACATGTCAACACTGGGGCTGACTGAGCGCCTCCAGGAGAGAGGCCCCAGCAAGACGCGCCCCGAGGAGCGTCTTGACACATGTCAACATTGGGGCTGACAGAGGGCCTCCAGGAGAGAGGCCCAAGCAAGATGCGCCCCGAGGAGCGTCTTGCCACATGTAAACAATGGGTCTGACTGAGGGCCTCCAGGAGAGAAGCACAAGCAAGACGCGCCCCGAGGAGCGTCTTGCCACATGTCAACAATGGGTCTGACTGAGGGCCTCCAGGAGAGAAGCCCAAGCAAGACGCGCCCCGAGGAGCGTCTTGCCACATGTCAGCACTCGGTCTGACTGAGCGCCTCCAGGAGAGAGGCCCAAGCAAGACGCACCCCGAGGAGCGTCTTGACACATGTCAACACTGGGGATGACAGAGGGCCTCCAGGAGAGAGGCCCAAGCAAGATGCGCCCCAAGGAGCGTATTGCCTTATGTCAGCACTCGGTCTGACTGAGCGCCTCCAGGAGAGAGGCCCAAGCAAGACGCGCCCCGAGGAGAGCCTTGCCACATGTCAACAATGGGTCTGACTGAGGGCCTCCAGGAGAGAAGCCCAAGCAAGACGCGCCCCGAGGAGCGTCTTGCCACATGTCAACAATGGGTCTGACTCAGGGCCTCCAGGAGAGAAGCCCAAGCAAGACGCGCCCCGAGCAGCGTCTTGCCACATGTCAGCACTCGGTCTGACTGAGCGCCTCCAGGAGAGAGGCCCAAGCAAGACGCGCCCCGAGGAGCGTCTTGCCACATATCAACAATGGGTCTGACTGAGGGCCTCCATGAGAGAAGCCCAAGCAAGACTCGCCCCGAGGAGCGTCTTGCCACATGTCACCACTGGGTATCACTGAGTGCCTCCAGGAGAGAGGCCCAAGCAATACGCGCCCCGAGGAGCGTCTTGCCACGTGTCAACACTGGGTCTGACTGAGCGCCTCCAGGAGAGAGGCCCCAGCAAGACGCGCCCCGAGGAGCGTCTTGACACATGTCAACACTGGGGCTGACTGAGCGCCTCCAGGAGAGAGGCCCCAGCAAGACGCGCCCCGAGGAGCGTCTTGACACATGTCAACACTGGGGCTGACAGAGGGCCTCCAGGAGAGAGGCCCAAGCAAGATGCGCCCCGAGGAGCGTCTTGCCACATGTAAACAATGGGTCTGACTGAGGGCCTCCAGGAGAGAAGCACAAGCAAGACGCGCCCCGAGGAGCGTCTTGCCACATGTCAACAATGGGTCTGACTGAGGGCCTCCAGGAGAGAAGCCCAAGCAAGACGCGCCCCGAGGAGCGTCTTGCCACATGTCAGCACTCGGTCTGACTGAGCGCCTCCAGGAGAGAGGCCCAAGCAAGACGCACCCCGAGGAGCGTCTTGACACATGTCAACACTGGGGATGACAGAGGGCCTCCAGGAGAGAGGCCCAAGCAAGATGCGCCCCAAGGAGCGTCTTGCCTTATGTCAGCACTCGGTCTGACTGAGCGCCTCCAGGAGAGAGGCCCAAGCAAGACGCGCCCCGAGGAGAGCCTTGCCACATGTCAACAATGGGTCTGACTGAGGGCCTCCAGGAGAGAAGCCCAAGCAAGACGCGCCCCGAGGAGCGTCTTGCCACATGTCAACAATGGGTCTGACTGAGGGCCTCCAAGAGAGAAGCCTAAGCAAGACGCGCCCCGAGGAGCGTCTTGCACCATGTCAACACTGGGTCTGACTGAGCACCTCCAGGAGAGAGGCCCAAGCAAGACTCGCCCCGAGGAGCGTCTTGCCACATATCAACAATGGGTCTGACTGAGGGCCTCCATGAGAGAAGCCCAAGCAAGACGCGCCCCGAGGAGCGTCTTGCCACGTGTCAGCACTCGGTCTGACTGAGCGCCTCCAGGAGAGAGGCCCAAGCAAGACGCGCCCCGAGGAGCGTCTTGCCACATATCAACAATGGGTCTGACTGAGGGCCTCCATGAGAGAAGCCCAAGCAAGACGCGCCCCGAGGAGCGTCTTGTCACGTGTCAACACTGGGTCTGACTGAGCGTCTCCAGGAGAGAGGCCCAAGCAAGACGCGCCCCGAGGAGCGTCTTGCCACATGTCACCACTCGGTCTGACTGAGTGCCTCCAGGAGAGAGGCCCAAGCAAGACGCGCCCCGAGGAGCGTCTTGCCACATGTCAACAATGAGTCTGACTGAGGGCCTCCAGGAGAGAAGCCCAAGCAAGACGCGTCCCGAGGAGTGTCTTGCCACATGTCAGCACTCGGTCTGAATGAGCGCCTCCAGGACAGAGGCCAAAGCAAGACGCGCCCCGAGGAGCGTCTTGCCACATATCAACAATGGGTCTGACTGAGGGCCTCCATGAGAGAAGCCCAAGCAAGACGCGCCCCGAGGAGCGTCTTGTCACGTGTCAACACTGGGTCTGACTGAGCGTCTCCAGGAGAGAGGCCCAAGCAAGACGCGCCCTGAGGACCTTCTTGCCACATGTCACCACTGGGTCTGACTGAGCGCCTCCAGGAGAGAGGCCCAAGCAAGACGCGCCCCTAGGAGCGTCTTGCCACATGTCAACAATGAGTCTGACGAAGGGCCTCCAGGAGAGAAGCCCAAGCAAGACGCGTCCCGAGGAGTGTCTTGCCACATGTCAGCACTCTGCCTGACTGAGCGCCTCCAGGAGAGAGGCCCAAGCAAGACGCGCCCCGAGGAGCGTCTTGCCACATATCAACAATGGGTCTGACTGAGGGCCTCCATGAGAGAAGCCCAAGCAAGACGCGCCCCGAGGAGCGTCTTGTCACGTGTCAACACTGGGTCTGACTGAGTGTCTCCAGGAGAGAGGCCCAAGCAAGACGCGCCCCGAGGAGCGTCTTGCCACATGTCAACAATGGGTCTGACTGAGGGCCTCCAGGAGAGAAGCCCAAGCAAGACGCGTCCCGAGGAGCGTCTTGCCACATGTCAGCACTCGGTCTGACTGAACGCCTCCAGGAGAGAAGCCCCAGCAAGACGCGCCCCGAGGAGCGTCTTGCCACATGTAAGCACTGGGTCTGACTGAGCGCCTCCAGGAGAGAGGCCCAAGCAAGACGCGCCCCGAGGAGCGTCTTGCCACATGTCAACAATGGGTCTGACTGAGGGCCTCCAGGAGAGAAGCCCAAGCAAGATGCGCCCAAAGGAGCATCTTGCCACATGTAAACAATGGGTCTGACTGAGGGCCTCCAGGAGAGAAGCCCAAGCAAGACGCGCCCCGAGGAGCGTCTTGCCACATGTCAGCACTCGGTCTGACTGAGCGCCTCCAGGAGAGAGGCCCAAGCAAGACGCACCCCGAGGAGCGTCTTGCCACATATCAACAATGGGTCTGACTGAGGGCCTCCATGAGAGAAGCCCAAGCAAGACGCGCCGCGAGGAGCGTCTTGCCACATGTCACCACTGGGTCTGACTGAGCGCCTCCAGGAGAGAGGCGCAAGCAAGACACGCCCCGAGGAGCGTCTTGCCACGTGTCAACACTGGGTCTGACTGAGTGTCTCCAGGAGAGAGGCCCAATCAAGACGCGCCCCGAGGAGCGTCTTGCCACATGTAAGCACTGGGTCTGACTGAGCGTCTCCAGGAGAGAAGACCCAGCAAGACGCGCCCCGAGGAGCGTCTTACCACATGTGAGCACTCGGTCTGACTGAACGCCTCCAGGAGAGAAGCCCCAGCAAGACGGGCCCCGAGGAGCGTCTTGCCACATGTAAGCAATGGGTCTGACTGAGCGCCTCCAGGAGAGAGGCCCCAGCAAGACGCGCCCCGAGGAGCGTCTTGACACATGTCAACACTGGGGCTGACATAGGGCCTCCAGGAGAGAGGCCCAAGCAAGATGCGCCCCGAGGAGCATCTTGCCACATGTAAACAATGGGTCTGACTGAGGGCCTCCAGGAGAGAAGCACAAGCAAGACGCGCCCCGAGGAGCGTCTTGCCACATGTCAACAATGGGTCTGACTGAGGGCCTCCAGGAGAGAAGCCCAAGCAAGACGCGCCCCGAGGAGCGTCTTGCGACATGTCAGCACTCGGTCTGACTGAGCGCCTCCAGGAGAGAGGCCCAAGCAAGACGCTCCCCGAGGAGCTTCTTGACACATGTCAACACTGGGGCTGACAGAGGGCCTCCAGGAGAGAGGCCCAAGCAAGATGCGCCCCAAGGAGTGTCTTGCCACATGTAAACAATGGGTCTGACTGAGGGCCTCCAGGAGAGAAGCCCAAGCAAGACGCGCCCCGAGGAGCGTCTTGCCACATGTCAGCACTCGGTCTGACTGAGCGCCTCCAGGAGAGAGGCCCAAGCAAGACGCGCCCCGAGGAGCGTCTTGCCACATATCAACAATGGGTCTGACTGAGGGCCTCCATGAGAGAAGCCCAAGCAAGACGCGCCCCGAGGAGCGTCTTGTCACGTGTCAACACTGGGTCTGACTGAGCATCTCCAGGAGAGAGGCTCAAGCAAGACGCGCCCCGAAGAGCGTCTTGCCACATGTCACCACTGGGTCTGACTGAGCGCCTCCAGGAGAGAGGCCCAAGCAAGACGCGCCCCGAGGAGCGTCTTGCCACATGTAAGCACTGGGTCTGACTGAGCGCCTCCAGGAGAGAGGCCCAAGCAAGACGCGCCCCAAGGAGCGTCTTGCCACATGTCAACAATGGGTCTGACTGAGGGCCTCCAGGAGAGAAGCCCAAGCAAGATGCGCCCAAAGGAGCGTCTTGCCACATGTAAACAATGGGTCTGACTCAGGGCCTCCAGGAGAGAAGCCCAAGCAAGACGCGCCCCGAGCAGCGTCTTGCCACATGTCAGCACTCTGTCTGACTGAGCGCCTCCAGGAGAGAGGCCCAAGCAAGACGCGCCCCGAGGAGCGTCTTGCCACATATCAACAATGGGTCTGACTGAGGGCCTCCATGAGAGAAGCCCAAGCAAGACGCGCCCCGAGGAGCGTCTTGCCACATGTCACCACTGGGTCTGACTGAGCGCCTCCAGGAGAGAGGCCCAAGCAAGACGCGCCCCGAGGAGCGTCTTGCCACGTGTCAACACTGGGTCTGACTGAGCGTCTCCAGGAGAGAGGCCCAAGCAAGACTCGCCCCGAGGAGCGTCTTGCCACATATCAACAATGGGTCTGACTGAGGGCCTCCATGAGAGAAGCCCAAGCAAGACGCGTCCCGAGGAGCGTCTTGTCATGTGTCAACACTGGGTCTGACTGAGCGTCTCCAGGAGAGAGGCCCAAGCAAGACGCGCCCCGAGGAGCGTCTTGCCACATGTCACCACTCGGTCTGACTGAGTGCCTCCAGGAGAGAGGCCCAAGCAAGACGCGCCCCGAGGAGCGTCTTGCCACATGTCAACAATGAGTCTGACTGAGGGCCTCCAGGAGAGAAGCCCAAGCAAGACACATCCCGAGGAGTGTCTTGCCACATGTCAGCACTCGGTCTGAATGAGCGCCTCCAGGAGAGAGGCCCAAGCAAGACGCGCCCCGAGGAGCGTCTTGCCACATATCAACAATGGGTCTGACTGAGGGCCTCCATGAGATAAGCCCAAGCAAGACGCGCCCCGAGGAGCGTCTTGTCATGTGTCAACACTGGGTCTGACTGAGCGTCTCCAGGAGAGAGGCCCAAGCAAGACGCGCCCTGAGGACCTTGTTGCCACATGTCACCACTGGGTCTGACTGAGCGCCTCCAGGAGAGAGGCCCAAGCAAGACGCGCCCCGAGGAGCGTCTTGCCACATGTCAACAATGAGTCTGACTGAGGGCCTCCAGGAGAGAAGCCCAAGCAAGACGCGTCCCGAGGAGTGTCTTGCCACATGTCAGCACTCGGCCTGACTGAGCGCCTCCAGGAGAGAGGCCCAAGCAAGACGCGCCCCGATGAGCGTCTTGCCACATATCAACAATGGGTCTGACTGAGGGCCTCCATGAGAGAAGCCCAAGCAAGACGCGCCCCGAGGAGCGTCTTGTCACATGTCAACACTGGGTCTGACTGAGCGTCTCCAGGAGAGAGGCCCAAGCAAGACGCGCCCCGAGGAGCGTCTTGCCACATGTCAACAATGGGTCTGACTGAGGGCCTCCAGGAGAGAAGCCCAAGCAAGACGCGTCCCCAGGAGCGTCTTGCCACATGTCAGCACTCGGTCTGACTGAACGCCTCCAGGAGAGAAGCCCCAGCAAGACGTGCCCCGAGGAGCGTCTTGCCACATGTAAGCACTGGGTCTGACTGAGCGCCTCCAGGAGAGAGGCCCAAGCAAGACGCGCCCCGAGGAGCGTCTTGCCACATGTCAACAATGGGTCTGACTGAGGGCCTCCAGGAGAGAAGCCCAAGCAAGATGCGCCCAAAGGAGCGTCTTGCCACATGTAAACAATGGGTCTGACTGAGGGCCTCCAGGAGAGAAGCCCAAGCAAGACGCGCCCCGAGGAGCGTCTTGCCACATGTCAGCACTCAGTCTGACTGAGCGCCTCCAGGAGAGAGGCCCAAGCAAGACGCGCCCCGAGGAGCGTCTTGCCACATATCAACAATGGGTCTGACTGCGGGCCTCCATGAGAGAAGCCCAAGCAAGACGCGCCCCGAGGAGCGTCTTGCCACATTTCACCACTGGGTCTGACTGAGCGCCTCCAGGAGAGAGGCCCAAGCAAGACACGCCCCGAGGAGCGTCTTGCCACGTGTCAACACTGGGTCTGACTGAGCGTCTCCAGGAGAGAGGCCCAAGCAAGACGCGCCCCGAGGAGCGTCTTGCCACATGTCACCACTGGGTCTGACTGAGCGCCTCCAGGAGAGAGGCCCAATCAAGACGCGCCCCGAGGAGCGTCTTACCACATGTCAGCACTCGGTCTGACTGAACGCCTCCAGGAGAGAAGCCCAAGCAAGACGCGCCCCGAGGAGCGTCTTGCCACTTGTCAGCACTCGGTCTGACTGAACGCCTCCAGGAGAGAAGCCCCAGCAAGACGCGCCCCGAGGAGCGTCTTGCCACATGTAAGCACTGGGTCTGACTGAGCGCCTCCAGGAGAGAGGCCCCAGCAAGACGCGCCCCGAGGAGCGTCTTGACACATGTCAACAATGGGGCTGACATAGGGCCTCCAGGAGAGAGGCCCAAGCAAGATGCGCCCCGAGGAGCGTCTTGCCACATGTAAACAATGGGTCTGACTGAGGGCCTCCAGGAGAGAAGCACAAGCAAGACGCGCCCCGAGGAGCGTCTTGCCACATGTCAACAATGGGTCTGACTGAGGGCCTCCAGGAGAGAAGCCCAAGCAAGACGCGCCCCGAGGAGCGTCTTGCCACATGTCAGCACTCGGTCTGACTGAGCGCCTCCAGGAGAGAGGCCCAAGCAAGACGCACCCCGAGGAGCGTCTTGACACATGTCAACACTGGGGCTGACAGAGGGCCTCCAGGAGAGAGGCCCAAGCAAGATGCGCCCCAAGGAGCGTCTTGCCACATGTAAACAATGGGTCTGACTGAGGGCCTCCAGGAGAGAAGCCCAAGCAAGACGCGCCCCGAGGAGCGTCTTGCCACATGTCAGCACTCGGTCTGACTGAGCGCCTCCAGGAGAGAGGCCCAAGCAAGACGCGCCCCGAGGAGCGTCTTGCCACATATCAACAATGGGTCTGACTGAGGGCCTCCATGAGAGAAGCCCAAGCAAGACGCGCCCCGAGGAGCGTCTTGTCACGTGTCAACACTGGGTCTGACTGAGCATCTCCAGGAGAGAGGCTCAAGCAAGACGCGCCCCGAAGAGCGTCTTGCCACATGTCACCACTGGGTCTGACTGAGCGCCTCCAGGAGAGAGGCCCAAGCAAGACGCGCCCCGAGGAGCGTCTTGCCACATGTAAGCACTGGGTCTGACTGAGCGCCTCCAGGAGAGAGGCCCAAGCAAGACGCGCCCCGAGGAGCGTCTTGCCACATGTCAACAATGGGTCTGACTGAGGGCCTCCAGGAGAGAAGCCTAAGCAAGACGCGCCCCGAGGAGCGTCTTGCACCATGTCAACACTGGGTCTGACTGAGCACCTCCAGGAGAGAGGCCCAAGCAAGACTCGCCCCGAGGAGCGTCTTGCCACATATCAACAATGGGTCTGACTGAGGGCCTCCATGAGAGAAGCCCAAGCAAGACGCGCCCCGAGGAGCGTCTTGCCACATGTCAGCACTCGGTCTGACTGAGTGCCTCCAGGAGAGAGGCCCAAGCAAGACGCGCCCCGAGGAGCGTCTTGCCACATATTAACAATGGGTCTGACTGAGGGCCTCCATGAGAGAAGCCCAAGCAAGACGCGCCCCGAGGAGCGTGTTGTCACGTGTCAACACTGGGTCTGACTGAGCGTCTCCAGGAGAGAGGCCCAAGCAAGACGCGCCCCGAGGAGCGTCTTGCCACATGTCACCACTCGGTCTGACTGAGTGCCTCCAGGAGAGAGGCCCAAGCAAGACGCGCCCCGAGGAGCGTCTTGCCACATGTCAACAATGAGTCTGACTGAGGGCCTCCAGGAGAGAAGCCCAAGCAAGACGCGTCCCGAGGAGTGTCTGGCCACATATCAACAATGGGTCTGACTGAGGGCCTCCATGAGAGAAGCCCAAGCAAGACGCGCCCCGAGGAGCGTCTTGTCACGTGTCAACACTGGGTCTGACTGAGCGTCTCCAGGAGAGAGGCCCAAGCAAGACGCGCCCTGAGGAGCTTCTTGCCACATGTCACCACTGGGTCTGACTGAGCGCCTCCAGGAGAGAGGCCCAAGCAAGACGCGCCCCGAGGAGCGTGTTGTCACGTGTCAACACTGGGTCTGACTGAGCGTCTCCAGGAGAGAGGCCCAAGCAAGACGCGCCCCGAGGAGCGTCTTGCCACATGTCACCACTCGGTCTGACTGAGTGCCTCCAGGAGAGAGGCCCAAGCAAGACGCGCCCCGAGGAGCGTCTTGCCACATGTCAACAATGAGTCTGACTGAGGGCCTCCAGGAGAGAAGCCCAAGCAAGACGCGCCCCGAGGAGCGTCTGGCCACATATCAACAATGGGTCTGACTGAGGGCCTCCATGAGAGAAGCCCAAGCAAGACGCGCCCCGAGGAGCGTCTTGTCACGTGTCAACACTGGGTCTGACTGAGCGTCTCCAGGAGAGAGGCCCAAGCAAGACGCGCCCTGAGGAGCTTCTTGCCACATGTCACCACTGGGTCTGACTGAGCGCCTCCAGGAGAGAGGCCCAAGCAAGACGCGCCCCGAGGAGCGTCTTGCCACATGTCAACAATGAGTCTGACTGAGGGCCTCCAGGAGAGAAGCCCAAGCAAGACGCGTCCCGAGGAGTGTCTTGCCACATGTCAGCACTCGGCCTGACTGAGCGCCTCCAGGAGAGAGGCCCAAGCAAGACGCGCCCCGAGGAGCGTCTTGCCACATATCAACAATGGGTCTGACTGAGGGCCTCCATGAGAGAAGCCCAAGCAAGACGCGCCCCGAGGAGCGTCTTGCCACATGTAAGCACTCGGTCTGACTGAGCGCCTCCAGGAGAGAGGCCCAAGCAAGACGCGCCCCGAGGAGCGTCTTGCCACATGTCACCACTGGGTCTGACTGAGCGCCTCCAGGAGAGAAGCCCAAGCAAGACGCGTCCCGAGGAGTGTCTTGCCACATGTCAGCACTCGGTCTGACTGAACGCCTCCAGGAGAGAAGCCCCAGCAAGACGCGCCCCGAGGAGCGTCTTGCCACATGTAAGCACTGGGTCTGACTGAGCGCCTCCAGGAGAGAGGCCCCAGCAAGACGCGCCCCGAGGAGCGTCTTGCCACATGTCAACAATGAGTCTGACTGAGGGCCTCCAGGAGAGAAGCCCAAGCAAGACGCGTCCCGAGGAGTGTCTTGCCACATGTCAGCACTCGGCCTGACTGAGCGCCTCCAGGAGAGAGGCCCAAGCAAGACGCGCCCCGAGGAGCGTCTTGCCACATATCAACAATGGGTCTGACTGAGGGCCTCCATGAGAGAAGCCCAAGCAAGACGCGCCCCGAGGAGCGTCTTGCCACATGTAAGCACTCGGTCTGACTGAGCGCCTCCAGGAGAGAGGCCCAAGCAAGACGCGCCCCGAGGAGCGTCTTGCCACATGTCACCACTGGGTCTGACTGAGCGCCTCCAGGAGAGAAGCCCAAGCAAGACGCGTCCCGAGGAGTGTCTTGCCACATGTCAGCACTCGGTCTGACTGAACGCCTCCAGGAGAGAAGCCCCAGCAAGACGCGCCCCGAGGAGCGTCTTGCCACATGTAAGCACTGGGTCTGACTGAGCGCCTCCAGGAGAGAGGCCCCAGCAAGACGCGCCCCGAGGAGTGTCTTGCCACATGACAACAATGGGTCTGACTGAGGGCCTCCAGGAGAGAAGCCCAAGCAAGACGCGCCCCGAGGAGCGTCTTGCCACATGTCAACAATGGGTCTGACTGAGGGCCTCCAGGAGAGAAGCCCAAGCAAGACGCGCCCCGAGGAGCGTCTTGCCACATGTCAGCACTCGGTCTGACTGAGCGCCTCCAGGAGAGAGGCCCAAGCAAGACGCACCCCGAGGAGAGTCTTGACACATGTCAACACTGGGGCTGACAGAGGGCCTCCAGGAGAGAGGCCCAAGCAAGACTCGCCCCGAGGAGCGTCTTGCCACATGTCAGCACTCGGTCTGACTGAGCGCCTCCAGGAGAGAGGCCCAAGCAAGACGCGCCCCGAGGAGCGTCTCGCCACATATCAACAATGGGTCTGACTGAGGGCCTCCATGAGAGAAGCCCAAGCAAGACGCGCCCCGAGGAGCGTCTTGTCACGTGTCAACACTGGGTCTGACTGAGTGCCTCCAGGAGAGAAGCCCAAGCAAGACGCGCCCCGAGGAGCGTCTTGCCACATATCAACAATGGGTCTGACTGAGGGCCTCCATGAGAGAAGCCCAAGCAAGACGCGCCCCGAGGAGCGTGTTGTCACGTGTCAACACTGGGTCTGACTGAGCGTCTCCAGGAGAGAGGCCCAAGCAAGACGCGCCCCGAGGAGCGTCTTGCCACATGTCACCACTCGGTCTGACTGAGTGCCTCCAGGAGAGAGGCCCAAGCAAGACGCGCCCCGAGGAGCGTCTTGCCACATGTCAACAATGAGTCTGACTGAGGGCCTCCAGGAGAGAAGCCCAAGCAAGACGCGTCCCGAGGAGTGTCTTGCCACATGTCAGCACTCGGTCTGAATGAGCGCCTCCAGGAGAGAGGCCCAAGCAAGACGCGCCCCGAGGAGCGTCTGGCCACATATCAACAATGGGTCTGACTGAGGGCCTCCATGAGAGAAGCCCAAGCAAGACGCGCCCCGAGGAGCGTCTTGTCACGTGTCAGCACTCGGTCTGACTGAACGCCTCCAGGAGAGAAGCCCCAGCAAGACGCGCCCCGAGGAGCGTCTTGCCACATGTAAGCACTGGGTCTGACTGAGCGCCTCCAGGAGAGAGGCCCAAGCAAGACGCGCCCCGAGGAGCGTCTTGCCACATGTCAACAATGGGTCTGACTGAGGGCCTCCAGGAGAGAAGCCCAAGCAAGATGCGCCCAAAGGAGCGTCTTGCCACATGTAAACAATGGGTCTGACTGAGGGCCTCCAGGAGAGAAGCCCAAGCAAGACGCGCCCCGAGGAGCGTCTTGCCACATGTCAGCACTCGGTCTGACTGAGCGCCTCCAGGAGAGAGGCCCAAGCAAGACGCGCCCCGAGGAGCGTCTTGCCACATATCAACAATGGGTCTGACTGCGGGCCTCCATGAGAGAAGCCCAAGCAAGACGCGCCCCGAGGAGCGTCTTGCCACATTTCACCACTGGGTCTGACTGAGCGCCTCCAGGAGAGAGGCCCAAGCAAGACACGCCCCGAGGAGCGTCTTGCCACGTGTCAACACTGGGTCTGACTGAGCGTCTCCAGGAGAGAGGCCCAAGCAAGACGCGCCCCGAGGAGCGTCTTGCCACATGTCACCACTGGGTCTGACTGAGCGCCTCCAGGAGAGAGGCCCAATCAAGACGCGCCCCGAGGAGCGTCTTACCACATGTCAGCACTCGGTCTGACTGAACGCCTCCAGGAGAGAAGCCCAAGCAAGACGCGCCCCGAGGAGCGTCTTGCCACTTGTCAGCACTCGGTCTGACTGAACGCCTCCAGGAGAGAAGCCCCAGCAAGACGTGCCCCGAGGAGCGTCTTGCCAGATGTAAGCACTGGGTCTGACTGAGCGCCTCCAGGAGAGAGGCCCCAGCAAGACGCGCCCCGAGGAGCGTCTTGACACATGTCAACACTGGGGCTGACATAGGGCCTCCAGGAGAGAGGCCCAAGCAAGATGCGCCCCGAGGAGCGTCTTGCCACATGTAAACAATAGGTCTGACTGAGGGCCTCCAGGAGAGAAGCACAAGCAAGACGCGCCCCGAGGAGCGTCTTGCCACATGTCAACAATGGGTCTGACTGAGGGCCTCCAGGAGAGAAGCCCAAGCAAGACGCGCCCCGAGGAGCGTCTTGCCACATGTCAGCACTCGGTCTGACTGAGCGCCTCCAGGAGAGAGGCCCAAGCAAGACGCACCCCGAGGAGCGTCTTGACACATGTCAACACTGGGGCTGACAGAGGGCCTCCAGGAGAGAGGCCCAAGCAAGATGCGCCCCAAGGAGCGTCTTGCCACATGTAAACAATGGGTCTGACTGAGGGCCTCCAGGAGAGAAGCCCAAGCAAGACGCGCCCCGAGGAGCGTCTTGTCACGTGTCAACACTGGGTCTGACTGAGCATCTCCAGGAGAGAGGCTCAAGCAAGACGCGCCCCGAAGAGCGTCTTGCCACATGTCACCACTGGGTCTGACTGAGCGCCTCCAGGAGAGAGGCCCAAGCAAGACGCGCCCCGAGGAGCGTCTTGCCACATGTAAGCACTGGGTCTGACTGAGCGCCTCCAGGAGAGAGGCCCAAGCAAGACGCGCCCCGAGGAGCGTCTTGCCACATGTCAACAATGGGTCTGACTGAGGGCCTCCAGGAGAGAAGCCTAAGCAAGACGCGCCCCGAGGAGCGTCTTGCACCATGTCAACACTGGGTCTGACTGAGCACCTCCAGGAGAGAGGCCCAAGCAAGACTCGCCCCGAGGAGCGTCTTGCCACATATCAACAATGGGTCTGACTGAGGGCCTCCATGAGAGAAGCCCAAGCAAGACGCGCCCCGAGGAGCGTCTTGCCACATGTCAGCACTCGGTCTGACTGAGTGCCTCCAGGAGAGAGGCCCAAGCAAGACGCGCCCCGAGGAGCGTCTTGCCACATATCAACAATGGGTCTGACTGAGGGCCTCCATGAGAGAAGCCCAAGCAAGACGCGCCCCGAGGAGCGTGTTGTCACGTGTCAACACTGGGTCTGACTGAGCGTCTCCAGGAGAGAGGCCCAAGCAAGACGCGCCCCGAGGAGCGTCTTGCCACATGTCACCACTCGGTCTGACTGAGTGCCTCCAGGAGAGAGGCCCAAGCAAGACGCGCCCCGAGGAGCGTCTTGCCACATGTCAACAATGAGTCTGACTGAGGGCCTCCAGGAGAGAAGCCCAAGCAAGACGCGTCCCGAGGAGTGTCTTGCCACATGTCAGCACTCGGTCTGAATGAGCGCCTCCAGGAGAGAGGCCCAAGCAAGACGCGCCCCGAGGAGCGTCTGGCCACATATCAACAATGGGTCTGACTGAGGGCCTCCATGAGAGAAGCCCAAGCAAGACGCGCCCCGAGGAGCGTCTTGTCACGTGTCAACACTGGGTCTGACTGAGCGTCTCCAGGAGAGAGGCCCAAGCAAGACGCGCCCTGAGGAGCTTCTTGCCACATGTCACCACTGGGTCTGACTGAGCGCCTCCAGGAGAGAGGCCCAAGCAAGACGCGCCCCGAGGAGCGTCTTGCCACATGTCAACAATGAGTCTGACTGAGGGCCTCCAGGAGAGAAGCCCAAGCAAGACGCGTCCCGAGGAGTGTCTTGCCACATGTCAGCACTCGGCCTGACTGAGCGCCTCCAGGAGAGAGTCCCAAGCAAGACGCGCCCCGAGGAGCGTCTTGCCACATATCAACAATGGGTCTGACTGAGGGCCTCCATGAGAGAAGCCCAAGCAAGACGCGCCCCGAGGATTGTCTTGCCACATGTAAGCACTCGGTCTGACTGAGCGCCTCCAGGAGAGAGGCCCAAGCAAGACGCGCCCCGAGGAGCGTCTTGCCACATGTCACCACTGGGTCTGACTGAGCGCCTCCAGGAGAGAAGCCCAAGCAAGACGCGTCCCGAGGAGTGTCTTGCCACATGTCAGCACTCGGTCTGACTGAACGCCTCCAGGAGAGAAGCCCCAGCAAGACGCGCCCCGAGGAGCGTCTTGCCACATGTAAGCACTGGGTCTGACTGAGCGCCTCCAGGAGAGAGGCCCCAGCAAGACGCGCCCCGAGGAGCGTCTTGCCACATGTCAACAATGAGTCTGACTGAGGGCCTCCAGGAGAGAAGCCCAAGCAAGACGCGTCCCGAGGAGTGTCTTGCCACATGTCAGCACTCGGCCTGACTGAGCGCCTCCAGGAGAGAGGCCCAAGCAAGACGCGCCCCGAGGAGCGTCTTGCCACATATCAACAATGGGTCTGACTGAGGGCCTCCATGAGAGAAGCCCAAGCAAGACGCGCCCCGAGGAGCGTCTTGCCACATGTAAGCACTCGGTCTGACTGAGCGCCTCCAGGAGAGAGGCCCAAGCAAGACGCGCCCCGAGGAGCGTCTTGCCACATGTCACCACTGGGTCTGACTGAGCGCCTCCAGGAGAGAAGCCCAAGCAAGACGCGTCCCGAGGAGTGTCTTGCCACATGTCAGCACTCGGTCTGACTGAACGCCTCCAGGAGAGAAGCCCCAGCAAGACGCTCCCCGAGGAGCGTCTTGCCACATGTAAGCACTGGGTCTGACTGAGCGCCTCCAGGAGAGAGGCCCCAGCAAGACGCGCCCCGAGGAGCGTCTTGCCACATGACAACAATGGGTCTGACTGAGGGCCTCCAGGAGAGAAGCCCAAGCAAGACGCGCCCCGAGGAGCGTCTTGCCACATGTCAACAATGGGTCTGACTGAGGGCCTCCAGGAGAGAAGCCCAAGCAAGACGCGCCCCGAGGAGCGTCTTGCCACATGTCAGCACTCGGTCTGACTGAGCGCCTCCAGGAGAGAGGCCCAAGCAAGACGCACCCCGAGGAGAGTCTTGACACATGTCAACACTGGGGCTGACAGAGGGCCTCCAGGAGAGAGGCCCAAGCAAGACTCGCCCCGAGGAGCGTCTTGCCACATGTCAGCACTCGGTCTGACTGAGCGCCTCCAGGAGAGAGGCCCAAGCAAGACGCGCCCCGAGGAGCGTCTTGCCACATATCAACAATGGGTCTGACTGAGGGCCTCCATGAGAGAAGCCCAAGCAAGACGCGCCCCGAGGAGCGTCTTGTCACGTGTCAACACTGGGTCTGACTGAGTGCCTCCAGGAGAGAGGCCCAAGCAAGACGCGCCCCGAGGAGCGTCTTGCCACATATCAACAATGGGTCTGACTGAGGGCCTCCATGAGAGAAGCCCAAGCAAGACGCGCCCCGAGGAGCGTGTTGTCACGTGTCAACACTGGGTCTGACTGAGCGTCTCCAGGAGAGAGGCCCAAGCAAGACGCGCCCCGAGGAGCGTCTTGCCACATGTCACCACTCGGTCTGACTGAGTGCCTCCAGGAGAGAGGCCCAAGCAAGACGCGCCCCGAGGAGCGTCTTGCCACATGTCAACAATGAGTCTGACTGAGGGCCTCCAGGAGAGAAGCCCAAGCAAGACGTGTCCCGAGGAGTGTCTTGCCACATGTCAGCACTCGGTCTAAATGAGCGCCTCCAGGAGAGAGGCCCAAGCAAGACGCGCCCCGAGGAGCGTCTGGCCACATATCAACAATGGGTCTGACTGAGGGCCTCCATGAGAGAAGCCCAAGCAAGACGCGCCCCGAGGAGCGTCTTGTCACGTGTCAACACTGGGTCTGACTGAGCGTCTCCAGGAGAGAGGCCCAAGCAAGACGCGCCCTGAGGAGCTTCTTGCCAAATGTCACCACTGGGTCTGACTGAGCGCCTCCAGGAGAGAGGCCCAAGCAAGACGCGCCCCGAGGAGCGTCTTGCCACATGTCAACAATGAGTCTGACTGAGGGCCTCCAGGGGAGAAGCCCAAGCAAGACGCGTCCCGAGGAGTGTCTTGCCACATGTCAGCACTCGGCCTGACTGAGCGCCTCCAGGAGAGAGGCCCAAGCAAGACGCGCCCCGAGGAGCGTCTTGCCACATATCAACAATGGGTCTGACTGAGGGCCTCCATGAGAGAAGCCCAAGCAAGACGCGCCCCGAGGAGCGTCTTGCCACATGTAAGCACTCGGTCTGACTGAGCGCCTCCAGGAGAGAGGCCCAAGCAAGACACGCCCCGAGGAGCGTCTTGCCACATGTCACCACTGGGTCTGACTGAGCGCCTCCAGGAGAGAAGCCCAAGCAAGACACGTCCCGAGGAGTGTCTTGCCACATGTCAGTACTCGGTCTGACTGAACGCCTCCAGGAGAGAAGCCCCAGCAAGACGCGCCCCGAGGAGCGTCTTGCCACATGTAAGCACTGGGTCTGACTGAGCGCCTCCAGGAGAGAGGCCCCAGCAAGACGCGCCCCGAGGAGCGTCTTGCCTTATGTCAGCACTCGGTCTGACTGAGCGCCTCCAGGAGAGAGTTCCAAGCAAGACGCGCCCCGAGGAGCGTCTTGCCACATGACAACAATGGGTATGACTGAGGGCCTCCAGGAGAGAAGCCCAAGCAAGACGCGCCCCGAGGAGCGTCTTGCCACATGTCAACAATGGGTCTGACTGAGGGCCTCCAGGAGAGAAGCCCAAGCAAGACGCGCCCCGAGGAGCGTCTTGCCACATGTCAGCACTCGGTCTGACTGAGCGCCTCCAGGAGAGAGGCCCAAGCAAGACGCACCCCGAGGAGCGTCTTGACACATGTCAACACTGGGGCTGACAGAGGGCCTCCAGGAGAGAGGCCCAAGCAAGATGCGCCCCAAGGAGCGTCTTGCCACATGTAAACAATGGGTCTGACTGAGGGCCTCCAGGAGAGAAGCCCAAGCAAGACTCGCCCCGACGAGCGTCTTGCCACATGTCAGCACTCGGTCTGACTGAGCGCCTCCAGGAGAGAGGCCCAAGCAAGACGCGCCCCGAGGAGCGTCTTGCCACATATCAACAATGGGTCTGACTGAGGGCCTCCATGAGAGAAGCCCAAGCAAGACGCGCCCCGAGGAGCGTCTTGTCACGTGTCAACACTGGGTCTGACTGAGCATCTCCAGGAGAGAGGCTCAAGCAAGACGCGCCCCGAAGAGCGTCTTGCCGCATGTCACCACTGGGTCTGACTGAGCGTCTCCAGGAGAGAGGCCCAAGCAAGACGCGCCCCGAGGAGCGTCTTGCCACATGTAAGCACTGGGTCTGACTGAGCGCCTCCAGGAGAGAGGCCCAAGCAAGACGCGCCCCGAGGAGCGTCTTGCCACATGTCAACAATGGGTCTGACTGAGGGCCTCCAGGAGAGAAGCCCAAGCAAGATGCGCCCAAAGGAGCGTCTTGCCACATGTAAACAATGGGTCTGACTCAGGGCCTCCAGGAGAGAAGCCCAAGCAAGACGCGCCCCGAGCAGCGTCTTGCCACATGTCAGCACTCGGTCTGACTGAGCGCCTCCAGGAGAGAGGCCCAAGCAAGACGCGCCCCGAGGAGCGTCTTGCCACATATCAAAAATGGGTCTGACTGAGGGCCTCCATGAGAGAAGCCCAAGCAAGACGCGCCCCGAGGAGCGTCTTGCCACATGTCACCACTGGGTCTGACTGAGCGCCTCCAGGAGAGAGGCCCAAGCAAGACGCGCCCCGAGGAGCGTCTTGCCACGTGTCAACACTGGGTCTGACTGAGCGTCTCCAGGAGAGAGGCCCAAGCAAGACGCGCCCCGAGGAGCGTCTTGCCACATGTCACCACTGGGTCTGACTGAGGGCCTCCAGGAGAGAAGCCCAAGCAAGACGCGCCCCGAGGAGCGTCTTGCCACATGTCAACAATGGGTCTGACTGAGGGCCTCCAAGAGAGAAGCCTAAGCAAGACGCGCCCCGAGGAGCGTCTTGCACCATGTCAACACTGGGTCTGACTGAGCACCTCCAGGAGAGAGGCCCAAGCAAGACTCGCCCCGAGGAGCGTCTTGCCACATATCAACAATGGGTCTGACTGAGGGCCTCCATGAGAGAAGCCCAAGCAATACGCGCCCCGAGGAGCGTCTTGCCACATGTCAGCACTCGGTCTGACTGAGTGCCTCCAGGAGAGAGGCCCAAGCAAGACGCGCCCCGAGGAGCGTCTTGCCACATATCAACAATGGGTCTGACTGAGGGCCTCCATGAGAGAAGCCCAAGCAAGATGCGCCCCGAGGAGCGTGTTGTCACGTGTCAACACTGGGTCTGACTGAGCGTCTCCAGGAGAGAGGACCAAGCAAGACGCGCCCCGAGGAGCGTCTTGCCACATGTCACCACTCGGTCTGACTGAGTGCCTCCAGGAGAGAGGCCCAAGCAAGACGCGCCCCGAGGAGCGTCTTGCCACATGTCAACAATGAGTCTGAATGAGGGCCTCCAGGAGAGAAGCCCAAGCAAGACGCGTCCCGAGGAGTGTCTTGCCACATGTCAGAACTCGGTCTGAATGAGCGCCTCCAGGAGAGAGGCCCAAGCAAGACGCGCCCCGAGGAGCGTCTTGCCACATATCAACAATGGGTCTGACAGAGGGCCTCCATGAGAGAAGCCCAAGCAAGACGCGCCCCGAGGAGCGTCTTGTCACGTGTCAACACTGGGTCTGACTGAGCGTCTCCAGGAGAGAGGCCCAAGCAAGACGCGCCCTGAGGAGCTTCTTGCCACATGTCACCACTGGGTCTGACTGAGCGCCTCCAGGAGAGAGGCCCAAGCAAGACGCGCCCCGAGGAGCGTCTTGCCACATGTCAACAATGAGTCTGACTGAGGGCCTCCAGGAGAGAAGCCCAAGCAAGACGCGTCCCGAGGAGTGTCTTGCCACATGTCAGCACTGGGTCTGACTGAGCGCCTCCAGGAGAGAGGCCCAAGCAAGACGCGCCCCGAGGAGCGTCTTGCCACGTGTCAACACTGGGTCTGACTGAGGGCCTCCAGGAGAGAAGCCCAAGCAAGATGCGCCCAAAGGAGCGTCTTGCCACATGTAAACAATGGGTCTGACTCAGGGCCTCCAGGAGAGAAGCCCAAGCAAGACGCGCCCCGAGCAGCGTCTTGCCACATGTCAGCACTCGGTCTGACTGAGCGCCTCCAGGAGAGAGGCCCAAGCAAGACGCGCCCCGAGGAGCGTCTTGCCACATATCAACAATGGGTCTGACTGAGGGCCTCCATGAGAGAAGCCCAAGCAAGACGCGCCCCGAGGAGCGTCTTGCCACATGTCACCACTGGGTCTGACTGAGCGCCTCCAGGAGAGAGGCCCAAGCAAGACGCGCCCCGAGGAGCGTCTTGCCACGTGTCAACACTGGGTCTGACTGAGCGTCTCCAGGAGAGAGGCCCAAGCAAGACGCGCCCCGAGGAGCGTCTTGCCACATGTCACCACTGGGTCTGACTGAGGGCCTCCAGCAGAGAAGCCCAAGCAAGACGCGCCCCGAGGAGCGTCTTGCCACATGTCAACAATGGGTCTGACTGAGGGCCTCCAAGAGAGAAGCCTAAGCAAGACGCGCCCCGAGGAGCGTCTTGCACCATGTCAACACTGGGTCTGACTGAGCACCTCCAGGAGAGAGGCCCAAGCAAGACTCGCCCCGAGGAGCGTCTTGCCACATATCAACAATGGGTCTGACTGAGGGCCTCCATGAGAGAAGCCCAAGCAAGACGCGCCCCGAGGAGCGTCTTGCCACATGTCATCACTCGGTCTGACTGAGTGCCTCCAGGAGAGAGGCCCAAGCAAGACGCGCCCCGAGGAGCGTCTTGCCACATATCAACAATGGGTCTGACTGAGGGCCTCCATGAGAGAAGCCCAAGCAAGACGCGCCCCGAGGAGCGTGTTGTCACGTGTCAACACTGGGTCTGACTGAGCGTCTCCAGGAGAGAGGCCCAAGCAAGACGCGCCCCGTGGAGCGTCTTGCCACATGTCACCACTCGGTCTGACTGAGTGCCTCCAGGAGAGAGGCCCAAGCAAGACGCGCCCCGAGGAGCGTCTTGCCACATGTCAACAATGAGTCTGACTGAGGGCCTCCAGGAGAGAAGCCCAAGCAAGACGCATCCCGAGGAGTGTCTTGCCACATGTCAGCACTCGGTCTGAATGAGCGCCTCCAGGAGAGAGGCCCAAGCAAGACGCGCCCCGAGGAGCGTCTTGCCACATATCAACAATGGGTCTGACTGAGGGCCTCCATGAGAGAAGCCCAAGCAAGACGCGCCCCGAGGAGCGTCTTGTCACGTGTCAACACTGGGTTTGACTGAGCGCCTCCAGGAGAAAGGCCCAAGCAAGACGCGCCCCGAGGAGCGTCTTGCCACATGTCACCACTGGGTCTGACTGAGCGCCTCCAGGAGAGAAGCCCAAGCAAGACGCGCCCCGAGGAGCGTCTTGCCACATGTCAACAATGAGTCTGACTGAGGGCCTCCAGGAGAGAAGCCCAAGCAAGACGCGTCCCGAGGAGTGTCTTGCCACATGTCAGCACTCGGTCTGACTGAACGCCTCCAGGAGAGAAGCCCCAGCAAGACGCGCCCCGAGGAGCGTCTTGCCACATGTAAGCACTGGGTCTGACTGAGCGCCTCCAGGAGAGAGGCCCCAGCAAGACGCGCCCCGAGGAGCGTCTTGCCTTATGTCAGCACTCGGTCTGACTGAGCGCCTCCAGGAGAGCGTTCCAAGCAAGACGCGCCCCGAGGAGCGTCTTGCCACATGACAACAATGGGTCTGACTGAGGGCCTCCAGGAGAGAAGCCCAAGCAAGACGCGCCCCGAGGAGCGTCTTGCCACATGTCAGCACTCGGTCTGACTGAGCGCCTCCAGGAGAGAGGCCCAAGCAAGACGCACCCCGAGGAGCGTCTTGACACATGTCAACACTGGGGCTGACAGAGGGCCTCCAGGAGAGAGGCCCAAGCAAGATGCGCCCCGAGGAGCGTCTTGCCACATGTGAACAATGGGTCTGACTGAGGGCCTCCAGGAGAGAAGCCCAAGCAAGACGCGCCCCGAGGAGCGTCTTGCCACATGTCAACAATGGGTCTGACTGAGGGCCTCCAGGAGAGAAGCCCAAGCAAGACGCACCCCGAGGAGCGTCTTGCCACATGTCAGCACTCGGTCTGACTGAGCGCCTCCAGGAGAGAGGCCCAAGCAAGACGCACCCCGAGGAGCGTCTTGACACATGTCAACACTGGGGCTGACAGAGGGCCTCCAGGAGAGAGGCCCAAGCAAGATGCGCCCCGAGGAGCGTCTTGCCACATGTGATCAATGGGTCTGAATGAGGGCCTCCAGGAGAGAAGCCCAAGCAAGACGCGCCCCGAGGAGCGTCTTGCCACATGTCAACAATGGGTCTGACTGAGGGTCTCCAGGAGAGAAGCCCAAGCAAGACGCACCCCGAGGAGCGTCTTGCCACATGTCAGCACTCGGTCTGACTGAGCGCCTCCAGGAGAGAGGCCCAAGCAAGACGCACCCCGAGGAGCGTCTTGACACCTGTCAACACTGGGGCTGACAGAGGGCCTCCAGGAGAGAGGCCCAAGCAAGATGCGCCCCAAGGAGCGTCTTGACACATGTAAACAATGGGTCTGACTGAGTGCCTCCAGGAGAGAAGCCCAAGCAAGACGCGCCCCGAGGAGCGTCTTGCCACATGTCAGCACTCGGTCTGACTGAGCGCCTCCAGGAGAGAGGCCCAAGCAAGATGCGCCCCGAGGAGCGTCTTGCCACATATCAACAATGGGTCTGACTGAGGGCCTCCATGAGAGAAGCCCAAGCAAGACGCGCCCCGAGGAGCGTCTTGTCACGTGGCAACACTGGGTCTGACTGAGCATCTCCAGGAGAGAGGCTCAAGCAAGACGCGCCCCGAAGAGCGTCTTGCCACATGTCACCACTGGGTCTGACTGAGCGCCTCCAGGAGAGAGGCCCAAGCAAGACGCGCCCCGAGGAGCGTCTTGCCACATGTAAGCACTGGGTCTGACTGAGCGCCTCCAGGAGAGAGGCCCCAGCAAGACGCGCCCCGAGGAGCGTCTTGCCTTATGTCAGCACTCGGTCTGACTGAGCGCCTCCAGGAGAGAGGCCCAAGCAAGACGCGCCCCGAGGAGCATCTTGCCACATGTCAACAATGGGTCTGACTGAGGGCCTCCAAGAGAGAAGCCTAAGCAAGACGTGCCCCGAGGAGCGTCTTGCACCATGTCAACACTGGGTCTGACTGAGCACCTCCAGGAGAGAGGCCCAAGCAAGACTCGCCCCGAGGAGCGTCTTGCCACATATCAACAATGGGTCTGACTGAGGGCCTCCATGAGAGAAGCCCAAGCAAGACGCGCCCCGAGGAGCGTATTGCCACATGTCAGCACTCGGTCTGACTGAGAGCCTCCAGGAGAGAAGCCCAAGCAAGACGCGCCCCGAGGAGCGTCTTGCCACATGTCAACAATGGGTCTGACTGAGGGCCTCCAAGAGAGAAGCCTAAGCAAGACGCGCCCCGAGGAGCGTCTTGCACCATGTCAACACTGGGTCTGACTGAGCACCTCCAGGAGAGAGGCCCAAGCAAGACTCGCCCCGAGGAGCGTCTTGCCACATATCAACAATGGGTCTGACTGAGGGCCTCCATGAGAGAAGCCCAAGCAAGACGCGCCCCGAGGAGCGTCTTGCCACATGTCAGCACTCGGTCTGACTGAGTGCCTCCAGGAGAGAGGCCCAAGCAAGACGCGCCCCGAGGAGCGTCTTGCCACATATCAACAATGGGTCTGACTGAGGGCCTCCATGAGAGAAGCCCAAGCAAGACGCGCCCCGAGGAGCGTGTTGTCACGTGTCAACACTGGGTCTGACTGAGCGTCTCCAGGAGAGAGGCCCAAGCAAGACGCGCCCCGAGGAGCGTCTTGCCACATGTCACCACTCGGTCTGACTGAGTGCCTCCAGGAGAGAGGCCCAAGCAAGACGCGCCCCGAGGAGCGTCTTGCCACATGTCAACAATGAGTCTGACTGAGGGCCTCCAGGAGAGAAGCCCAAGCAAGACGCGTCCCGAGAAGTGTCTTGCCACATGTCAGCACTCGGTCTGAATGAGCGCCTCCAGGAGAGAGGCCCAAGCAAGACGCGCCCCGAGGAGCGTCTTGCCACATATCAACAATGGGTCTGACTGAGGGCCTCCATGAGAGAAGCCCAAGCAAGACGCGCCCCGAGGAGCGTCTTGTCACGTGTCAACACTGGGTCTGACTGAGCGTCTCCAGGAGAGAGGCCCAAGCAAGACGCGCCCTGAGGAGCTTCTTGCCACATGTCACCACTGGGTCTGACTGAGCGCCTCCAGGAGAGAGGCCCAAGCAAGACGCGCCCCGAGGAGCGTCTTGCCACATGTCAACAATGAGTCTGACTGAGGGCCTCCAGGAGAGAAGCCCAAGCAAGACGCGTCCCGAGGAGTGTCTTGCCAAATGTCAGCACTGCGTCTGACTGAGCGCCTCCAGGAGAGAGGCCCAAGCAAGACGCGCCCCGAGGAGCGCTTTAACACGTGTCAACACTGGGTCTGACTGAGGGCCTCCAGGAGAGAAGCCCAAGCAAGATGCGCCCAAAGGAGCGTCTTGCCACATGTAAACAATGGGTCTGACTCAGGGCCTCCAGAAGAGAAGCCCAAGCAAGACGCGCCCCGAGCAGCGTCTTGCCACATGTCAGCACTCGGTCTGACTGAGCGCCTCCAGGAGAGAGGCCCAAGCAAGACGCGCCCCGAGGAGCGTCTTGCCACATATCAACAATGGGTCTGACTGAGGGCCTCCATGAGAGAAGCCCAAGCAAGACGCGCCCCGAGGAGCGTCTTGCCACATGTCACCACTGGGTCTGACTGAGCGCCTCCAGGAGAGAGGCCCAAGCAAGACGCGCCCCGAGGAGCGTCTTGCCACGTGTCAACACTGGGTCTGACTGAGCGTCTCCAGGAGAGAGGCCCAAGCAAGACGCGCCCCGAGGAGCGTCTTGCCACATGTCACCACTGGGTCTGACTGAGGGCCTCCAGGAGAGAAGCCCAAGCAAGACGCGCCCCGAGGAGCGTCTTGCCACATGTCAACAATGGGTCTGACTGAGGGCCTCCAAGAGAGAAGCCTAAGCAAGACGCGCCCCGAGGAGCGTCTTGCACCATGTCAACACTGGGTCTGACTGAGCACCTCCAGGAGAGAGGCCCAAGCAAGACTCGCCCGGAGGAGCGTCTTGCCACATATCAACAATGGGTCTGACTGAGGGCCTCCATGAGAGAAGCCCAAGCAAGACGCGCCCCGAGGAGCGTCTTGCCACATGTCAGCACTCGGTCTGACTGAGTGCCTCCAGGAGAGAGGCCCAAGCAAGACGCGCCCCGAGGAGCGTCTTGCCACATATCAACAATGGGTCTGACTGAGGGCCTCCATGAGGGAAGCCCAAGCAAGACGCGCCCCTAGGAGCGTGTTGTCACGTGTCAACACTGGGTCTGACTGAGCGTCTCCAGGAGAGAGGCCCAAGCAAGACGCGCCCCGAGGAGCGTCTTGCCACATGTCACCACTCGGTCTGACTGAGTGCCTCCAGGAGAGAGGCCCAAGCAAGACACGCCCCGAGGAGCGTCTTGCCACATGTCAACAATGAGTCTGACTGAGGGCCTCCAGGAGAGAAGCCCAAGCAAGACGCGTCCCGAGGAGTGTCTTGCCACATGTCAGCACTCGGTCTGAATGAGCTCCTCCAGGAGAGAGGCCCAAGCAAGACGCGCCCCGAGGAGCGTCTTGCCACATATCAACAATGGGTCTGACTGAGGGCCTCCATGAGAGAAGCCCAAGCAAGACGCGCCCCGAGGAGCGTCTTGTCACGTGTCAACACTGGGTCTGACTGAGCGTCTCCAGGAGAGAGGCCCAAGCAAGACGCGCCCTGAGGAGCTTCTTGCCACATGTCACCACTGGGTCTGACTGAGCGCCTCCAGGAGAGAGGCCCAAGCAAGACGCGCCCCGAGGAGCGTCTTGCCACATGTCAACAATGAGTCTGACTGAGGGCCTCCAGGAGAGAAGCCCAAGCAAGACGCGTCCCGAGGAGTGTCTTGCCACATGTCAGCACTCGGCCTGACTGAGCGCCTCCAGGAGAGAGGCCCAAGCAAGACGCGCCCCGAGGAGCGTCTTGCCACATATCAACAATGGGTCTGACTGAGGGCCTCCATGAGAGAGGCCCAAGCAAGATGCGCCCCGAGGAGCGTCTTGCCACATGTCAACAATGGGTCTGACTGAGGGCCTCCAGGAGAGAAGCCCAAGCAAGACGCACCCCGAGGAGCGTCTTGCCACATGTCAGCACTCGGTCTGACTGAGCGCCTCCAGGAGAGAGGCCCAAGCAAGACGCACCCCGAGGAGCGTCTTGACACATGTCAACACTGGGGCTGACAGAGGGCCTCCAGGAGAGAGGCCCAAGCAAGATGCGCCCCAAGGAGCGTCTTGACACATGTAAACAATGGGTCTGACTGAGTGCCTCCAGGAGAGAAGCCCAAGCAAGACGCGCCCCGAGGAGCGTCTTGCCACATGTCAGCACTCGGTCTGACTGAGCGCCTCCAGGAGAGAGGCCCAAGCAAGACGCGCCCCGAGGAGCGTCTTGCCACATATCAACAATGGGTCTGACTGAGGGCCTCCATGAGAGAAGCCCAAGCAAGACGCGCCCCGAGGAGCGTCTTGTCACGTGTCAACACTGGGTCTGACTGAGCATCTCCAGGAGAGAGGCTCAAGCAAGACGTGCCCCGAAGAGCGTCTTGCCACATGTCACCACTGGGTCTGACTGAGCGCCTCCAGGAGAGAGGCCCAAGCAAGACGCGCCCCGAGGAGCGTCTTGCCACATGTAAGCACTGGGTCTGACTGAGCGCCTCCAGGAGAGAGGCCCCAGCAAGACGCGCCCCGAGGAGCGTCTTGCCTTATGTCAGCAATCGGTCTGACTGAGCGCCTCCAGGAGAGAGGCCCAAGCAAGACGCGCCCCGAGGAGCATCTTGCCACATGTCAACAATGGGTCTGACTGAGGGCCTCCAAGAGAGAAGCCTAAGCAAGACGTGCCCCGAGGAGCGTCTTGCACCATGTCAACACTGGGTCTGACTGAGCACCTCCAGGAGAGAGGCCCAAGCAAGACTCGCCCCGAGGAGCGTCTTGCCACATATCAACAATGGGTCTGACTGAGGGCCTCCATGAGAGAAGCCCAAGCAAGACGCGCCCCGAGGAGCGTCTTGCCACATGTCAGCACTCGGTCTGACTGAGCGCCTCCAGGAGAGAGGCCCAAGCAAGACGCGCCCCGAGGAGCGTCTTGCCTTATGTCAGCACTCGGTCTGACTGAGCGCCTCCAGGAGAGAGGCCCAAGCAAGACGCGCCCCGAGGAGCGTCTTGCCACATGTCAACAATGGGTCTGACTGAGGGCCTCCAAGAGAGAAGCCTAAGCAAGACGCGCCCCGAGGAGCGTCTTGCACCATGTCAACACTGGGTCTGACTGAGCACCTCCAGGAGAGAGGCCCAAGCAAGACTCGCCCCGAGGAGCGTCTTGCCACATATCAACAATGGGTCTGACTGAGGGCCTCCATGAGAGAAGCCTCAAGCAAGACGCGCCCCGAGGAGCGTCTTGCCACATGTCAGCACTCGGTCTGACTGAGTGCCTCCAGGAGAGAGGCCCAAGCAAGACGCGCCCCGAGGAGCGTCTTGCCACATATCAACAATGGGTCTGACTGAGGGCCTCCATGAGGGAAGCCCAAGCAAGACGCGCCCCTAGGAGCGTGTTGTCACGTGTCAACACTGGGTCTGACTGAGCGTCTCCAGGAGAGAGGCCCAAGCAAGACGCGCCCCGAGGAGCGTCTTGCCACATGTCACCACTCGGTCTGACTGAGTGCCTCCAGGAGAGAGGCCCAAGCAAGACACGCCCCGAGGAGCGTCTTGCCACATGTCAACAATGAGTCTGACTGAGGGCCTCCAGGAGAGAAGCCCAAGCAAGACGCGTCCCGAGGAGTGTCTTGCCACATGTCAGCACTCGGTCTGAATGAGCGCCTCCAGGAGAGAGGCCCAAGCAAGACGCGCCCCGAGGAGCGTCTTGCCACATATCAACAATGGGTCTGACTGAGGGCCTCCATGAGAGAAGCCCAAGCAAGACGCGCCCCGAGGAGCGTCTTGTCACGTGTCAACACTGGGTCTGACTGAGCGTCTCCAGGAGAGAGGCCCAAGCAAGACGCGCCCTGAGGAGCTTCTTGCCACATGTCACCACTGGGTCTGACTGAGCGCCTCCAGGAGAGAGGCCCAAGCAAGACGCGCCCCGAGGAGCGTCTTGCCACATGTCAACAATGAGTCTGACTGAGGGCCTCCAGGAGAGAAGCCCAAGCAAGACGCGTCCCGAGGAGTGTCTTGCCACATGTCAGCACTCGGCCTGACTGAGCGCCTCCAGGAGAGAGGCCCAAGCAAGACGCGCCCCGAGGAGCGTCTTGCCACATATCAACAATGGGTCTGACTGAGGGCCTCCATGAGAGAAGCCCAAGCAAGACGCGTCCCGAGGAGTGTCTTGCCACATGTCAGCACTCGGTCTGACTGAACGCCTCCAGGAGAGAAGCCCCAGCAAGACGCGCCCCGAGGAGCGTCTTGCCACATGTAAGCACTGGGTCTGACTGAGCGCCTCCAGGAGAGAGGCCCCAGCAAGACGCGCCCCGAGGAGCGTCTTGCCTTATGTCAGCACTCGGTCTAACTGAGCGCCTCCAGGAGAGAGTTCCAAGCAAGACGCGCCCCGAGGAGCGTCTTGCCACATGACAACAATGGGTCTGACTGAGGGCCTCCAGGAGAGAAGCCCAAGCAAGACGCGCCCCGAGGAGCGTCTTGCCACATGTCAGCACTCGGTCTGACTGAGCGCCTCCAGGAGAGAGGCCCAAGCAAGACGCACCCCGAGGAGCGTCTTGACACATGTCAACACTGGGGCTGACAGAGGGCCTCCAGGAGAGAGGCCCAAGCAAGATGCGCCCCGAGGAGCGTCTTGCCACATGTGAACAATGGGTCTGACTGAGGGCCTCCAGGAGAGAAGCCCAAGCAAGACGCGCCCCGAGGAGCGTCTTGCCACATGTCAACAATGGGTCTGACTGAGGGCCTCCAGGAGAGAAGCCCAAGCAAGACGCACCCCGAGGAGCGTCTTGCCACATGTCAGCACTCGGTCTGACTGAGCGCCTCCAGGAGAGAGGCCCAAGCAAGACGCACCCCGAGGAGCGTCTTGACACATGTCAACACTGGGGCTGACAGAGGGCCTCCAGGAGAGAGGCCCAAGCAAGATGCGCCCCAAGGAGCGTCTTGACACATGTAAACAATGGGTCTGACTGAGTGCCTCCAGGAGAGAAGCCCAAGCAAGACGCGCCCCGAGGAGCGTCTTGCCACATGTCAGCACTCGGTCTGACTGAGCGCCTCCAGGAGAGAGGCCCAAGCAAGACGCGCCCCGAGGAGCGTCTTGCCACATATCAACAATGGGTCTGACTGAGGGCCTCCATGAGAGAAGCCCAAGCAAGACGCGCCCCGAGGAGCGTCTTGTCACGTGTCAACACTGGGTCTGACTGAGCATCTCCAGGAGAGAGGCTCAAGCAAGACGTGCCCCGAATAGCGTCTTGCCACATGTCACCACTGGGTCTGACTGAGCGCCTCCAGGAGAGAGGCCCAAGCAAGACGCGCCCCGAGGAGCGTCTAGCCACATGTAAGCACTGGGTCTGACTGAGCGCCTCCAGGAGAGAGGCCCCAGCAAGACGCGCCCCGAGGAGCGTCTTGCCTTATGTCAGCAATCGGTCTGACTGAGCGCCTCCAGGAGAGAGGCCCAAGCAAGACGCGCCCCGAGGAGCATCTTGCCACATGTCAACAATGGGTCTGACTGAGGGCCTCCAAGAGAGAAGCCTAAGCAAGACGTGCCCCGAGGAGCGTCTTGCACCATGTCAACACTGGGTCTGACTGAGCACCTCCAGGAGAGAGGCCCAAGCAAGACTCGCCCCGAGGAGCGTCTTGCCACATATCAACAATGGGTCTGACTGAGGGCCTCCATGAGAGAAGCCCAAGCAAGACGCGCCCCGAGGAGCGTCTTGCCACATGTCAGCACTCGGTCTGACTGAGCGCCTCCAGGAGAGAGGCCCAAGCAAGACGCGCCCCGAGGAGCGTCTTGCCTTATGTCAGCACTCGGTCTGACTGAGCGCCTCCAGGAGAGAGGCCCAAGCAAGACGCGCCCCGAGGAGCGTCTTGCCACATGTCAACAATGGGTCTGACTGAGGGCCTCCAAGAGAGAAGCCTAAGCAAGACGCGCCCCGAGGAGCGTCTTGCACCATGTCAACACTGGGTCTGACTGAGCACCTCCAGGAGAGAGGCCCAAGCAAGACTCGCCCCGAGGAGCGTCTTGCCACATATCAACAATGTGTCTGACTGAGGGCCTCCATGAGAGAAGCCCAAGCAAGACGCACCCCGAGGAGCGTCTTGCCACATGTCAGCACTCGGTCTGACTGAGCGCCTCCAGGAGAGAGGCCCAAGCAAGACGCGCCCCGAGGAGCGTCTTGCCACATATCAACAATGGGTCTGACTGAGGGCCTCCATGAGAGAAGCCCAAGCAAGACGCGCCCCGAGGAGCGTCTTGTCACGTGTCAACACTGGGTCTGACTGAGCGTCTCCAGGAGAGAGGCCCAAGCAAGACGCGCCCCGAGGAGCGTCTTGCCACCTGTCACCACTCGGTCTGACTGAGTGCCTCCAGGAGAGAGGCCCAAGCAAGACGCGCCCCGAGGAGCGTCTTGCCACATGTCAACAATGAGTCTGACTGAGGGCCTCCAGGAGAGAAGCCCAAGCAAGACGCGTCCCGAGGAGTGTCTTGCCACATGTCAGCACTCGGTCTGAATGAGCGCCTCCAGGAGAGAGGCCCAAGCAAGACCCGCCCCGAGGAGCGTCTTGCCACATATCAACAATGGGTCTGACTGAGGGCCTCCATGAGAGAAGCCCAAGAAAGACGCGCCCCGAGGAGCGTCTTGTCACGTGTCAACACTGGGTCTGACTGAGCGTCTCCAGGAGAGAGGCCCAAGCAAGACGCGCCCTGAGGAGCTTCTTGCCACATGTCACCACTGGGTCTGACTGAGCGCCTCCAGGAGAGAGGCCCAAGCAAGACGCGCCCCGAGGAGCGTCTTGCCACATGTCAACAATGAGTCTGACTGAGGGCCTCCAGGAGAGAAGCCCAAGCAAGACGCGTCCCAGAGGAGTGTCTTGCCACATGTCAGCACTCGGCCTGACTGAGCGCCTCCAGGAGAGAGGCCCAAGCAAGACGCGCCCCGAGGAGCGTCTTGCCACATATCAACAATGGGTCTGACTGAGGGCCTCCATGAGAGAAGCCCAAGCAAGACGCGCCCCGAGGAGCGTCTTGCCATATGTAAACACTGGGTCTGACTGAGCGCCTCCAGGAGAGAGGCCCCAGCAAGACGCGCCCCGAGGAGCGTCTTGCCTTATGTCAGCACTCGGTCTGACTGAGCGCCTCCAGGAGAGAGTTCCAAGCAAGACGCGCCCCGAGGAGCGTCTTGCCACATGACAACAATGGGTCTGACTGAGGGCCTCCAGGAGAGAGGCCCAAGCAAGATGCGCCCCGAGGAGCGTCTTGCCACATGTGAACACTGGGGCTGACAGAGGGCCTCCAGGAGAGAGGCCCAAGCAAGATGCGCCCCAAGGAGCGTCTTGCCACAAGTAAACAATGGGTCTGAATGAGTGCCTCCAGGAGAGAAGCCCAAGCAAGACGCGCCCCGAGGAGCGTCTTGCCACATGTCAGCACTCGGTCTGACTGAGCGCCTCCAGGAGAGAGGCCCAAGCAAGACGCGCCCCGAGGAGCGTCTTGCCACATATCAACAATGGGTCTGACTGAGGGCCTCCATGAGAGAAGCCCAAGCAAGACGCGCCCCGAGGAGCGTCTTGTCACGTGTCAACACTGGGTCTGACTGAGAATCTCCAGGAGAGAGGCTCAAGCAAGACGCGCCCCGAGGAGCGTCTTGCCACATGTCAGCACTCGGTCTGACTGAGCGCCTCCAGGAGAGAGGCCCAAGCAAGACGCGCCCCGAGGAGCGTCTTGCCACATATCAACAATGGGTCTGACTGAGGGCCTCCATGAGAGAAGCCCAAGCAAGACGCGCCCCGAGGAGCGTCTTGTCACGTGTCAACACTGGGTCTGACTGAGAATCTCCAGGAGAGAGGCTCAAGCAAGACGCGCCCCGAGGAGCGTCTTGCCACATGTAAGCACTGGGTCTGACTGAGCGCCTCCAGGAGAGAGGCCCCAGCAAGACGCGCCCCGAGGAGCGTCTTGCCTTATGTCAACACTCGGTCTGACTGAGCGCCTCCAGGAGAGAGGCCCAAGCAAGACGCGCCCCGAGGAGCGTCTTGCCACATGTCAACAATGGGTCTGACTGAGGGCCTCCAAGAGAGAAGCCTAAGCAAGACGCGCCCCGAGGAGCGTCTTGCACCATGTCAACACTGGGTCTGACTGAGCACCTCCAGGAGAGAGGCCCAAGCAAGACTCGCCCCGAGGAGCGTCTTGCCACATATCAACAATGGGTCTGACTGAGGGCCTCCATGAGAGAAGCCCAAGCAAGACGCGCCCCGAGGAGCGTCTTGCCACATGTCAGCACTCGGTCTGACTGAGCGCCTCCAGGAGAGAGGCCCCAGCAAGACGCGCCCCGAGGAGCATCTTGCCTTATGTCAGCACTCGTTCTGACTGAGCGCCTCCAGGAGAGAGGCCCAAGCAAGACGCTCCCCGAGGAGCGTCTTGCCACATGTCAACAATGGGTCTGACTGAGGGCCTCCAAGAGAGAAGCCTAAGCAAGACGCGCCCCGAGGAGCGTCTTGCACCATGTCAACACTGGGTCTGACTGAGCACCTCCAGGAGAGAGGCCCAAGCAAGACTCGCCCCGAGGAGCGTCTTGCCACATATCAACAATGGGTCTGACTGAGGGCCTCCATGAGAGAAGCCCAAGCAAGACGCGCCCCGAGGAGCGTCTTGCCACATGTCAGCACTCGGTCTGACTGAGCGCCTCCAGGAGAGAGGCCCAAGCAAGACGCGCCCCGAGGAGCGTCTTGCCACATATCAACAATGGGTCTGACTGAGGGCCTCCATGAGAGAAGCCCAAGCAAGACGCGCCCCGAGGAGCGTCTTGTCACGTGTCAACACTGGGTCTGACTGAGCGTCTCCAGGAGAGAGGCCCAAGCAAGACGCGCCCCGAGGAGCGTCTTGCCACATGTCACCACTCGGTCTGACTGAGTGCCTCCAGGAGAGAGGCCCAAGCAAGACGCGTCCCGAGGAGCGTCTTGCCACATGTCAACAATGAGTCTGACTGAGGGCCTCCAGGAGAGAAGCCCAAGCAAGACGCGTCCCGAGGAGTGTCTTGCCACATGTCAACAATGGGTCTGACTGAGGGCCTCCAAGAGAGAAGCCTAAGCAAGACGCGCCCCGAGGAGTGTCTTGCACCATGTCAACACTGGGTCTGACTGAGCACCTCCAGGAGAGAGGCCCAAGCAAGACTCGCCCCGAGGAGCGTCTTGCCACATATCAACAATGGGTCTGACTGAGGGCCTCCATGAGAGAAGCCCAAGCAAGACGCGCCCCGAGGAGCGTCTTGCCACATGTCAGCACTCGGTCTGACTGAGCGCCTCCAGGAGAGAGGCCCAAGAAAGACGCGCCCCGAGGAGCGTCTTGCCACATATCAACAATGGGTCTGACTGAGGGCCTCCATGAGAGAAGCCCAAGCAAGACGCGCCCCGAGGAGCGTCTTGTCACGTGTCAACACTGGGTCTGACTGAGCATCTCCAGGAGAGAGGCCCAAGCATGACGCGCCCCGAGGAGCGTCTTGCCACATATCAACAATGGGTCTGACTGAGGGCCTCCATGAGAGAAGCCCAAGCAAGACTTGCCCCGAGGAGCGTCTTGTCACGTGTCAACACTGGGTCTGACTGAGCGTCTCCAGGAGAGAGGCCCAAGCAAGACGCGCCCCGAGGAGCGTCTTGCCACATGTCACCACTGGGTCTGACTGAGCGCCTCCAGGAGAGAAGCCCAAGCAAGACGCGCCCCGAGGAGCGTCTTGCCACATGTCAACAATGAGTCTGACTGAGGGCCTCCCGGAGAGAAGCCCAAGCAAGACGCGTCCCGAGGAGTGTCTTGCCACATTTCAGCACTCGGTCTGACTGAACTCCTCCAGGAGAGAAGCCCCAGCAAGACGCGCCCCGAGGAGCGTCTTGCCACATGTAAGCATTGGGTCTGACTGAGCGCCTCCAGGAGAGAGGCCCCAGCAAGACGCGCCCCGAGGAGCGTCTTGCCTTATGTCAGCACTCGGTCTGACTGAGCGCCTCCAGGATAGAGGCCCAAGCAAGACGCACCCCAAGGAGCGTCTTGACACATGTCAACACTGGGGCTGACAGAGGGCCTCCAGGAGAGAAGCCCAAGCAAGACGCGCCCCGAGGAGCGTCTTGCCACATGTCAGCACTCGGTCTGACTGAGCGCCTCCAGGAGAGAGGCCCAAGCAAGACGCACCCCGAGGAGCGTCTTGACACATGTCAACACTGGGGCTGACAGAGGGCCTCCAGGAGAGAGGCCCAAGCAAGATGCGCCCCGAGGAGCGTCTTGCCACATGTGAACAATGGGTCTGACTGAGGGCCTCCAGGAGAGAAGCCCAAGCAAGACGCGCCCCGAGGAGCGTCTTGCCACATGTCAGCACTCGGTCTGACTGAGCGCCTCCAGGAGAGAGGCCCAAGCAAGAAGCGCCCCGAGGAGCGTCTTGCCACATATCAACAATGGGTCTGACTGAGGGCCTCCATGAGAGAAGCCCAAGCAAGACGCGCCCAGAGGAGCGTCTTGTCACGTGTCAACACTGGGTCTGACTGAGCCTCTCCAGGAGAGAGGCCCAAGCAAGACGCCCCCCGAGGAGTGTCTTGCCACATGTAAGCACTGGGTCTGACTGAGCGCCTCCAGGAGAGTGGCCACAGCAAGACGCGCCCCGAGGAGCGTCTTGCCTTATGTCAGCACTCGGTCTGACTGAGCGCCTCCAGGAGAGAGGCCCAAGCAAGACGCGCCCCGAGGAGCGTCTTGCCACGTGTCAACAATGGGTCTGAGTGAGGGCCTCCAGGAGAGAAGCCCAAGCAAGATGCGCCCCGAGGAGCGTCTTGCACCATGTCAACACTAGGTCTGACTGAGCACCTCCAGGAGAGAGGCCCAAGCAAGACTCGCCCCGAGGAGCCTCTTGCCACATATCAACAATGGCTCTGACTGAGGGCATCCATGAGAGAAGCCCAAGCAAGACGCGCCCCGAGGAGCGTCTTGCCACATGTCAGCACTCGGTCTGACTGAGCGCCTCCAGGAGAGAGGCCCAAGCAAGACGCGCCCCGAGGAGCGTCTTGCCACATATCAACAATGGGTCTGACTGAGGGCCTCCATGAGAGAAGCCCAAGCAAGACGCGCCCCGAGGAGCGTCTTGCCACATATCAACAATGGGGCTGACAGAGGGCCTCCAGGAGAGAGGCCCAAGCAAGACGCTCCCCGAGGAGTGTCTTGCCACATGTCACCACTGGGTCTGACTGAGCGCCTCCAGGAGAGAGGCCCAAGCAAGACGCGCCCCGAGGAGCGTCATGCCACATGTCACTACTCAGTCTGACTGAGCGCCTCCAGGAGAGAGGCCCAAGCAAGACGCGCCCCGAGGAGCGTCTTACCACGTGTCAACACTGGGTCTGATTGAGGGCCTCCAGGAGAGAGGCCCAAGCAAGACGCGCCCCGAGGAGCGTCTTGCCACATGTCAACAATGGGTCTGACAGAGGGCCTCCAGGAGAGAGGCCCAAGCAATACGCGCCCCGAGGAGCGTGTTGCCACATGTCACCACTGGCTCTGACTGAGCGCCTCCAGGAGAGAGGCCCAAGCAAGACGCGCCCCGAGGAGCGTCTTGCCACATTTCTCTTCTGGGTCTGACTGAGCGCCTCCAGGAGAGAGGCCCAAGCAAGACGTGCCCCGAGGAGCGTCTTGCCACATGTCAACACTGGGTCTGACTGAGTGCCTCCATGAGAGAAGCCCCAGCAAGACGCGCCCCGAGGAGCGTCTTGCCACATGTCAACACTGGGTCTGACTGAGCACCTCCAGGAGAGAGGCCCAAGCAAGACGCGCCCCGAGGAGCGTCTTGCCACATGTCAACACTGGGTCTGACTGAGCGCCTCCAGGAGAGAGGCCCGAGGAGCGTCTTGCCACATGTGACCTCTGGGTCTGACTGAGCGCCTCCAGGAGAGAGGCCCAAGCAAGACGCGCCCCGAGGAGCGTCTTGTCACATGTCAACACTGGGTCTGACTGAGCGCCTCCAGGAGCGAGGCCCAAGCAAGAAACGCCCGAGGAGCGTCTTGACACATGTCAACACTGGGTCTGACTGAGCGCCTCCAGGAGAGAGGTCCAAGCAACACGCGACCCGAGGAGCGTCTTGCCACATGTCAACACTGGGTCTGACTGAGTGCCTCCATGAGAGAAGCCCCTGCAAGACGCGCCCTGAGGAGCGTCTTGTCACATGTCACTACTCAGTCTGACTGAGCGCCTCCAGGAGAGAGGCCCAAGCAAGACGTGCCCCGAGGAGCGTCTTGCCACATGTCAACAATGGGTCTGACTGACGGCCTCCAGGAGAGAGGCGAAAGCAAGATGCGCCCCGAGGAGCGTCTTGACACATGTCAACACTGGGTCTGACAGAGGGCCTCCATGAGAGAGGCCCAAGCAAGACGCGCCCCGAGGAGTGTCTTGCCACATGTCAACACTGGGTCTGACTGAGCGCCTCCAGGAGAGAGGCCCAAGCAAGATGCGCCCCGAGGAGCGTCTTGCCACGTGTCAACACTGGGTCTGACTTAGCGCCTCCAGGAGAGAGGCCCAAGCAAGATGCGCCCCGAGGAGCGTCTTGCCACGTGTCACCACTGGGTCTGACTGAGCTCCTCCAGGAGAGAGGCCCAAGCAAGACGCGCCCCGAGGAGCATCTTGCCTTATGTCAGCACTTGGTCTGACTGAGCGCCTCCAGGAGAGAGGCCCAAGCAAGACCCGCCCCGAGGAGCGTCTTGCCACATGTCACTACTCGGTCTAACTGAGCGCCTCCAGGAGAGAGGTCCAAGCAAGACGCGCCCCGAGGAGCGTCTTGCCACATGTCACTACTCGGTGTGACTGAGCGCCTCCAGGTGAGGGGCCCAAGCAAGACGTGCCCCGAGGAGCGTCTTGCCACATGTCAACAATGGGTCTGACTGAGGGCCTCCAGGAGAGAAGCCGAAGCAAGACGCGCCCCGAGGAGCGTCTTGCCACATGTCAACACTGGGTCTGACTGAGGGCCTCCAGGAGAGAGGCCCAAATAAGACGCCCCCCGAGGAGCGTCTTGCCACATGTCAACACTGGGTCTGACTGAGGGCCTCCAGGAGAGAGGCCCAAGCAAGACGCGCCCCGAGGAGCGTCTTGCCACATGTCTCCTCTGGGTCTGACTGAGCGCCTCCAGGAGAGAGGCCCAAGCAAGACGTGCCCCGAGGAGCATCTTGCCACATGTCAACACTGGGTCTGACTGAGTGCCTCCATGAGAGAAGCCCCAGCAAGACGCGCCCCGAGGAGCGTCTTGCCACATGTCAACACTGGGTCTGACTGAGCACCTCCAGTAGAGAGGCCCAAGCAAGACGCGCCCCGAGGAGCGTCTTGCCACATGTCAACACTGGGTCTGACTGAGCGCCTCCAGGGGAGAGGCCCGAGGAGCGTCTTGCCACATGTCACCTCTGGGTCTGACTGAGCGCCTCCAGGAGAGAGGCGCAAGCAAGAAACGCCCGAGGAGCGTCTTGACACATGTCAACACTGGGTCTGACTGAGCGCCTCCAGGAGAGAGGCCACAGCAAGACGAGCCCCGAGGAGCGTCTTGCCACATGTCAGCACTCGGTCTGACTGAGTGCCTCCAGGAGTGAGGCCCAAGCAATACGCGCCCCGAGGAGCGTCTTGCCACATGTCACCACTGGGTCTGAATGAGCGCCTCCAGGAGAGAGGCCCAAGCAAGACGCGCCCCGAGGAGCGTCTTGCCACATGTCAGCACTGGGTCTGACCGGCGCCTCCAGGAGAGAGGCCCCATTAAGACGCGCCCCGAGGAGCGTCTTGCCTTATGTCAGCACTCGGTCTGACTGAGCGCCTCCAGGAGAGAGGCCCAAGCAAGACGCGCCCCGAGGAGCGTCTTGCCACATGTCAACAATGGGTCTGACTGAGGGCCTCCAGGAGAGAGGCCCAAGCAAGATGCGCCGGGAGGAGCGTCTTGCCACATGTCAACACTGGGTCTGACAGAGGGCCTCCAGGAGAGAGGCCCAAGCAAGACGCGCCCCGAGGAGCGTCTTGCCACATGTCACCTCTGGTTCTGACTGAGCTTCTCCAGGAGAGAGGCCCAAGCAAGACGCGCCCCGAGGAGCGTCTTGCCACATGTCAACACTGGGTCTGACAGAGGGCCTCCAGGAGAGAGGCCCAAGCAAGACGCGCCCCGAGGAGTGTCTTGCCACATGTCACCACTTGGTCTGACTGAGCGCCTCCAGGAGAGAGGCCCAAGCAACACGCGCCCCGGGGAGCGTCAGGCCACATGTCACTACTCAGTCTGACTGAGCGCCTCCAGGAGAGAGGCCCAAGCAAGACGCGCCCCGAGGAGCGTCTTGCCACGTGTCAACACTGGGTCTGATTGAGGGCCTTCCTGAGAGAGGCCCAAGCAAGACGCGCCCCGAGGAGCGTCTTGCCACATGTCAACAATGGTTCTCACTGAGGGCCTCCGGGAGAGAAGTCCAAGCAAGACGCGCCCCGAGGAGCTTCTTGCCACATGTCAGCACTCGGTCTGACTGAGCGCCTCCAGGAGAGAGGCCAAAGCAAGACGCACCCCGAGGAGCGTCTTGACACATGTCAACACTGGGTCTGACAGAGGGCCTCCATGAGAGAGGCCCAAGCAAGACGCGCCCCGAGGAGTGTCTTGCCAAATGTCAACACTGGGTCTGACTGAGCGCCTCAGGGAGAGAGGTCCAAGCAAGAAGCGCCCCGAGGAGCGTCTTGCCACATGTCACTACTCGGTCTGACTGAGCGCCTCAGGGAGAGAGGTCCAAGCAAGACGCGCCCCGAGGAGCGTCTTGCCACATGTCACTACTCGGTCTGACTGAGCGCCTCAGGGAGAGAGGTCCAAGCAAGACGTGCCCCGAGGAACGTCTTGCCACATGTCAACAATGGGTCTGACTGAGGGCCTCCAGGAGAGAAGCCCAAGCAAGACGCGCCCCGAGGAGCGTCTTGCCACATGTCAACACTGGGTCTGACTGAGCGCCTCCAGGAGAGAGGCCCAAGCAAGACACGCCCCGAGGAGCGTCTTGACACATGTCAACACTGGGTCTGACTGAGGGCCTCAATGAGAGAAGCCCAAGCAAGACGCGCCCCGAGGAGAGTCTTGCCACATGTCAACACTCTGACAGAGGGCATCCAGGAGAGAGGCCCAAGCAATACGCACCCCGAGGAGCGTCTTGCCACATGTCACCACTGGGTCTGCTGAGCGCCTCCAGGAGAGAGACCCAACCAAGACGCGCCCTGAGGAGCGTCTTGCCACATGCCAACACTGGGTCTGACAGAGGGCCTCCAGGAGAGAGGCCCAAGCAAGATGCGCCCCGAGGAGTGTCTTGCCACATGTCACCACTGGGTCTGACTGAGCGCCTCCAGGAGAGAGGCCCAAGCAAGACGCGCCCCGAGGAGCGTCTTGTCACATGTCAACACTGGGTCTTTCTGAGCGCCTCCAGGAGAGAAGCCCAAGCAAGATGCGCCCCGAGGAGCGTCTTGCCACATGTCAGCACTCGGTCTGACTGAGCGCCTCCAGGAGAGAGGCCCAAGCAAGACGCGCCCCGAGGAGCGTCTTGCCACATGTCAGCACTCGGTCTGACTGAGCGCCTCCAGGAGAGAGGCCCAAGCAAGAAGCGCCCCGAGGAGCGTCTTGACACATGTCTCCTCTGGGTCTGACTGAGCGCCTCCAGGAGAGAGGTCCAAGCAAGACGCGCCCCGAGGAGCGTCTTGCCACATGTCACTACTCGGTGTGACTGAGCGCCTCCAGGTGAGAGGCCCAAGCAAGACGTGCCCCGAGGAGCGTCTTGCCACATGTCAACAATGGGTCTGACTGAGGGCCTCCAGGAGAGAAGCCGAAGCAAGACGCGCCCCGAGGAGCGTCTTGCCACATGTCAACACTGGGTCTGACTGAGGGCCTCCAGGAGAGAGGCCCAAATAAGACGCCCCCCGAGGAGCGTCTTGCCACATGTCAACACTGGGTCTGACTGAGGGCCTCCAGGAGAGAGGCCCAAGCAAGACGCGCCCCGAGGAGCGTCTTGCCACATGTCTCCTCTGGGTCTGACTGAGCGCCTCCAGGAGAGAGGCCCAAGCAAGACGTGCCCCGAGGAGCATCTTGCCACATGTCAACACTGGGTCTGACTGAGTGCCTCCATGAGAGAAGCCCCAGCAAGACGCGCCCCGAGGAGCGTCTTGCCACATGTCAACACTGGGTCTGACTGAGCACCTCCAGTAGAGAGGCCCAAGCAAGACGCGCCCCAAGGAGCGTCTTGCCACATGTCAACACTGGGTCTGACTGAGCGCCTCCAGGGGAGAGGCCCGAGGAGCTTCTTGCCACATGTCACCTCTGGGTCTGACTGAGCGCCTCCAGGAGAGAGGCGCAAGCAAGAAACGCCCGAGGAGCGTCTTGACACATGTCAACACTGGGTCTGACTGAGCGCCTCCAGGAGAGAGGCCCCAGCAAGACACGCCCCGAGGAGCGTCTTGACACATGTCAACACTGGGTCTGACTGAGGGCCTCAATGAGAGAAGCCCAAGCAAGACGCGCCCCGAGGAGAGTCTTGCCACATGTCAACACTCTGACAGAGGGCATCCAGGAGAGAGGTCCAAGCAACACGCGACCCGAGGAGCGTCTTGCCACATGTCAACACTGGGTCTGACTGAGTGCCTCCATGAGAGAAGCCCCAGCAAGACGCGCCCTGAGGAGCGTCTTGTCACATGTCACTACTCAGTTTGACTGAGCGCCTCCAGGAGAGAGGCCCAAGCAAGACGTGCCCCGAGGAGCGTCTTGCCACATGTCAACAATGGGTCTGACTGACGGCCTCCAGGAGAGAAGCCCAAGCAAGAAGCGCCCCGAGGAGGGTCTTGCCACATGTCAACACTGGGTCTGACTGAGCGCCTCCAGGAGAGAGGCCCAAGCAAGACACGCCCCGAGGAGCGTCTTGACACATGTTAACACTGGGTCTGACTGAGGGCCTCCATGTGAGAAGCCCAAGCAAGACGCGCCCCGAGGAGAGTCTTGCCACATGTCAACACTGGGTCTGACAGAGGGCTTCCAGGAGAGAGGCCCAAGCAATACGCGCCCCGAGGAGCGTCTTGCCACATGTCAACAATGGGTCTGACTGAGGGCCTCCAGGAGAGAAGCCCAAGGAAGACGCGCCCCGAGGAGCTTCTTGCCACATGTCAGCACTCGGTCTGACTGAGCGCCTCCAGGAGAGAGGCGAAAGCAAGATGCGCCCCGAGGAGCGTCTTGACACATGTCAACACTGGGTCTGACAGAGGGCCTCCATGAGAGAGGCCCAAGCAAGACGCGCCCCGAGGAGTGTCTTGCCACATGTCAACACTGGGTCTGACTGAGCGCCTCCAGGAGAGAGGCCCAAGCAAGATGCGCCCCGAGGAGCGTCTTGCCACGTGTCAACACTGGGTCTGACTTAGCGCCTCCAGGAGAGAGGCCCAAGCAAGATGCGCCCCGAGGAGCGTCTTGCCACGTGTCACCACTGGGTCTGACTGAGCTCCTCCAGGAGAGAGGCCCAAGCAAGACGCGCCCCGAGGAGCATCTTGCCTTATGTCAGCACTCGGTCTGACTGAGCGCCTCCAGGAGAGAGGCCCAAGCAAGACCCGCCCCGAGGAGCGTCTTGCCACATGTCACTACTCGGTCTAACTGAGCGCCTCCAGGAGAGAGGTCCAAGCAAGACGCGCCCCGAGGAGCGTCTTGCCACATGTCACTACTCGGTGTGACTGAGCGCCTCCAGGTGAGAGGCCCAAGCAAGACGTGCCCCGAGGAGCGTCTTGCCACATGTCAACAATGGGTCTGACTGAGGGCCTCCAGGAGAGAAGCCGAAGCAAGACGCGCCCCGAGGAGCGTCTTGCCACATGTCAACACTGGGTCTGACTGAGGGCCTCCAGGAGAGAGGCCCAAATAAGACGCCCCCCGAGGAGCGTCTTGCCACATGTCAACACTGGGTCTGACTGAGGGCCTCCAGGAGAGAGGCCCAAGCAAGACGCGCCCCGAGGAGCGTCTTGCCACATGTCTCCTCTGGGTCTGACTGAGCGCCTCCAGGAGAGAGGCCCAAGCAAGACGTGCCCCGAGGAGCATCTTGCCACATGTCAACACTGGGTCTGACTGAGTGCCTCCATGAGAGAAGCCCCAGCAAGACGCGCCCCGAGGAGCGTCTTGCCACATGTCAACACTGGGTCTGACTGAGCACCTCCAGTAGAGAGGCCCAAGCAAGACGCGCCCCGAGGAGCGTCTTGCCACATGTCAACACTGGGTCTGACTGAGCGCCTCCAGGGGAGAGGCCCGAGGAGCGTCTTGCCACATGTCACCTCTGGGTCTGACTGAGCGCCTCCAGGAGAGAGGCGCAAGCAAGAAACGCCCGAGGAGCGTCTTGACACATGTCAACACTGGGTCTGACTGAGCGCCTCCAGGAGAGAGGCCCCAGCAAGACGAGCCCCGAGGAGCGTCTTGCCACATGTCAGCACTCGGTCTGACTGAGTGCCTCCAGGAGTGAGGCCCAAGCAATACGCGCCCCGAGGAGCGTCTTGCCACATGTCACCACTGGGTCTGAATGAGCGCCTCCAGGAGAGAGGCCCAAGCAAGACGCGCCCCGAGGAGCGTCTTGCCACATGTCAGCACTGGGTCTGACCGCGCGCCTCCAGGAGAGAGGCCCCATTAAGACGCGCCCCGAGGAGCGTCTTGCCTTATGTCAGCACTCGGTCTGACTGAGCGCCTCCAGGAGAGAGGCCCAAGCAAGACGCGCCCCGAGGAGCGTCTTGCCACATGTCAACAATGGGTCTGACTGAGGGCCTCCAGGAGAGAGGCCCAAGCAAGATGCGCCGGGAGGAGCGTCTTGCCACATGTCAACACTGGGTCTGACAGAGGGCCTCCAGGAGAGAGGCCCAAGCAAGACGCGCCCCGAGGAGCGTCTTGCCACATGTCACCTCTGGTTCTGACTGAGCGCCTCCAGGAGAGAGGCCCAAGCAAGACGCGCCCCGAGGAGCGTCTTGTCACATGTCAACACCCGGTCTGTCTGAGCGCCTCCAGGAGAGAAGCCCAAGCAAGACGCGCCCCGAGGAGCGTCTTGCCACATGTCAACACTGGGTCAGACAGAGGGCCTCCAGGAGAGAGGCCCAAGCAAGACGCGCCCCGAGGAGTGTCTTGCCACATGTCACCACTTGGTCTGACTGAGCGCCTCCAGGAGAGAGGCCCAAGCAACACGCGCCCCGGGGAGCGTCAGGCCACATGTCACTACTCAGTCTGACTGAGCGCCTCCAGGAGAGAGGCCCAAGCAAGACGCGCCCCGAGGAGCGTCTTGCCACGTGTCAACACTGGGTCTGATTGAGGGCCTTCCTGAGAGAGGCCCAAGCAAGACGCGCCCCGAGGAGCGTCTTGCCACATGTCAACAATGGTTCTTACTGAGGGCCTCCGGGAGAGAAGCCCAAGCAAGACGCGCCCCGAGGAGCTTCTTGCCACATGTCAGCACTCGGTCTGACTGAGCGCCTCCAGGAGAGAGGCCAAAGCAAGACGCACCCCGAGGAGCGTCTTGACACATGTCAACACTGGGTCTGACAGAGGGCCTCCATGAGAGAGGCCCAAGCAAGACGCGCCCCGAGGAGTGTCTTGCCAAATGTCAACACTGGGTCTGACTGAGCGCCTCAGGGAGAGAGGTCCAAGCAAGAAGCGCCCCGAGGAGCGTCTTGCCACATGTCACTACTCGGTCTGACTGAGCGCCTCAGGGAGAGAGGTCCAAGCAAGACGCGCCCCGAGGAGCGTCTTGCCACATGTCACTACTCGGTCTGACTGAGCGCCTCAGGGAGAGAGGTCCAAGCAAGACGTGCCCCGAGGAACGTCTTGCCACATGTCAACAATGGGTCTGACTGAGGGCCTCCAGGAGAGAAGCCCAAGCAAGACGCGCCCCGAGGAGCGTCTTGCCACATGTCAACACTGGGTCTGACTGAGCGCCTCCAGGAGAGAGGCCCAAGCAAGACACGCCCCGAGGAGCGTCTTGACACATGTCAACACTGGGTCTGACTGAGGCCCTCAATGAGAGAAGCCCAAGCAAGACGCGCCCCGAGGAGAGTCTTGCCACATGTCAACACTCTGACAGAGGGCATCCAGGAGAGAGGCCCAAGCAATACGCACCCCGAGGAGCGTCTTGCCACATGTCACCACTGGGTCTGCTGAGCGCCTCCAGGAGAGAGACCCAACCAAGACGCGCCCTGAGGAGCGTCTTGCCACATGCCAACACTGGGTCTGACAGAGGGCCTCCAGGAGAGAGGCCCAAGCAAGACGCGCCCCGAGGAGTGTCTTGCCACATGTCACCACTGGGTCTGACTGAGCGCCTCCAGGAGAGAGGCCCAAGCAAGACGCGCCCCGAGGAGCGTCTTGTCACATGTCAACACTGGGTCTTTCTGAGCGCCTCCAGGAGAGAAGCCCAAGCAAGATGCGCCCCGAGGAGCGTCTTGCCACATGTCAGCACTCGGTCTGACTGAGCGCCTCCAGGAGAGAGGCCCAAGCAAGACGCGCCCCGAGGAGCGTCTTGCCACATGTCAGCACTCGGTCTGACTGAGCGCCTCCAGGAGAGAGGCCCAAGCAAGACGCGCCCCGAGGAGCGTCTTGACACATGTCTCCTCTGGGTCTGACTGAGCGCCTCCAGGAGAGAGGCCCAAGCAAGACGTGCCCCGAGGAGCATCTTGCCACATGTCAACACTGGGTCTGACTGAGTGCCTCCATGAGAGAAGCCCCAGCAAGACGCGCCCCGAGGAGCGTCTTGCCACATGTCAACACTGGGTCTGACTGAGCACCTCCAGGAGAGAGGCCCAAGCAAGACGCGCCCCGAGGAGCGTCTTGCCACATGTCAACACTGGATCTGACTGAGCGCCTCCAGGAGAGAGGCCCGAGGAGCGTCTTGCCACATGTCACCTCTGGGTCTGACTGAGCGCCTCCAGGAGAGAGGCGCAAGCAAGAAACGCCCGAGGAGCGTCTTGACACATGTCAACACTGGGTCTGACTGAGCGCCTCCAGGAGAGAGGCCCCAGCAAGACGCGCCCCGAGGAGCGTCTTGCCACATGTCAGCACTCGGTCTGACTGAGCGCCTCCAGGAGAGAGGCCCAAGCAAGAAGCGCCCCGAGGAGCGTCTTGCCTCATGTCAACAATGGGTCTGACTGAGGGCCTCCAGGAGAGAAGCCCAAGCAAGACGCGCCCCGAGGAGCGTCTTGCCACATGTCAACACTGGGTCTAATTGAGCGCCTCCAGGAGAGAGGCCCAAGCAAGACGCGCCCCGAGGAGCGTCTTGCCACATGTCACTACTCGGTCTGACTGAGCGCCTCCAGGAGAGAGGTCCAAGCAACACGCGCCCCGAGGAGCGTCTTGCCACATGTCAACACTGGGTCTGACTGAGTGCCTCCAGGAGAGAAGCCCCAGCAAGAAGCGCCCCGAGGAGCGTCTTGCCACATGTCACTACTCGGTCTGACTGAGCGCCTCCAGTAGAGATGCCCAAGCAAGACGTGCCCTGAGGAGCGCCTTGCCACATGTCAACACTGGGTCTGACAAAGGGCATCCAGGAGAGAGGCCCAAGCAATACGCGCCCCGAGGAGCGTCTTGCCACATGTGAACAATGGGTCTGACTGAGGGCCTCCAGGAGAGAAGCCAAAGCAAGACGCGCCCCGAGGAGCTTCTTTCCACATGTCAACAATGGGTCTTACTGAGGGCCTCCATGAGAGAAGCCCAAGCAAGACGCGCCCCGAGGAGTGTCTTGCCACATGTCAACACAGTGTCTGACTGTGCGCCTCCAGGAGAGAGGCCCAAGCAAGACGCGCCCCGAGGAGCGTCTTGCCACGTGTCAACACTGGGTCTGACTTAGCGCCTCCAGGAGAGAGGCCCAAGCAAGATGCGCCCCGAGGAGCGTCTTGCCACATGTCACCACTGGGTCTGACTGAGCTCCTCCAGGAGAGAGGCCCAAGCAAGACGCGCCCAGAGGAGCGTCTTGCCACGTGTCACCACTGGGTCTGATTGAGCACCTCCAGGAGAGAGGCCCCAGCAAGACGCGCCCCGAGGAGCGTCTTGCCTTATGTCAGCACTCGGTCTGACTGAGCGCCTCCAGGAGAGAGGCCCAAGCAAGACGCGCCCCGAGGAGCGTCTTGCCACATGTCACTACTCGGTCTAACTGAGCGCCTAAAGGAAAGAGGTCAAAGCAAGACGCGCCCCGAGGAGCGTTTTGCAAAATGTCACTACTCGGTCTGACTGAGCGCCCCCAGGAGGGAGGTCCAAGCAAGACGCGCCCCGAGGAGCGTCTTGCCACATGTCACTACTCGGTCTGACTGAGCGCCTCCAGGAGAGAGGCCCAAGCAAGACGTGCCCCGAGGAGCGTCTTGCCACATGTCAACAATGGGTCTGACTGAGGGCCTCCAGGAGAGAAGCCCAAGCAAGACGCGCCCAGAGGAGCGTCTTGCCACATGTCAACACTGGGTCTGACTGAGCGCCTCCAGGAGAGAGGCCCAAGCAAGACACGCCCCGAGGAGCGTCTTGACACATGTCAACACTGGGTCGGACTGAGGGCCTCCATGAGAGAAGCCCAAGCAAGACGCGCCCCCAGGAGAGTCTTGCCACATGTCAACACTCGGTCTGACAGAGTGCATTCAGGAGAGAGGCCCAAGCAATACGCGCCCCGAGGAGCGTCTTGCCACATGTCACCACTGGGTCTGAATGAGCGCCTCCAGGAGAGAGGCTCAAGCAAGACGCGCCCCGAGGAGCGTCTTGCCACATGTCAGCACTGGGTCTGACTGAGCGCCTCCAGGAGAGAGGCCCCAGCAAGACGCGCCCCGAGGAGCGTCTTGCCTTATGTCAGCACTCGGTCTGACTGAGCGCCTCCAGGAGAGAGGCCCAAGCAAGACGCGCCCCGAGGAGCGTCTTGCCACATGTCAACAATGGGTCTGACTGAGGGCCTCCAGGAGAGAGGCCCAAGCAAGATGCGCCCGGAGGAGCGTCTTGCCACATGTCAACACTGGGTCTGACAGAGGGCCTCCAGGAGAGAGGCCCAAGCAAGACGCGCCCCGAGGAGCTTCTTACCACATGTCACCTCTGGTTCTGACTGAGCGCCTCCAGGAGAGAGGCCCAAGCAAGACGCGCCCCGAGGAGCGTCTTGTCACATGTCAACACTGGGGCTGTCTGAGCGCCTCCAGGAGAGAAGCCCAAGCAAGACGCACCCGGAGGAGCGTCTTGCCACATGTCAACAATGGGTCTGACTGAGGGCCTCCAGGAGAGAAGCCCAAGCAAGACGCGCCCCGAGGAGCGTCTTGACACATGTCAACACTGGGTCTGACAGAGGGCCTCCAGGAGCGAGGCCCAAGCAAGACGCGCCCCGAGGAGCGTCAGGCCACATGTCACTACTCAGTCTGACTGAGCGCCTCCAGGAGAGAGGCCCAAGCAAGACGCGCCCCGAGGAGCATCTTGCCACATGTCAGCACTGGGTCTGACTGAGCGCCTCCAGGAGAGAGGCCCCAGCAAGACGCGCCCCGAGGAGCCTCTTGCCTTATGTCAGCACTCGGTCTGACTGAGCGCCTCCAGGAGAGAGGCCCAAGCAAGACGCGCCCCGAGGAGCGTCTTGCCACATGTCAACAATGGGTCTGACTGAGGCCCTCCAGGAGAGAGGCCCAAGCAAGATGCGCCCGGAGGAGCGTCTTGCCACATGTCACCTCTGGTTCTGACTGAGCGCCTCCAGGAGAGAGGCCCAAGCAAGACGCGCCCCGAGGAGCGTCTTGTCACATGTCAACACTGGGTCTTTCTGAGCGCCTCCAGGAGAGAAGCCCAAGCAAGACGCGCCCCGAGGAGCGTCTTGCCACATGTCAGCACTCGGTCTGACTGAGCACCTCCAGGAGAGAGGCCCAAGCAAGACGCGCCCCGAGGAGCGTCTTGCCACATGTCAACAATGGGTCTGACTGAGGGCCTCCAGGAGAGAAGCCCAAGCAACACGCGGCCCGAGGAGCGTCTTGCCACATGTCAGCACTCGGTCTGATTGAGCGCCTCCAGGAGAGAGGCCCAAGCAAGACGCGCCCCGAGGAGCGTCTTGCCACATGTCAACAATGGGTCTGACTGAGGGCCTCCAGGAGAGTAGCCCAAGCAAGACGCGCCCCGAGGAGCGTCAGGCCACATGTCACTTCTCAGTCTGACTGAGCGCCTCCAGGAGAGAGGCCAAAGCAAGACGCGCCCGGAGGAGCGTCTTGACACATGTCAACACTGGGTCTGACAGTAGGCCTCCATGAGAGAGGCCCAAGCAAGAGGCGCCCCGAGGAGTATCTTGCCACATGTCACCACTTGGTCTGACAGAGGGCCTCCAGGAGAGATGCCCAAGCAACACGCGCCCCGAGGAGCGTCAGGCCACATGTCACTACTCAGTCTGACTGAGCGCCTCCAGGAGAGAGGCCCAAGCAAGACGCGCCCCGAGGAGCGTCTTGTCACATGTCAACACTGGGTCTTTCTGAGCGCCTCAAGGAGAGAAGCCCAAGCAAGACGCGCCCCGAGGAGCGTCTTGCCACATGTCAGCACTCGGTCTGACTGAGCACCTCCAGGAGAGAGGCCCAAGCAAGACGCGCCCCGAGGAGCGTCTTGCCACATGTCAGCACTCGGTCTGACTGAGCGCCTCCAGGAGAGAGGCCCAAGCAAGAAGCGCCCCGAGGAGCGTCTTGCCTCATGTCAACAATGGGTCTGACTGAGGGCCTCCAGGAGAGAAGCCCAAGCAAGACGCGCCCCGAGGAGCGTCTTGCCACATGTCAACACTGGGTCTAATTGAGCGCCTCCAGGAGAGAGGCCCAAGCAAGACGCGCCCCGAGGAGCGTCTTGCCACATGTCACTACTCGGTCTGACTGAGCGCCTCCAGGAGAGAGGTCCAAGCAACACGCGCCCCGAGGAGCGTCTTGCCACATGTCAACACTGGGTCTGACTGAGTGCCTCCAGGAGAGAAGCCCCAGCAAGAAGCGCCCCGAGGAGCGTCTTGCCACATGTCACTACTCGGTCCGACTGAGCGCCTCCAGTAGAGAGGCCCAAGCAAGACGTGCCCTGAGGAGCGTCTTGCCACATGTCAACACTGGGTCTGACAAAGGGCATCCAGGAGAGAGGCCCAAGCAATACGCGCCCCGAGGAGCGTCTTGCCACATGTGAACAATGGGTCTGACTGAGGGCCTCCAGGAGAGAAGCCAAAGCAAGACGCGCCCCGAGGAGCTTCTTTCCACATGTCAACAATGGGTCTTACTGAGGGCCTCCATGAGAGAAGCCCAAGCAAGACGCGCCCCGAGGAGTGTCTTGCCACATGTCAACACAGTGTCTGACTGTGCGCCTCCAGGAGAGAGGCCCAAGCAAGACGCGCCCCGAGGAGCGTCTTGCCACGTGTCAACACTGGGTCTGACTTAGCGCCTCCAGGAGAGAGGCCCAAGCAAGATGCGCCCCGAGGAGCGTCTTGCCACATGTCACCACTGGGTCTGACTGAGCTCCTCCAGGAGAGAGGCCCAAGCAAGACGCGCCCAGAGGAGCGTCTTGCCACGTGTCACCACTGGGTCTGATTGAGCACCTCCAGGAGAGAGGCCCCAGCAAGACGCGCCCCGAGGAGCGTCTTGCCTTATGTCAGCACTCGGTCTGACTGAGCGCCTCCAGGAGAGAGGCCCAAGCAAGACGCGCCCCGAGGAGCGTCTTGCCACATGTCACTACTCGGTCTAACTGAGCGCCTAAAGGAAAGAGGTCAAAGCAAGACGCGCCCCGAGGAGCGTCTTGCAAAATGTCACTACTCGGTCTGACTGAGCGCCTCCAGGAGGGAGGTCCAAGCAAGACGCGCCCCGAGGAGCGTCTTGCCACATGTCACTACTCGGTCTGACTGAGCGCCTCCAGGAGAGAGGCCCAAGCAAGACGTGCCCCGAGGAGCGTCTTGCCACATGTCAACAATGGGTCTGACTGAGGGCCTCCAGGAGAGAAGCCCAAGCAAGACGCGCCCAGAGGAGCGTCTTGCCACATGTCAACACTGGGTCTGACTGAGCGCCTCCAGGAGAGAGGCCCAAGCAAGACACGCCCCGAGGAGCGTCTTGACACATGTCAACACTGGGTCGGACTGAGGGCCTCCATGAGAGAAGCCCAAGCAAGACGCGCCCCCAGGAGAGTCTTGCCACATGTCAACACTGGGTCGGACTGAGGGCCTCCATGAGAGAAGCCCAAGCAAGACGCGCCCCCAGGAGAGTCTTGCCACATGTCAACACTCGGTCTGACAGAGTGCATTCAGGAGAGAGGCTCAAGCAAGACGCGCCCCGAGGAGCGTCTTGCCACATGTCAGCACTGGGTCTGACTGAGCGCCTCCAGGAGAGAGGCCCCAGCAAGACGCGCCCCGAGGAGCGTCTTGCCTTATGTCAGCACTCGGTCTGACTGAGCGCCTCCAGGAGAGAGGCCCAAGCAAGACGCGCCCCGAGGAGCGTCTTGCCACATGTCAACAATGGGTCTGACTGAGGGCCTCCAGGAGAGAGGCCCAAGCAAGATGCGCCCGGAGGAGCGTCTTGCCACATGTCAACACTGGGTCTGACAGAGGGCCTCCAGGAGAGAGGCCCAAGCAAGACGCGCCCCGAGGAGCTTCTTGCCACATGTCACCTCTGGTTCTGACTGAGCGCCTCCAGGAGAGAGGCCCAAGCAAGACGCGCCCCGAGGAGCGTCTTGTCACATGTCAACACTGGGGCTGTCTGAGCGCCTCCAGGAGAGAAGCCCAAGCAAGACGCACCCCGAGGAGCGTCTTGCCACATGTCAACAATGGGTCTGACTGAGGGCCTCCAGGAGAGAAGCCCAAGCAAGACGCGCCCCGAGGAGCGTCTTGACACATGTCAACACTGGGTCTGACAGAGGGCCTCCAGGAGCGAGGCCCAAGCAAGACGCGCCCCGAGGAGCGTCAGGCCACATGTCACTACTCAGTCTGACTGAGCGCCTCCAGGAGAGAGGCCCAAGCAAGACGCGCCCCGAGGAGCATCTTGCCACATGTCAGCACTGGGTCTGACTGAGCGCCTCCAGGAGAGAGGCCCCAGCAAGACGCGCCCCGAGGAGCGTCTTGCCTTATGTCAGCACTCGGTCTGACTGAGCGCCTCCAGGAGAGAGGCCCAAGCAAGACGCGCCCCGAGGAGCGTCTTGCCACATGTCAACAATGGGTCTGACTGAGGCCCTCCAGGAGAGAGGCCCAAGCAAGATGCGCCCGGAGGAGCGTCTTGCCACATGTCACCTCTGGTTCTGACTGAGCGCCTCCAGGAGAGAGGCCCAAGCAAGACGCGCCCCGAGGAGCGTCTTGTCACATGTCAACACTGGGTCTTTCTGAGCGCCTCCAGGAGAGAAGCCCAAGCAAGACGCGCCCCGAGGAGCGTCTTGCCACATGTCAGCACTCGGTCTGACTGAGCACCTCCAGGAGAGAGGCCCAAGCAAGACGCGCCCCGAGGAGCGTCTTGCCACATGTCAACAATGGGTCTGACTGAGGGCCTCCAGGAGAGAAGCCCAAGCAACACGCGGCCCGAGGAGCGTCTTGCCACATGTCAGCACTCGGTCTGATTGAGCGCCTCCAGGAGAGAGGCCCAAGCAAGACGCGCCCTGAGGAGCGTCTTGCCACATGTCAACAATGGGTCTGACTGAGGGCCTCCAGGAGAGTAGCCCAAGCAAGACGCGCCCCGAGGAGCGTCAGGCCACATGTCACTTCTCAGTCTGACTGAGCGCCTCCAGGAGAGAGGCCAAAGCAAGACGCGCCCGGAGGAGCGTCTTGACACATGTCAACACTGGGTCTGACAGTAGGCCTCCATGAGAGAGGCCCAAGCAAGACGCGCCCCGAGGAGTATCTTGCCACATGTCACCACTTGGTCTGACAGAGGGCCTCCAGGAGAGATGCCCAAGCAACACGCGCCCCGAGGAGCGTCAGGCCACATGTCACTACTCAGTCTGACTGAGCGCCTCCAGGAGAGAGGCCCAAGCAAGACGCGCCCCGAGGAGCGTCTTGTCACATGTCAACACTGGGTCTTTCTGAGCGCCTCAAGGAGAGAAGCCCAAGCAAGACGCGCCCCGAGGAGCGTCTTGCCACATGTCAGCACTCGGTCTGACTGAGCACCTCCAGGAGAGAGGCCCAAGCAAGACGCGCCCCGAGGAGCGTCTTGCCACATGTCAACAATGGGTCTGACTGAGGGCCTCCAGGAGAGAAGCCCAAGCAACACGCGGCCCGAGGAGCGTCTTGCCACATGTCAGCACTCGGTCTGACTGAGCGCCTCCAGGAGAGAGGCCCAAGCAAGACGCGCCCCGAGGAGCGTCTTGCCACATGTCAACAATGGGTCTGACTGAGGGCCTCCAGGAGAGTAGCCCAAGCAAGACGCGCCCCGAGGAGCGTCAGGCCACATGTCACTTCTCAGTCTGACTGAGCGCCTCCAGGAGAGAGGCCAAAGCAAGACGCGCCCGGAGGAGCGTCTTGACACATGTCAACACTGGGTCTGACAGTAGGCCTCCATGAGAGAGGCCCAAGCAAGACGCGCCCCGAGGAGTATCTTGCCACATGTCACCACTTGGTCTGACAGAGGGCCTCCAGGAGAGATGCCCAAGCAACACGCGCCCCGAGGAGCGTCAGGCCACATGTCACTACTCAGTCTGACTGAGCGCCTCCAGGAGAGAGGCCCAAGCAAGACGCGCCTCGAGGAGCGTCTTGCCACGTGTCAACCCTGGGTCTGATTGAGGGCCTTCTGGAGAGAGGCCCAAGCAAGACGCGCCCCGAGGAGCGTCTTGCCACATGTCAACAATGGTTCTTACTGAGGGCCTCCGGGAGAGAATCCCAAGCAAGACGCGCCCCGAGGAGCTTCTTGCCACATGTCAGCACTCGGTCTGACTGAGCGCCTCCAGGAGAGAGGCCAAAGCAAGACGCCCCCCGAGGAGCGTCTTGACACATGTCAACACTGGGTCTGACAGAGGGCCTCCAGGAGAGAAGCCCAAGCAAGACGCGCCCCGAGGAGCGTCTTGACACATGTCAACACTGGGTCTGACAGAGGGCCTCCAGGAGAGAGGCCCAAGCATACCGCGCCCCGAGGAGTGTCTTGCCACATGTCAACACTGGGTCTGACTGAGCACCTCCAGGAGAGAGGCCCAAGCAAAACGCGCCCCTAGGAGAGTCTTGCCACATGTCAACACTGGGTCTGACTGAGCACCTCCAGGAGAGAGGCCCAAGCAAGACGCGCCCCGAGGAGCGTCTTGCCACATGTCAACACTGGGTCTGACAGAGGGCCTCCAGGAGAGAGGCCCAAGCAAGACGCGCCCCGAAGAGCGTCTTGCCACATGTCAACAATGAGTCTGACTGAGGGCCTCCAGGAGAGAAGCCCAAGCAAGACGCGCCCCGAGGAGTGTCTTGCCACATGTCAGCACTCGGTCTGACTGAGCGCCTCCAGGAGAGAGGCCCAAGCAAGATGCGCCCCGAGGAGCGTCTTGCCACATGTCAACAATGGGTCTGACTGAGGGCCTCCAGGAGAGAATCCCAAGCAAGACGCGCCCTGAGGAGCGTCTTGCTGCATGTCAGCACTCGGTCTGACTGAGCGCCTCCAGGAGAGAGGCCCAAGCAAGACATGCCCCGAGGAGCGTCTTGCCACATGTCAACAATGGTTCTGAATTTAGGGCCTCCAGGAGAGAAGCCCAAGCAAGACGCGCCCCGAGGAGCGTCTTGCCACATGTCAGCACTCTGTCTGTCTGTGCGCCTCCAGGAGAGAGGCCCAAGCAAGACGCGCCCTGAGGAGCGTCTTGCCACATGTCAACAATGAGTCTGACTGAGGGCCTCCAGGAGAGAAGCCCAAGCAAGACGCGCCCCGAGGAGCGTCTTGCCACATGTCAGCACTCGGTCTGACTGAACGCCTCCAGGAGAGAAGCCCCAGCAAGACGCGCCCCGAGGAGCGTCTTGTCACATGTCAACACTGGGTCTGACTGAGCGCCTCCAGGAGAGAAGCCCCAGCAAGACGCGCCCCGAGGAGCGTCTGGCCACATGTCAGCACTCTGTCTGACTGTGCGCCTCCAGGAGAGAGGCCCCAAGCAAGACGCGCCCCGAGGAGCGTCTTGCCACGTGTCAACACTGGGTCTGACTGAGCGTCTCCAGGAGAGAGGCCCAAGCAAGACGCGCCCCGAGGAGCGTCTTGCCACATGTAAGCACTGGGTCTGACTGAGCGCCTCCAGGAGAGAAGCCCCAGCAAGACGCGCCCCGAGGAGCGTCTTACCACATGTCAGCACTCGGTCTGACTGAACGCCTCCAGGAGAGAAGCCCAAGCAAGACGAGCCCCGAGGAGCTCCTTGCCACATGTCAGCACTCGGTCTGACTGAACGCCTCCAGGAGAGAAGCCCCAGCAAGACACACCCCGAGGAGCGTCTTGCCACATGTAAGCACTGGGTCTGACTGAGCGCCTCCAGGAGAGAGGCCCCAGCAAGACGCGCCCCGAGGAGCGTCTTGCCTTATGTCAGCACTCGGTCTGACTGAGCGCCTCCAGGAGATAGGCCCAAGCAAGACGAGCCCCGAGGAGCGTCTTGCCACATGTCAACAATGGGTCTGACTGAGGGCCTCCAGGAGAGAAGCCCAAGCAAGACGCACCCCGAGGAGCGTCTTGCCACATGTCAACAATGGGTCTGACTGAGGGCCTCCAAGAGAGAAGCCCAAGCAAGACACGCCCCGAGGAGCATCTTGCACCATGTCAACACTGGGTCTGACTGAGAACCTCCAGGAGAGAGGCCCAAGCAAGACTCGCCCCGAGGAGCGTCTTGACACATGTCAACACTGGGGCTGACAGAGGGCCTCCAGGAGAGAGGCCCAAGCAAGATGCGCCCCGAGGAGCGTCTTGCCACATGTAAACAATGGGTCTGACTGAGGGCCTCCAGGAGAGAAGCCCAAGCAAGACGCGCCCCGAGGAGCGTCTTGCCACATGTCAGCACTCGGTCTGACTGAGCGCCTCCAGGAGAGAGGCCCCAGCAAGACGCGCCCAGAGGAGCGTCTGGCCACCAGTCAGCACTCTGTCTGACTGTGCGCCTCCAGGAGAGAGGCCCCAAGCAAGACGCGCCCCGAGGAGCATCTTGCCACATGTCAACAATGAGTCTGACTGAGGGCCTCCAGGAGAGAAGCCCAAGCAAGACGCGCCCCGAGGAGCGTCTTGCCACATGTCAGCACTCGGTCTGACTGAACGCCTCCAGGAGAGAAGCCCCAGCAAGACGCGCCCCGAGGAGCGTCTTGCCACATGTCAGCACTCGGTCTGACTGAGCTCCTCCAGGAGAGAGGCCCAAGCAAGACGCGCCCCGAGGGGCGTCTTGCCACATATCAACAATGGATCTGACTGAGGGCCTCCATGAGAGAAGCCCAAGCAAGACGCGCCCCGAGGAGCGTCTTGTCACATGTCACCACTGGGTCTGACTGAGCGCCTCCAGGAGAGAGGCCCAAGCAAGACGCGCCCCGAGGAGCGTCTTGCCACATGTCACCACTGGGTCTGACTGAGCGCCTCCAGGAGAGAGGCCCAAGCAAGACGCGCCCCGGGGAGCGTCTTGCCACATGTCAACAATGAGTCTGACTGAGGGCCTCCAGGAGAGAAGCCCAAGCAAGATGCGTCCCGAGGAGCGTCTTGCCAAATGTCAGCACTCGGTCTGACTGAACGCCTCCAGGAGAGAAGCCCCAGCAAGACGCGCCCCGAGGAGCGTCTTGCCACATGTCAACAATGGGTCTGACTGAGGGCCTCCAGGAGAGAAGCCCAAGCAAGATGCGCCCAAAGGAGCGTCTTGCCACATGTAAACAATGGGTCTGACTGAGGGCCTCCAGGAGAGAAGCCCAAGCAAGACGCGCCCCGAGGAGCGTCTTGCCACATGTCAGCACTCGGTCTGACTGAGCGCCTCCAGGAGAGAGGCCCAAGCAAGACGCACCCCGAGGAGCGTCTTGCCACATATCAGCAATGGGTCTGACTGAGGGCCTCCATGAGAGAAGCCCAAGCAAGACGCGCCCCGAGGAGCGTCTTGCCACATGTCACCACTGGGTCTGACTGAGCGCCTCCAGGAGAGAGGCCCAAGCAAGACGCGCTCCGAGGAGCGTCTTGCCACGTGTCAACACTGGGTCTGACTGAGCGTCTCCAGGAGAGAGGCCCAAGCAAGACGCGCCCCGAGGAGCGTCTTGCCACATGTCAGCACTGGGTCTGACTGAGCGCCTCCAGGAGAGAAGCCCCAGCAAGACGCGCCCCGAGGAGCGTCTTACCACATGTCAGCACTCGGTCTGACTGAACGCCTCCAGGAGAGAAGCCCAAGCAAGACGCGCCCCGAGGAGCGTCTTGCCACATGTCAGCACTCGGTCTGACTGAACGCCTCCAGGAGAGAAGCCCCAGCAAGACACGCCCCGAGGAGCGTCTTGCCACATGTCACCACTGGGTCTGACTGAGCGCCTCCAGGAGAGAGGCCCAAGCAAGACGCGCTCCGAGGAGCGTCTTGCCACGTGTCAACACTGGGTCTGACTGAGCGTCTCCAGGAGAGAGGCCGAAGCAAGACGCGCCCCGAGGAGCGTCTTGCCACATGTCAGCACTGGGTCTGACTGAGCGCCTCCAGGAGAGAAGCCCCAGCAAGACGCGCCCCGAGGAGCGTCTTACCACATGTCAGCACTCGGTCTGACTGAACGCCTCCAGGAGAGAAGCCCAAGCAAGACGCGCCCCGAGGAGCGTCTTGCCACATGTCAGCACTCGGTCTGACTGAACGCCTCCAGGAGAGAAGCCCCAGCAAGACACGCCCCGAGGAGCGTCTTGCCACATGTAAGCACTGGGTCTGACTGAGCGCCTCCAGGAGAGAGGCCCAGCAAGACGCGCCCCGAGGAGCGTCTTGCCTTATGTCAGCACTCGGTCTGACTGAGCGCCTCCAGGAGAGAGGCCCAAGCAAGACGCGCCCCGAGGAGCGTCTTGCCACATGTCAACAATGGGTCTGACTGAGGGCCTCCAGGAGAGAAGCCCAAGCAAGACGCGCCCCGAGGAGCGTCTTGCCACATGTCAGCACTCGGTCTGACTGAGCGACTCCAGGAGAGAGGCCCAAGCAAGACGCACCCCGAGGAGCGTCTTGACACATGTCAACACTGGGGCTGACAGAGGGCCTCCAGGAGAGAGGCCCAAGCAAGATGCGCCCCGAGGAGCGTCTTGCCACATGTCAACAATGGGTCTGACTGAGGGCCTCCAGGAGAGAAGCCCAAGCAAGACGCGCCCCGAGGAGCGTCTTGCCACATGTCAGCACTCGGTCTGACTGAGCGCCTCCAGGAGAGAGGCCCAAGCAAGACGCGCCCCGAGGAGCGTCTTGCCACATATCAACAATGGGTCTGACTGAGGGCCTCCATGAGAGAGGCCCAAGCAAGACGCGCCCCAAGGAGCGTCTTGTCACCTGTCAACACTGGGTCTGACTGAGCGTCTCCAGGAGAGAGGCCCAAGCAAGACGCGCCCCGAGGAGCGTCTTGCCACATGTCACCACTGGGTCTGACTGAGCGCCTCCAGGAGAGAGGCCCAAGCAAGACGCGCCCCGAGGAGCGTCTTGCCACATGTAAGCACTGGGTCTGACTGAGCGCCTCCAGGAGAGAGGCCCCAGCAAGACGCGCCCCGAGGAGCGTCTTGCTTTATGTCAGCACTCGGTCTGACTGAGCGCCTCCAGGAGAGAGGCCCAAGCAAGACGCGCCCCGAGGAGCGTCTTGCCACATGTCAACAATGGGTCTGACTGAGGGCCTCCAGGAGAGAAGCCCAAGCAAGACGCGCCCCGAGGAGCGTCTTGCCACATGTCTACAATGGGTCTGACTGAGGGCCTCCAAGAGAGAAGCCCAAGCAAGACGCGCCCCGAGGAGCGTCTTGCACCATGTCAACACTGGGTCTGACTGAGCACCTCCAGGAGAGAGGCCCAAGCAAGACTCGCCCCGAGGAGCGTCTTGCCACATATCAACAATGGGTCTGACTGAGGGCCTCCATGAGAGAAGCCCAAGCAAGACGCGCCCCGAGGAGCGTCTTGTCACGTGTCAACACTGTTTCTGACTGAGCGTCTCCAGGAGAGAGGCCCAAGCAAGACGCGCCCCGAGGAGCGTCTTGCCACATGTCACCACTGGGTCTGACTGAGCGCGTCCAGGAGAGAGGCCCAAGCAAGATGCGCCCGGAGGAGCGTCTTGCCACATGTCAACTCTGGTTCTGACTGAGCGCCTCCAGGAGAGAGGCCCAAGCAAGACGCGCCCCGGGGAGCGTCTTGTCACATGTCAACACTGGGTCTTTCTGAGCGCCTCCAGGAGAGAAGCCCAAGCAAGACGCGCCCCGAGGAGCGTCTTGCCACATGTCAGCACTCGGTCTGACTGAGCACCTCCAGGAGAGAGGCCCAAGCAAGACGCGCCCCGAGGAGCGTCTTGCCACATGTCACCACTGGGTCTGACTGAGCGCCTCCAGGAGAGAGGCCCAAGCAAGACGCACCCCGAGGAGCGTCTTGCCACATGTCAACAATGGGTCTGACTGAGGGCCTCCAGGAGAGAAGCCCAAGCAAGACGCGCCCCGAGGAGCGTCTTGACACATGTCAACACTGGGTCTGACAGAGGGCCTCCAGGAGCGAGGCCCAAGCAAGACGCGCCCCGAGGAGTGTCTTGCCACATGTCACCACTGGGTCTGACTGAGCGCCTCCAGGAGAGAGGCCCAAGCAAGACGCGCCCCGAGGAGCGTCAGGCCACATGTCACTACTCAGTCTGACTGAGCGCCTCCAGGAGAGAGGCCCAAGCAAGACGCGCCCCGAGGAGCATCTTGCCACATGTCAGCACTGGGTCTGACTGAGCGCCTCCAGGAGAGAGGCCCCAGCAAGACGCGCCCCGAGGAGCGTCTTGCCTTATGTCAGCACTCGGTCTGACTGAGCGCCTCCAGGAGAGAGGCCCAAGCAAGACGCGCCCCGAGGAGCGTCTTGCCACATGTCAACAATGGGTCTGACTGAGGCCCTCCAGGAGAGAGGCCCAAGCAAGATGCGCCCGGAGGAGCGTCTTGCCACATGTCACCTCTGGTTCTGACTGAGCGCCTCCAGGAGAGAGGCCCAAGCAAGACGCGCCCCGAGGAGCGTCTTGTCACATGTCAACACTGGGTCTTTCTGAGCGCCTCCAGGAGAGAAGCCCAAGCAAGACGCGCCCCGAGGAGCGTCTTGCCACATGTCAACAATGGGTCTGACTGAGGGCCTCCAGGAGAGAAGCCCAAGCAACACGCGGCCCGAGGACCGTCTTGCCACATGTCAGCACTCGGTCTGACTGAGCGCCTCCAGGAGAGAGGCCCAAGCAAGACGCGCCCCGAGGAGCGTCTTGCCACATGTCAACAATGGGTCTGACTGAGGGCCTCCAGGAGAGTAGCCCAAGCAAGACGCGCCCCGAGGAGCGTCAGGCCACATGTCACTTCTCAGTCTGACTGAGCGCCTCCAGGAGAGAGGCCAAAGCAAGACGCGCCCGGAGGAGCGTCTTGACACATGTCAACACTGGGTCTGACAGTAGGCCTCCATGAGAGAGGCCCAAGCAAGACGCGCCCCGAGGAGTATCTTGCCACATGTCACCACTTGGTCTGACAGAGGGCCTCCAGGAGAGATGCCCAAGCAACACGCGCCCCGAGGAGCGTCAGGCCACATGTCACTACTCAGTCTGACTGAGCGCCTCCAGGAGAGAGGCCCAAGCAAGACGCGCCTCGAGGAGCGTCTTGCCACGTGTCAACACTGGGTCTGATTGAGGGCCTTCTGGAGAGAGGCCCAAGCAAGACGCGCCCCGAGGAGCGTCTTGCCACATGTCAACAAAGGTTCTTACTGAGGGCCTCCGGGAGAGAAGCCCAAGCAAGACGCGCCCCGAGGAGCTTCTTGCCACATGTCAGCACTCGGTCTGACTGAGCGCCTCCAGGAGAGAGGCCAAAGCAAGACGCCCCCCGAGGAGCGTCTTGACACATGTCAACACTGGGTCTGACAGAGGGCCTCCAGGAGAGAAGCCCAAGCAAGACGCGCCCCGAGGAGCGTCTTGACACATGTCAACACTGGGTCTGACAGAGGGCCTCCAGGAGAGAGGCCCAAGCATACCGCGCCCCGAGGAGTGTCTTGCCACATGTCAACACTGGGTCTGACTGAGCACCTCCAGGAGAGAGGCCCAAGCAAGACGCGCCCCTAGGAGAGTCTTGCCACATGTCAACACTGGGTCTGACTGAGCACCTCCAGGAGAGAGGCCCAAGCAAGACGCACCCCGAGGAGCGTCTTGCCACATGTCAACACTGGGTCTGACAGAGGGCCTCCAGGAGAGAGGCCCAAGCAAGACGCGCCCCGAGGAGCGTCTTGCCACATGTCAACAATGAGTCTGACTGAGGGCCTCCAGGAGAGAAGCCCAAGCAAGACGCGCCCCGAGGAGTGTCTTGCCACATGTCAGCACTCGGTCTGACTGAGCGCCTCCAGGAGAGAGGCCCAAGCAAGATGCGCCCCGAGGAGCGTCTTGCCACATGTCAACAATGGGTCTGACTGAGGGCCTCCAGGAGAGAATCCCAAGCAAGACGCTCCCTGAGGAGCGTCTTGCTGCATGTCAGCACTCGGTCTGACTGAGCGCCTCCAGGAGAGAGGTCCAAGCAAGACATGCCCCGAGGAGCGTCTTGCCACATGTCAACAATGGTTCTGAATTTAGGGCCTCCAGGAGAGAAGCCCAAGCAAGACGCGCCCCGAGGAGCGTCTTGCCACATGTCAGCACTCTGTCTGTCTGTGCGCCTCCAGGAGAGAGGCCCAAGCAAGACGCGCCCTGAGGAGCGTCTTGCCACATGTCAACAATGAGTCTGACTGAGGGCCTCCAGGAGAGAAGCCCAAGCGTCTTACCACATGTCAGCACTCGGTCTGACTGAACGCCTCCAGGAGAGAAGCCCAAGCAAGACGCGCCCCGAGGAGCGTCTTGACACATGTCAACACTGGGTCTGACAGAGGGCCTCCAGGAGAGAGGCCCAAGCATACCGCGCCCCGAGGAGTGTCTTGCCACATGTCAACACTGGGTCTGACTGAGCACCTCCAGGAGAGAGGCCCAAGCAAGACGCGCCCCTAGGAGAGTCTTGCCACATGTCAACACTGGGTCTGACTGAGCACCTCCAGGAGAGAGGCCCAAGCAAGACGCACCCCGAGGAGCGTCTTGCCACATGTCAACACTGGGTCTGACAGAGGGCCTCCAGGAGAGAGGCCCAAGCAAGACGCGCCCCGAGGAGCGTCTTGCCACATGTCAACAATGAGTCTGACTGAGGGCCTCCAGGAGAGAAGCCCAAGCAAGACGCGCCCCGAGGAGTGTCTTGCCACATGTCAGCACTCGGTCTGACTGAGCGCCTCCAGGAGAGAGGCCCAAGCAAGATGCGCCCCGAGGAGCGTCTTGCCACATGTCAACAATGGGTCTGACTGAGGGCCTCCAGGAGAGAATCCCAAGCAAGACGCTCCCTGAGGAGCGTCTTGCTGCATGTCAGCACTCGGTCTGACTGAGCGCCTCCAGGAGAGAGGTCCAAGCAAGACATGCCCCGAGGAGCGTCTTGCCACATGTCAACAATGGTTCTGAATTTAGGGCCTCCAGGAGAGAAGCCCAAGCAAGACGCGCCCCGAGGAGCGTCTTGCCACATGTCAGCACTCTGTCTGTCTGTGCGCCTCCAGGAGAGAGGCCCAAGCAAGACGCGCCCTGAGGAGCGTCTTGCCACATGTCAACAATGAGTCTGACTGAGGGCCTCCAGGAGAGAAGCCCAAGCGTCTTACCACATGTCAGCACTCGGTCTGACTGAACGCCTCCAGGAGAGAAGCCCAAGCAAGACGAGCCCCGAGGAGCTCCTTGCCACATGTCAGCACTCGGTCTGACTGAACGCCTCCAGGAGAGAAGCCCCAGCAAGACACACCCCGAGGAGCGTCTTGCCACATGTAAGCACTGGGTCTGACTGAGCGCCTCCAGGAGAGAGGCCCCAGCAAGACGCGCCCCGAGGAGCGTCTTGCCTTATGTCAGCACTCGGTCTGACTGAGCGCCTCCAGGAGATAGGCCCAAGCAAGACGAGCCCCGAGGAGCGTCTTGCCACATGTCAACAATGGGTCTGACTGAGGGCCTCCAGGAGAGAAGCCCAAGCAAGACGCACCCCGAGGAGCGTCTTGCCACATGTCAACAATGGGTCTGACTGAGGGCCTCCAAGAGAGAAGCCCAAGCAAGACACGCCCCGAGGAGCATCTTGCACCATGTCAACACTGGGTCTGACTGAGAACCTCCAGGAGAGAGGCCCAAGCAAGACTCGCCCCGAGGAGCGTCTTGACACATGTCAACACTGGGGCTGACAGAGGGCCTCCAGGAGAGAGGCCCAAGCACGATGCGCCCCGAGGAGCGTCTTGCCACATGTAAACAATGGGTCTGACTGAGGGCCTCCAGGAGAGAAGCCCAAGCAAGACGCGCCCCGAGGAGCGTCTTGCCACATGTCAGCACTCGGTCTGACTGAGCGCCTCCAGGAGAGAGGCCCCAGCAAGACGCTCCCAGAGGAGCGTCTGGCCACCAGTCAGCACTCTGTCTGACTGTGCGCCTCCAGGAGAGAGGCACAAAGCAAGACGCGCCCCGAGGAGCATCTTGCCACATGTCAGCACTCGGTCTGACTGAGCTCCTCCAGGAGAGAGGCCCAAGCAAGACGCGCCCCGAGGAGCGTCTTGCCACATATCAACAATGGATCTGACTGAGGGCCTCCATGAGAGAAGCCCAAGCAAGACGCGCCCCGAGGAGCGTCTTGTCACATGTCACCACTGGGTCTGACTGAGCGCCTCCAGGAGAGAGGCCCAAGCAAGACGCGCCCCGAGGAGCGTCTTGCCACATGTCACCACTGGGTCTGACTGAGCGCCTCCAGGAGAGAGGCCCAAGCAAGACGCGCCCCGGGGAGCGTCTTGCCACATGTCAACAATGAGTCTGACTGAGGGCCTCCAGGAGAGAAGCCCAAGCAAGATGCGTCCCGAGGAGCGTCTTGCCAAATGTCAGCACTCGGTCTGACTGAACGCCTCCAGGAGAGAAGCCCCAGCAAGACGCGCCCCGAGGAGCGTCTTGCCACATGTCAACAATGGGTCTGACTGAGGGCCTCCAGGAGAGAAGCCCAAGCAAGATGCGCCCAAAGGAGCGTCTTGCCACATGTAAACAATGGGTCTGACTGAGGGCCTCCAGGAGAGAAGCCCAAGCAAGACGCGCCCCGAGGAGCGTCTTGCCACATGTCAGCACTCGGTCTGACTGAGCGCCTCCAGGAGAGAGGCCCAAGCAAGACGCACCCCGAGGAGCGTCTTGCCACATATCAGCAATGGGTCTGACTGAGGGCCTCCATGAGAGAAGCCCAAGCAAGACGCGCCCCGAGGAGCGTCTTGCCACATGTCACCACTGGGTCTGACTGAGCGCCTCCAGGAGAGAGGCCCAAGCAAGACGCGCTCCGAGGAGCGTCTTGCCACGTGTCAACACTGGGTCTGACTGAGCGTCTCCAGGAGAGAGGCCCAAGCAAGACGCGCCCCGAGGAGCGTCTTGCCACATGTCAGCACTGGGTCTGACTGAGCGCCTCCAGGAGAGAAGCCCCAGCAAGACGCGCCCCGAGGAGCGTCTTACCACATGTCAGCACTCGGTCTGACTGAACGCCTCCAGGAGAGAAGCCCAAGCAAGACGCGCCCCGAGGAGCGTCTTGCCACATGTCAGTTCTCGGTCTGACTGAACGCCTTCAGGAGAGAAGCCCCAGCAAGACACGCCCCGAGGAGCGTCTTGCCACATGTCACCACTGGGTCTGACTGAGCGCCTCCAGGAGAGAGGCCCAAGCAAGACGCGCTCCGAGGAGCGTCTTGCCACGTGTCAACACTGGGTCTGACTGAGCGTCTCCAGGAGAGAGGCCCAAGCAAGATGCGCCCCGAGGAGCGTCTTGCCACATGTAAACAATGGGTCTGACTGAGGGCCTCCAGGAGAGAAGCCCAAGCAAGACATGCCCCGAGGAGCGTCTTGCCACATGTCAGCACTCGGTCTGACTGAGCGCCTCCAGGAGAGAGGCCCCAGCAAGACGCGCCCAGAGGAGCGTCTGGCCACCAGTCAGCACTCTGTCTGACTGTGCGCCTCCAGGAGAGAGGCACAAAGCAAGACGCGCCCCGAGGAGCATCTTGCCACATGTCAGCACTCGGTCTGACTGAGCTCCTCCAGGAGAGAGGCCCAAGCAAGACGCGCCCCGAGGAGCGTCTTGCCACATATCAACAATGGATCTGACTGAGGGCCTCCATGAGAGAAGCCCAAGCAAGACGCGCCCCGAGGAGCGTCTTGTCACATGTCACCACTGGGTCTGACTGAGCGCCTCCAGGAGAGAGGCCCAAGCAAGACGCGCCCCGAGGAGCGTCTTGCCACATGTCACCACTGGGTCTGACTGAGCGCCTCCAGGAGAGAGGCCCAAGCAAGACGCGCCCCGGGGAGCGTCTTGCCACATGTCAACAATGAGTCTGACTGAGGGCCTCCAGGAGAGAAGCCCAAGCAAGATGCGTCCCGAGGAGCGTCTTGCCAAATGTCAGCACTCGGTCTGACTGAACGCCTCCAGGAGAGAAGCCCCAGCAAGACGCGCCCCGAGGAGCGTCTTGCCACATGTCAACAATGGGTCTGACTGAGGGCCTCCAGGAGAGAAGCCCAAGCAAGATGCGCCCAAAGGAGCGTCTTGCCACATGTAAACAATGGGTCTGACTGAGGGCCTCCAGGAGAGAAGCCCAAGCAAGACGCGCCCCGAGGAGCGTCTTGCCACATGTCAGCACTCGGTCTGACTGAGCGCCTCCAGGAGAGAGGCCCAAGCAAGACGCACCCCGAGGAGCGTCTTGCCACATATCAGCAATGGGTCTGACTGAGGGCCTCCATGAGAGAAGCCCAAGCAAGACGCGCCCCGAGGAGCGTCTTGCCACATGTCACCACTGGGTCTGACTGAGCGCCTCCAGGAGAGAGGCCCAAGCAAGACGCGCTCCGAGGAGCGTCTTGCCACGTGTCAACACTGGGTCTGACTGAGCGTCTCCAGGAGAGAGGCCCAAGCAAGACGCGCCCCGAGGAGCGTCTTGCCACATGTCAGCACTGGGTCTGACTGAGCGCCTCCAGGAGAGAAGCCCCAGCAAGACGCGCCCCGAGGAGCGTCTTACCACATGTCAGCACTCGGTCTGACTGAACGCCTCCAGGAGAGAAGCCCAAGCAAGACGCGCCCCGAGGAGCGTCTTGCCACATGTCAGTTCTCGGTCTGACTGAACGCCTCCAGGAGAGAAGCCCCAGCAAGACACGCCCCGAGGAGCGTCTTGCCACATGTCACCACTGGGTCTGACTGAGCGCCTCCAGGAGAGAGGCCCAAGCAAGACGCGCTCCGAGGAGCGTCTTGCCACGTGTCAACACTGGGTCTGACTGAGCGTCTCCAGGAGAGAGGCCCAAGCAAGACGCGCCCCGAGGAGCGTCTTGCCACATGTCAGCACTGGGTCTGACTGAGCGCCTCCAGGAGAGAAGCCCCAGCAAGACGCGCCCCGAGGAGCGTCTTACCACATGTCAGCACTCGGTCTGACTGAACGCCTCCAGGAGAGAAGCCCAAGCAAGACGCGCCCCGAGGAGCGTCTTGCCACATGTCAGCACTCGGTCTGACTGAACGCCTCCAGGAGAGAAGCCCCAGCAAGACACGCCCCGAGGAGCGTCTTGCCACATGTAAGCACTGGGTCTGACTGAGCGCCTCCAGGAGAGAGGCCCAGCAAGACGCGCCCCGAGGAGCGTCTTGCCTTATGTCAGCACTCGGTCTGACTGAGCGCCTCCAGGAGAGAGGCCCAAGCAAGACGCGCCCCGAGGAGCGTCTTGCCACATGTCAACAATGGGTCTGACTGAGGGCCTCCAGGAGAGAAGCCCAAGCAAGACGCGCCCCGAGGAGCGTCTTGCCACATGTCAGCACTCGGTCTGACTGAGCGACTCCAGGAGAGAGGCCCAAGCAAGACGCACCCCGAGGAGCGTCTTGACACATGTCAACACTGGGGCTGACAGAGGGCCTCCAGGAGAGAGGCCCAAGCAAGATGCGCCCCGAGGAGCGTCTTGCCACATGTCAACAATGGGTCTGACTGAGGGCCTCCAGGAGAGAAGCCAAAGCAAGACGCGCCCCGAGGAGCGTCTTGCCACATGTCAGCACTCGGTCTGAGTGAGCGCCTCCAGGAGAGAGGCCCAAGCAAGACGCGCCCCGAGGAGCGTCTTGCCACATATCAACAATGGGTCTGACTGAGGGCCTCCATGAGAGAGGCCCAAGCAAGACGCGCCCCAAGGAGCGTCTTGTCACGTGTGAACACTGGGTCTGACTGAGCGTCTCCAGGAGAGAGGCCCAAGCAAGACGCGCCCCGAGGAGCGTCTTGCCACATGTCACCACTGGGTCTGACTAAGCGCCTCCAGGAGAGAGGCCCAAGCAAGACGCGCCCCGAGGAGCGTCTTGCCACATGTAAGCACTGGGTCTGACTGAGCGCCTCCAGGAGAGAGGCCCCAGCAAGACGCGCCCCGAGGAGCGTCTTGCTTTATGTCAGCACTCGGTCTGACTGAGCGCCTCCAGGAGAGAGGCCCAAGAAAGACGCGCCCCGAGGAGCGTCTTGCCACATGTCAACAATGGGTCTGACTGAGGGCCTCCAGGAGAGAAGCCCAAGCAAGACGCGCCCCGAGGAGCGTCTTGCCACATGTCTACAATGGGTCTGACTGAGGGCCTCCAAGAGAGAAGCCCAAGCAAGACGCGCCCCGAGGAGCGTCTTGCACCATGTCAACACTGGGTCTGACTGAGCGCCTCCAGGAGAGAGGCCCAAGCAAGACGCGCCTCGAGGAGCGTCTTGCCACGTGTCAACACTGGGTCTGATTGAGGGCCTTCTGGAGAGAGGCCCAAGCAAGACGCGCCCCGAGGAGCGTCTTGCCACATGTCAACAATGGTTCTTACTGAGGGCCTCCGGGAGAGAAGCCCAAGCAAGACGCGCCCCGAGGAGCGTCTTGCCACATGTCAGCACTCGGTCTGACTGAGCGCCTCCAGGAGAGAGGCCAAAGCAAGATGCCCCCCGAGGAACGTCTTGACACATGTCAACACTGGGTCTGACAGAGGGCCTCCAGGAGAGAAGCCCAAGCAAGACGCGCCCCGAGGAGCGTCTTGACACATGTCAACACTGGGTCTGACAGAGGGCCTCCAGGAGAGAGGCCCAAGCATACCGCGCCCCGAGGAGTGTCTTGCCACATGTCAACACTGGGTCTGACTGAGCACCTCCAGGAGAGAGGCCCAAGCAAGACGCGCCCCGAGGAGCGTCTTGCCACATGTCAGCACTGGGTCTGACTGAGCGCCTCCAGGAGAGAAGCCCCAGCAAGACGCGCCCCGAGGAGCGTCTTACCACATGTCAGCACTCGGTCTGACTGAACGCCTCCAGGAGAGAAGCCCAAGCAAGACGCGCCCCGAGGAGCGTCTTGCCACATGTCAGTTCTCGGTCTGACTGAACGCCTTCAGGAGAGAAGCCCCAGCAAGACACGCCCCGAGGAGCGTCTTGCCACATGTCACCACTGGGTCTGACTGAGCGCCTCCAGGAGAGAGGCCCAAGCAAGACGCGCTCCGAGGAGCGTCTTGCCACGTGTCAACACTGGGTCTGACTGAGCGTCTCCAGGAGAGAGGCCCAAGCAAGATGCGCCCCGAGGAGCGTCTTGCCACATGTAAACAATGGGTCTGACTGAGGGCCTCCAGGAGAGAAGCCCAAGCAAGACGCGCCCCGAGGAGCGTCTTGCCACATGTCAGCACTCGGTCTGACTGAGCGCCTCCAGGAGAGAGGCCCCAGCAAGACGCGCCCAGAGGAGCGTCTGGCCACCAGTCAGCACTCTGTCTGACTGTGCGCCTCCAGGAGAGAGGCACAAAGCAAGACGCGCCCCGAGGAGCATCTTGCCACATGTCAGCACTCGGTCTGACTGAGCTCCTCCAGGAGAGAGGCCCAAGCAAGACGCGCCCCGAGGAGCGTCTTGCCACATATCAACAATGGATCTGACTGAGGGCCTCCATGAGAGAAGCCCAAGCAAGACGCGCCCCGAGGAGCGTCTTGTCACATGTCACCACTGGGTCTGACTGAGCGCCTCCAGGAGAGAGGCCCAAGCAAGACGCGCCCCGAGGAGCGTCTTGCCACATGTCACCACTGGGTCTGACTGAGCGCCTCCAGGAGAGAGGCCCAAGCAAGACGCGCCCCGGGGAGCGTCTTGCCACATGTCAACAATGAGTCTGACTGAGGGCCTCCAGGAGAGAAGCCCAAGCAAGATGCGTCCCGAGGAGCGTCTTGCCAAATGTCAGCACTCGGTCTGACTGAACGCCTCCAGGAGAGAAGCCCCAGCAAGACGCGCCCCGAGGAGCGTCTTGCCACATGTCAACAATGGGTCTGACTGAGGGCCTCCAGGAGAGAAGCCCAAGCAAGATGCGCCCAAAGGAGCGTCTTGCCACATGTAAACAATGGGTCTGACTGAGGGCCTCCAGGAGAGAAGCCCAAGCAAGACGCGCCCCGAGGAGCGTCTTGCCACATGTCAGCACTCGGTCTGACTGAGCGCCTCCAGGAGAGAGGCCCAAGCAAGACGCACCCCGAGGAGCGTCTTGCCACATATCAGCAATGGGTCTGACTGAGGGCCTCCATGAGAGAAGCCCAAGCAAGACGCGCCCCGAGGAGCGTCTTGCCACATGTCACCACTGGGTCTGACTGAGCGCCTCCAGGAGAGAGGCCCAAGCAAGACGCGCTCCGAGGAGCGTCTTGCCACGTGTCAACACTGGGTCTGACTGAGCGTCTCCAGGAGAGAGGCCCAAGCAAGACGCGCCCCGAGGAGCGTCTTGCCACATGTCAGCACTGGGTCTGACTGAGCGCCTCCAGGAGAGAAGCCCCAGCAAGACGCGCCCCGAGGAGCGTCTTACCACATGTCAGCACTCGGTCTGACTGAACGCCTCCAGGAGAGAAGCCCAAGCAAGACGCGCCCCGAGGAGCGTCTTGCCACATGTCAGTTCTCGGTCTGACTGAACGCCTCCAGGAGAGAAGCCCCAGCAAGACACGCCCCGAGGAGCGTCTTGCCACATGTCACCACTGGGTCTGACTGAGCGCCTCCAGGAGAGAGGCCCAAGCAAGACGCGCTCCGAGGAGCGTCTTGCCACGTGTCAACACTGGGTCTGACTGAGCGTCTCCAGGAGAGAGGCCCAAGCAAGACGCGCCCCGAGGAGCGTCTTGCCACATGTCAGCACTGGGTCTGACTGAGCGCCTCCAGGAGAGAAGCCCCAGCAAGACGCGCCCCGAGGAGCGTCTTACCACATGTCAGCACTCGGTCTGACTGAACGCCTCCAGGAGAGAAGCCCAAGCAAGACGCGCCCCGAGGAGCGTCTTGCCACATGTCAGCACTCGGTCTGACTGAACGCCTCCAGGAGAGAAGCCCCAGCAAGACACGCCCCGAGGAGCGTCTTGCCACATGTAAGCACTGGGTCTGACTGAGCGCCTCCAGGAGAGAGGCCCAGCAAGACGCGCCCCGAGGAGCGTCTTGCCTTATGTCAGCACTCGGTCTGACTGAGCGCCTCCAGGAGAGAGGCCCAAGCAAGACGCGCCCCGAGGAGCGTCTTGCCACATGTCAACAATGGGTCTGACTGAGGGCCTCCAGGAGAGAAGCCCAAGCAAGACGCGCCCCGAGGAGCGTCTTGCCACATGTCAGCACTCGGTCTGACTGAGCGACTCCAGGAGAGAGGCCCAAGCAAGACGCACCCCGAGGAGCGTCTTGACACATGTCAACACTGGGGCTGACAGAGGGCCTCCAGGAGAGAGGCCCAAGCAAGATGCGCCCCGAGGAGCGTCTTGCCACATGTCAACAATGGGTCTGACTGAGGGCCTCCAGGAGAGAAGCCAAAGCAAGACGCGCCCCGAGGAGCGTCTTGCCACATGTCAGCACTCGGTCTGAGTGAGCGCCTCCAGGAGAGAGGCCCAAGCAAGACGCGCCCCGAGGAGCGTCTTGCCACATATCAACAATGGGTCTGACTGAGGGCCTCCATGAGAGAGGCCCAAGCAAGACGCGCCCCAAGGAGCGTCTTGTCACGTGTGAACACTGGGTCTGACTGAACGTCTCCAGGAGAGAGGCCCAAGCAAGACGCGCCCCGAGGAGCGTCTTGCCACATGTCACCACTGGGTCTGACTGAGCGCCTCCAGGAGAGAGGCCCAAGCAAGACGCGCCCCGAGGAGCGTCTTGCCACATGTAAGCACTGGGTCTGACTGAGCGCCTCCAGGAGAGAGGCCCCAGCAAGACGCGCCCCGAGGAGCGTCTTGCTTTATGTCAGCACTCGGTCTGACTGAGCGCCTCCAGGAGAGAGGCCCAAGAAAGACGCGCCCCGAGGAGCGTCTTGCCACATGTCAACAATGGGTCTGACTGAGGGCCTCCAGGAGAGAAGCCCAAGCAAGACGCGCCCCGAGGAGCGTCTTGCCACATGTCTACAATGGGTCTGACTGAGGGCCTCCAAGAGAGAAGCCCAAGCAAGACGCGCCCCGAGGAGCGTCTTGCACCATGTCAACACTGGGTCTGACTGAGCGCCTCCAGGAGAGAGGCCCAAGCAAGACGCGCCTCGAGGAGCGTCTTGCCACGTGTCAACACTGGGTCTGATTGAGGGCCTTCTGGAGAGAGGCCCAAGCAAGACGCGCCCCGAGGAGCGTCTTGCCACATGTCAACAATGGTTCTTACTGAGGGCCTCCGGGAGAGAAGCCCAAGCAAGACGCGCCCCGAGGAGCGTCTTGCCACATGTCAGCACTCGGTCTGACTGAGCGCCTCCAGGAGAGAGGCCAAAGCAAGACGCCCCCCGAGGAACGTCTTGACACATGTCAACACTGGGTCTGACAGAGGGCCTCCAGGAGAGAAGCCCAAGCAAGACGCGCCCCGAGGAGCGTCTTGACACATGTCAACACTGGGTCTGACAGAGGGCCTCCAGGAGAGAGGCCCAAGCATACCGCGCCCCGAGGAGTGTCTTGCCACATGTCAACACTGGGTCTGACTGAGCACCTCCAGGAGAGAGGCCCAAGCAAGACGCGCCCCTAGGAGAGTCTTGCCACATGTCAACACTGGGTCTGACTGAGCACCTCCAGGAGAGAGGCCCAAGCAAGACGCGCCCCGAGGAGCGTCTTGCCACATGTCAACACTGGGTCTGACAGAGGGCCTCCAGGAGAGAGGCCCAAGCAAGACGCGCCCCGAGGAGCGTCTTGCCACATGTCAACAATGAGTCTGACTGAGGGCCTCCAGGAGAGAAGCCCAAGCAAGACGCGCCCCGAGGAGTGTCTTGCCACATGTCAGCACTCGGTCTGACTGAGCGCCTCCAGGAGAGAGGCCCAAGCAAGATGCGCCCCGAGGAGCGTCTTGCCACATGTAAACAATGGGTCTGACTGAGGGCCTCCAGGAGAGAATCCCAAGCAAGACGCGCCCTGAGGAGCGTCTTGCTGCATGTCAGCACTCGGTCTGACTGAGCGCCTCCAGGAGAGAGGCCCAAGCAAGACATGCCCCGAGGAGCGTCTTGCCACATGTCAACAATGGTTCTGAATTTAGGGCCTCCAGGAGAGAAGCCCAAGCAAGACCCGCCCCGAGGAGCGTCTTGCCACATGTCAGCACTCTGTCTGTCTGTGCGCCTCCAGGAGAGAGGCCCAAGCAAGACGCGCCCTGAGGAGCGTCTTGCCACATGTCAACAATGAGTCTGACTGAGGGCCTCCAGGAGAGAAGCCCAAGCAAGACGCGCCCCGAGGAGCGTCTTGCCACATGTCAGCACTCGGTCTGACTGAACGCCTCCAGGAGAGAAGCCCCAGCAAGACGCGCCCCGAGGAGCGTCTTGTCACATGTCAACACTGGGTCTGACTGAGCGCCTCCAGGAGAGAAGCCCCAGCAAGACGCGCCCCGAGGAGCGTCTGGCCACATGTCAGCACTCTGTCTGACTGTGCGCCTCCAGGAGAGAGGCCCCAAGCAAGACGCGCCCCGAGGAGCGTCTTGCCACGTGTCAACACTGGGTCTGACTGAGCGTCTCCAGGAGAGAGGCCCAAGCAAGACGCGCCCCGAGGAGCGTCTTGCAACATGTAAGCACTGGGTCTGACTGAGCGCCTCCAGGAGAGAAGCCCCAGCAAGACGCGCCCCGAGGAGCGTCTTACCACATGTCAGCACTCGGTCTGACTGAACGCCTCCAGGAGAGAAGTCCAAGCAAGACGAGCCCCGAGGAGCTCCTTGCCACATGTCAGCACTCGGTCTGACTGAACGCCTCCAGGAGAGAAGCCCCAGCAAGACACACCCCGAGGAGCGTCTTGCCACATGTAAGCACTGGGTCTGACTGAGCGCCTCCAGGAGAGAGGCCCCAGCAAGACGCGCCCCGAGGAGCGTCTTGCCTTATGTCAGCACTCGGTCTGACTGAGCGCCTCCAGGAGATAGGCCCAAGCAAGACGAGCCCCGAGGAGCGTCTTGCCACATGTCAACAATGGGTCTGACTGAGGGCCTCCAGGAGAGAAGCCCAAGCAAGACGCACCCCGAGGAGCGTCTTGCCACATGACAACAATGGGTCTGACTGAGGGCCTCCAAGAGAGAAGCCCAAGCAAGACACGCCCCGAGGAGCATCTTGCACCATGTCAACACTGGGTCTGACTGAGAACCTCCAGGAGAGAGGCCCAAGCAAGACTCGCCCCGAGGAGCGTATTGACACATGTCAACACTGGGGCTGACAGAGGGCCTCCAGGAGAGAGGCCCAAGCAAGATGCGCCCCGAGGAGCGTCTTGCCACATGTAAACAATGGGTCTGACTGAGGGCCTCCAGGAGAGAAGCCCAAGCAAGACGCGCCCCGAGGAGCGTCTTGCCACATGTCAGCACTCGGTCTGACTGAGCGCCTCCAGGAGAGAGGCCCCAGCAAGACGCGCCCAGAGGAGCGTCTGGCCACCAGTCAGCACTCTGTCTGACTGTGCGCCTCCAGGAGAGAGGCCCCAAGCAAGACGCGCCCCGAGGAGCATCTTGCCACATGTCAACAATGAGTCTGACTGAGGGCCTCCAGGAGAGAAGCCCAAGCAAGACGCGCCCCGAGGAGCGTCTTGCCACATGTCAGCACTCGGTCTGACTGAACGCCTCCAGGAGAGAAGCCCCAGCAAGACGCGCCCCGAGGAGTGTCTTGCCACATGTCAGCACTCGGTCTGACTGAGCTCCTCCAGGAGAGAGGCCCAAGCAAGACGCGCCCCGAGGAGCGTCTTGCCACATATCAACAATGGATCTGACTGAGGGCCTCCATGAGAGAAGCCCAAGCAAGACGCGCCCCGAGGAGCGTCTTGTCACATGTCACCACTGGGTCTGACTGAGGGCCTCCAAGATAGAAGCCCAAGCAAGACACGCCCCGAGGAGCATCTTGCACCATGTCAACACTGGGTCTGACTGAGAACCTCCAGGAGAGAGGCCCAAGCAAGACTCGCCCCGAGGAGCGTCTTGACACATGTCAAAACTGGGGCTGACAGAGGGCCTCCAGGAGAGAGGCCCAAGCAAGATGCGCCCCGAGGAGCGTCTTGCCACATGTAAACAATGGGTCTGACTGAGGGCCTCCAGGAGAGAAGCCCAAGCAAGATGCGCCCCGAGGAGCGTCTTGCCACATGTCAGCACTCGGTCTGACTGAGCGCCTCCAGGAGAGAGGCCCCAGCAAGACGCGCCCAGAGGAGCGTCTGGCCACCAGTCAGCACTCTGTCTGACTGTGCGCCTCCAGGAGAGAGGCCCCAAGCAAGACGCGCCCCGAGGAGCATCTTGCCACATGTCAACAATGAGTCTGACTGAGGGCCTCCAGGAGAGAAGCCCAAGCAAGACGCGCCCCGAGGAGCGTCTTGCCACATGTCAGCACTCGGTCTGACTGAACGCCTCCAGGAGAGAAGCCCCAGCAAGACGCGCCCCGAGGAGCGTCTTGCCACATGTCAGCACTCGGTCTGACTGAGCTCCTCCAGGAGAGAGGCCCAAGCAAGACGCGCCCCGAGGAGCGTCTTGCCACATATCAACAATGGATCTGACTGAGGGCCTCCATGAGAGAAGCCCAAGCAAGACGCGCCCCGAGGAGCGTCTTGTCACATGTCACCACTGGGTCTGACTGAGCGCCTCCAGGAGAGAGGCCCAAGCAAGACGCACCCCGAGGAGCGTCTTGCCACATGTCACCACTGGGTCTGACTGAGCGCCTCCAGGAGAGAGGCCCAAGCAAGACGCGCCCCGGGGAGCGTCTTGCCACATGTCAACAATGAGTCTGACTGAGGGCCTCCAGGAGAGAAACCCAAGCAAGATGCGTCCCGAGGAGCGTCTTGCCAAATGTCAGCACTCGGTCTGACTGAACGCCTCCAGGAGAGAAGCCCCAGCAAGACGCGCCCCGAGGAGCGTCTTGCCACATGTCAACAATGGGTCTGACTGAGGGCCTCCAGGAGAGAAGCCCAAGCAAGATGCGCCCAAAGGAGCGTCTTGCCACATGTAAACAATGGGTCTGACTGAGGGCCTCCAGGAGAGAAGCCCAAGCAAGACGCGCCCCGAGGAGCGTCTTGCCACATGTCAGCACTCGGTCTGACTGAGCGCCTCCAGGAGAGAGGCCCAAGCAAGACGTACCCCGAGGAGCGTCTTGCCACATATCAGCAATGGGTCTGACTGAGGGCCTCCATGAGAGAAGCCCAAGCAAGACGCGCCCCGAGGAGCGTCTTGCCACATGTCACCACTGGGTCTGACTGAGCGCCTCCAGGAGAGAGGCCCAAGCAAGACGCGCTCCGAGGAGCGTCTTGCCACGTGTCAACACTGGGTCTGACTGAGCGTCTCCAGGAGAGAGGCCCAAGCAAGACGCGCCCCGAGGAGCGTCTTGCCACATGTCAGCACTGGGTCTGACTGAGCGCCTCCAGGAGAGAAGCCCCAGCAAGACGCGCCCCGAGGAGCGTCTTACCACATGTCAGCACTCGGTCTGACTGAACGCCTCCAGGAGAGAAGCCCAAGCAAGACGCGCCCCGAGGAGCGTCTTGCCACATGTCAGCACTCGGTCTGACTGAACGCCTCCAGGAGAGAAGCCCCAGCAAGACACGCCCCGAGGAGCGTCTTGCCACATGTCACCACTGGGTCTGACTGAGCGCCTCCAGGAGAGAGGCCCAAGCAAGACGCGCTCCGAGGAGCGTCTTGCCACGTGTCAACACTGGGTCTGACTGAGCGTCTCCAGGAGAGAGGCCCAAGCAAGACGCGCCCCGAGGAGCGTCTTGCCACATGTCAGCACTGGGTCTGACTGAGCGCCTCCAGGAGAGAAGCCCCAGCAAGACGCGCCCCGAGGAGCGTCTTACCACATGTCAGCACTCGGTCTGACTGAACGCCTCCAGGAGAGAAGCCCAAGCAAGACGCGCCCCGAGGAGCGTCTTGCCACATGTCAGCACTCGGTCTGACTGAACGCCTCCAGGAGAGAAGCCCCAGCAAGACACGCCCCGAGGAGCGTCTTGCCACATGTAAGCACTGGGTCTGACTGAGCGCCTCCAGGAGAGAGGCCCAGCAAGACGCGCCCCGAGGAGCGTCTTGCCACATGTCAGCACTCGGTCTGACTGAGCGACTCCAGGAGAGAGGCCCAAGCAAGACGCACCCCGAGGAGCGTCTTGACACATGTCAACACTGGGGCTGACAGAGGGCCTCCAGGAGAGAGGCCCAAGCAAGATGCGCCCCGAGGAGCGTCTTGCCACATGTCAACAATGGGTCTGACTGAGGGCCTCCAGGAGAGAAGCCCAAGCAAGACGCGCCCCGAGGAGCGTCTTGCCACATGTCAGCACTCGGTCTGACTGAGCGCCTCCAGGAGAGAGGCCCAAGCAAGACGCGCCCCGAGGAGCGTCTTGCCACATATCAACAATGGGTCTGACTGAGGGCCGCCATGAGAGAGGCCCAAGCAAGACGCGCCCCAAGGAGCGTCTTGTCACGTGTCAACACTGGGTCTGACTGAGCGTCTCCAGGAGAGAGGCCCAAGCAAGACGCGCCCCGAGGAGCGTCTTGCCACATGTCACCACTGGGTCT